>NW_026947489.1:14780000-15205000 GCF_034190915.1 Cavia porcellus
AATGAATTTGTCAACAGTTATATCTACTATTATCATGACTGAATATTTACCAGAAATCCAAGCCCGCCTACAGATCAGTGTATTCCATCAACCTAATGAGGGTCACAACTATTAAGCCTTCTAGAGACATATGTTGTATAACACATTTATTGCCCTATGACAGGGATGTGGGTAACTTCATGTATAGGCTACAGAGCATAAAATTTGGTAACGATCATTAGTCCTGGAATAGCCTCACTAGAGGCCTGGAAGTAAATGGTAAAAAGTAACCATGGTGAGGATGAAGCATCTTTTATCTGCCTATATCTGTTTTTTTCCAAATCATTTAGTAATAGAATAACTCACTCTTCTTATCATCTTTACAAACCACAGTGAACACCTGGTAATAAAGCCCTTGACTCCCACAGCAGGGTGAAGCCCACATAACTGATCTTTAAACTATCAAGCAAGAGCTAAAGCTCCCCCAGAACTGGGCATGATGTATGGTCTGCAAGCCCACCCTCTTCAGCCCCCTTCCCATTAACATTTGGATTTCAAAAAGCAAAGTTCTCTGAGGATCCCAGAGGTAGCTGGTAGCCCCAGTGTGTCAAGAGCAAGACATGGCAAGAAGGAAGGCTTCCAAGAAGCCTTTGGGAGGAACTCACTGAAGTACATCTGGTCCCCTTTGACGTGAGCAGATCTGAATGTCTGAGTCAGATGCTAAAATTTCTGAAAATGAATTAAAATGAGTCAGGAAGCAAGTACTCCTCCTACATGTGTGTGCGTGGACGCAACACACACCACCCCAAGCCCTTCCTAACCACTAAGAAGTTTCTAGAATGTAAATTAATGAATATTTCATACACGTATGGAAAGCATGCTTCAGCTGAAGAATATATTTCTAAACCTTTCAATGATTTGTTAAAGTGATCTTTGCCAAGATCATGCAGTATTTTTTTTTTTTTTTTTTTTTTTTGGTCTCCAAATACTCAAAAGGATTGCTTACTACCAAAGACTGTAGTTGACCTCATTAGTATATTATTTGTAAAGCATTCCATTATAGCAGTTTCTTTCAAATGAAAAGGTAGAAAACTCAATCATCAATATTAAAGCCATCTATCTTTTAAAAAGGTTATATTGATTTCCCCCACCACTCTGATTCATCAATGCCAGTGTCAGCTTGCTGAAGAGGTCACTCTCACGTAACAGCTTAAATTGATAATCCCCAAATGTACTTTCCCAATTTTCTATCATGTCTCATTCTGTGCATTTTGCAACTCTACTCAGGGGATCAGTTAGATAAAGGCTGTGAGTGATTACAAGCATCCAAATGAATCTCCCCACTGGGCTAAGATATTCTAAATGTGCTTTAAATATGAGGCAATTATTAGTTTATATTGAAGTAAGTGAACATGATGCATTACAGTTCGTTTAAGCTAAAATAAATCTTCCCAACATCAATATTATAAAACAAGGACAGTAGCAACTATCGCAGCTTCTTCTTCTGTAGATCATGGAGAGCTGAAAAGTGTGTGCAATGCCACACAGTCAATACACAGCAGGGTCCCAGCAAGCCAGCTCTATGTTCTTGATGTTTATGCCATCTTGCCTTTAGATGTCTGTTACCCAATTTCCTGAGTCGACTGTTTCACATTGTATTTTTCTAATATATACTGCATAGCAAAGGGTCCCTCCAAAAATTTCTAGGAGGCTTCTCATTGTCAGAAGAGCAGGAAAAAATAGTAAAAGATCACTTCTGGCAATCTCTACAAGTCAATTTCTATAATCCTTTCCCTCAAACCATATTTTTCCTCCTCTCCCATACTATGTAGAACTTTCTTGTCTATAATCCTCACCAAACCCTACATAGAACTACTAAGAATCTGAATAAAAAAAAAAAAAAGATGACTCTGGGCTTTTCTAGGAAAACAAGGTTTTGGACAGGAACTAACTATGTTCTCTATCATTCCATTTAAACTTGAAATTATAGCTCATACTTCTTTTTTGGCAATCAGAAATGTAGTCATGAGAGTTCAAGGAAACTGTTAATTAGATTTCACCTTCCAAAGACAGCCTTTAAAGATACTCCCATTGGGGCTGGGGGTTTAGGTCAGCAGTATAAGCACCTGCCTTGCAAGTGTGCGGTCGTGAGTTCGATCCCTGGTACTGATAAAAATGAAAAAGACAAAAACAAAAAGATACTCCCATCAATAGATATTTAGGAAACACTATCAGCTTGCTTCCCCAATTAGCCTGCTTACATGAAATTATGCTGCAATCATCAAGAGAATACTAAATCTGGAATCTAGCACTATAGATAAGAGGTATGTGCGTAGAGGTCTCATATCAGTTTTCTGATTGAGACAGTATTTAAGAGGTAAAAAGGAAAAATATCTTACAAACAAAAGAAAAAATCTAAAGAAGTTATTGTTTTGCTTGTTTTAAAGAGAGGCAGTGCCTAGAATCTTATCTATAGAAATAGCCTCAAGTTTGGTAAGTATACTCAATTTAAAATCTCTTATTTTTCCCTCAGATGTATCTGTATTTTGCTTTTGATGGTGATGTGGTTTTTCTCCAGTAGCAGAGTGTCACATCCTACCTCTGCTCTTTTATTTTTATCTTGATCAGAACGCAACGTAGGACAAAACAGCAGGCGATAGGTATCTGATCTCTGGGGAAAAGTTGCCAAAGCATGTGGATGCTATCTCACCCAGACCTTAAAAAATGTGTTGGCAAGTTTCCAGGTTCCCTCTTTCCTTGATAACAGAAATCTAGGAATTATCTGTCACATTCAAGGCATATACTCCTAATATTCAGAGCCCCTCAAAGTACTTCAGCTCCATTTTACAAGGGGGGAAACTTAGATACAGTAAAGTTCTAGAGTCAATATATGGCAGTGCTGACCCTGTGTTTGTCTCAACTCAAAACCAAGGTTTTTGCAGGTATTGGGGTGCTTGGAGTCGGGGAAGCCATAGCTTGAAAGGAAGTTTCTTAAGTGCTCATGCCCCATTCATACTTCACCAAACAAGGCCTACAGGAAGGCTTGTGGAACTAAGAAACAAACCTCAAAACTTTGATCTGCTTACTCATTTCTACCGCATGCATCTCTCAAGTCCTTCCAATCTCAAACAGAGAAGTTGACAAAATCAGAGACAAAGACACCAAAAGCTTCTTAAAACTTCAAAATGTTAAACAAATTAAAGACATTTTTCCTAACCTCATAACCAAAGACAAATTTTTAAATGATATTTTAAAGACAACAAAAAAACACTATTATCTTGCCATCCAATTAGCCCCAGTAACATTTTTAAAATGGCATGCCTTAGGAAATGGTTACCTTACAGAGGCATGTGAAGAAAATAGACCTAGATCTTTTCCATAAAGGGCAACTAGCATATTTCTAGTGTTCATTTCCAAGAGAAAAAACTGTACATATGTAGTCTACATATATACATTCATACACCAGTAAATAGTGAAAATATATGTGCATATGAAAAGCAACTTGCTCTGTAATATTTCTTTAGCATGCAATTTAAAAGCAAGAATATCAGTGCTTTATAAGAATTAAGTTGGTCAGAACTCACCCAAAGCCACAGACAAGAAACATTTGCCAGGAAGGGGCCAATCTGACTCGCCAGATTCCGGTTATGATTGCAAACCAGAGAAACTACTAAAATCACACACACACACACACACACACACACACACACACACACACACACATCACCGAGTATTGCTCAGCAAAATTTACATTCAAAATAAGTTAACCAAAACTAACAGGTTTTCATTCACAACATAGCCTCAGTGACTAGGCTTCCTGTTGGAATGAACATAAGCAGTGCTGATGAGTGCTTTGCTCAAACCTCCTTGAAGTTTTACAAGGGACATGAGGTCACAGAGTGCTGGGGAGAGTCAGTTATATCCTCTGGGTTTCCACTGACGCCCATGGCAGCTCTGGCATCTGCTGACAGATCCTAAGAAATCAAAATCAGGGACTTTTCCATCTAGTGAGCAGGGTTTCCCAGGAAGGGTCTCAGAAGCCCTCCTGGAGACATAAGGCATATTGAGAGAAGTAACTACTTCTCCAGGATCCTAACAACCAGAACTTAAACCCTTCTGTAAACCATGGACCCTGAAAAGACTGAAGTTGATAAACACACTCAATCCTAATAAACACGTAAATAATTAGCAGAAAAGTACCTAGATCTAAACAGTAGCACCACAAGAATGTGATCTGGGTTATGACATATTGACATCTGTTTATGTTTAAAAACTTACATCACTTAAAAGCATAAAAACCCAAGGAGGTTGTTCTTACACAAGCATCTAGGAATTAAGTGTGTTCATTACATGTAAGCAATGGCCTACTTCCTTCCACAAACTGATTTTAACATTTACGTGTTCACAGCATCACATGGGTCAAATGAAGGACAGAAAACTTTCCAGAATATTCAGCTTTGGGTGCTCAGCAATCACCCGGTAGAAAATTGCTGTAAAGGAATCTCTCAATCTCTGTCTCTCTCTCTCTGTCTCTCTCTCTGTCTCTCTCTCTGTCTCTTTCTGTCTCTGTCTCTCTCTGTCTCTGTCTCTCTCTCTGTCTATCTGTCTCTCTGTCTCTCTCTCTCTCTGTCTCTCTCTCTGTCTCTCTCTCTGTCTCTTTCTGTCTCTGTCTCTCTCTGCCTCTGTCTCTCTCTCTGTCTCTCTGTCTCTCTGTCTCTGTCTCTCTCTGTCTCTGTCTCTCTCTCTCTCTGTCTCTCTCTGTCTCTCTCTCTGTCTCTTTCTGTCTCTGTCTCTTTCTGTCTCTGTCTCTCTCTCTGTCTCTCTGTCTCTCTCTCTGTCTCTCTGTCTCTCTCTCTCTCTCTCTCTTTCTCTCTCTCTCTCCTTCAGGCCACACAAGTCCATCCCACAATAGGCAAGATTCCAGGGTTTCACTGATGTGCCATTTAAGTGCTCTCTCCTGAGCTTTAAAAGGTCTCTTCTCAGCATGGAGTCTTGGAATGAAAGAATCAATTACCTCCCCGCAAAAAGAGAATTTCTGGAAAATGAGTTGGAATGGGTCACAGAGACCCTCCAGTCTTGTATTCACACAGCTTCACTAAGAAGCCAGGCAGAGATGAACAGCTGACGTGGGACTAACTTGAAGTGGAACAACAGACAAAACAAGGAAGAGGCTTATGTCAGAATTTCAAATCATTGAGTAACCTTGCAAAAGCTACTGACTTTCAATTCTCATTGTTCCTTTCTGCAAAATGGGAATAACTCCCACCTGACAGAGATAGCAGGGCAATAGAGGGACCAAGAGAATGTTCCTACAAGTAAACGCTCAGCAGTGTCAGGTAGAAGCACAATGAATGAAGTACATAGCAGCTGATTCTGCCTGTCTGGTAATCCAGAGAAAGCAACTAACTTCTTTCCCCAGGTGAAAATAAAACAAAACTCTCAAAGACAAGATACTATTGACATCTGAACTAAGCAACAAGTTAGTGAGTTAGCAACTTGGATTTATGATGCTAAACCTGGAAAGTAGTTACAAATGTGACCCAACGCCAATGTATTCTTAATAACCACAGCCACACCTACCTGTGCAAACTGTTTTTAGTGCACTAAAAGTTCATGTTTAAAGACAATTCTCCTTGTACACTCGCAGTCCTGCCATGTCTTCTGGTTCAAATAGTAAAAAAGCAAACTTGCTGAGAACCTTCTTTCTTATCTCTTCCTAAAGTTCCGTGTCACAGTGCCAGCTCACATGAGACTCAAGGGAGTGAAAGATATGTCAGCGAGGTTCTACCTGCTTAGACAGGCCTAGAATAACGAAGGCAGGTCTGCCAAGGATTCCTACAGAGTTCAAAGCACTCACGCTTGGGGGAAGGAGGTCGGGATGGGTAAACCAAAGAAAAGCTGTGGAAGAAGGGGAGATTGCTGCAGACGAGGAAGAAATGCAGGCTTCTTCCTGCAGCTAACGAAAACAGTTCAGGGGAAGAATGACAAGCAAATTTGTAAGCAGAAAATTATGAACACGCTCGATCCAATAGACCTTGTCACCAACTGCTCCTTTGAGAGGAGTAAGAGAGCCTGTGTCAGGAAGCTTACAAATTAAAGACCAGCCTGGGCAACTTCCTGACTTCGCAATCCCTCAAAATGAAAAATAGGGGGGTGGGGATGCAATTCATTGAGAAAGTATTGGGTCAATCCCCCATACTACAAAGAAAAAAGAGGAAGACAACTTCTGTCTCTTGGCACAGGTTATTCATGGGGTGGCAAAGCTGGCTGACTCCCAACGTCACTTGCAGACTATAAACCTAGGAAGCTAAGCTAAGTAAATATCTTTTACATTAAGCAAGACTGATGGTTCAAGCAATATCATGTTCTTCTCTGGTATACTACCTGAGACTAAACTATCACATGTTTTAGACTAGTAAAAACAGACACTTCAACCAAGCAAGGATCACATAAAGATTACTTTGTTGTTGTTCCTGGTTCAGGTTAGGTGAGGCTATTTGTTTTAGGATTTTTGTTTCTAGCTTGGTGCACACGCCTTGCTTTGTTTTCCCCGTCACTTCCATTATTTCCTGAGCTGAAGACACTGTGTGTAGCACTTCTTAGGCCCCAGGCACAGTCCCAGGACACGTTTAGTGCTTTCCTTTTGGGGGCTGCTCCTTTAGTACACAAATCTCTCCTGAATGTTCTCATCCCTTTGCCAACACTGCACAAACAGAGCATCAAGGAGCTACCTGAATTTTCAGTTCCTCCAAAGTAGCCATCCACCTAACATCTTGGTCTCAAGGTGCATCCACAAGGCATGTAAATAGACACAGGAGCTTAAATATCACATGATTTCTGAGAAACCCGAAATAAAAATGCAGAGCAAAATAAAAGATGTGTGATAAGGGAGATAGATCTTTCTCGAATGGGAAGAGGATCAAGAGATGGAGGGAGGTGGAAAGGAGAGGAAAAAAGGGACTGAAAAAGGAATTAAGATGTCCCGTGAATGTGCCAACTCCCCACGTGACTGTAATCATAATGTATTGCAAACACGCACTAATGAAAATTTAAATACGTTTTAGAACTCTTAAAAAAAAGCCATCCATTGATTTCTCAAAACCATTCAGGTAGCAGAAATACCTCACTCTGCATTCATGCCCCTGCCCCCTGAGCTCCTTACCCACAGCTTCTCTGGACCACACCTGCTACCCCCTCGTGCTAAGGGCAGGTGCACTGCTTGGCTGCCCCTCCCACTTGGTCCCAGTGCACCTGTGCCTCAGCCTTCATAAACACTGCTTTCATTGTAGTCACTCATCAGGTGTCTGATCCCCCCAAGCTGTTAATTCTGAGGGGGCATAGGGACCTATTTCATTCACAACTAAAATTCTGGCACACAACTTGCACAGTACATGATCAATGAATCATTTCTGTTTAAATATCAAATATTTTTTCAGGTACTTTTTAGCACAAGTCTTAAATAAGCCTTTTACTTAATTCTGAGTACCTAAAGAAACCTATGAATCCTATCTAATATTAATCTCTTAACATGTGTATCCGCAGCCACTACAAAAGGGCACTGGCCAATAGGTATAGCATTCAAAATGATAGCTCATTTACATGATACATGATTCACATAAAGAAAAAATGACAGATTTTCACAATAGAAAATAACAAGGTAAAAGTATTTACTACAAACACTTTGCCTTCTCAAAATGATATAGGATGAACTTTTGAAAACCAGCTGCCAAAAAGCTCTCAGCCACCCTGCTGGGCTTTTGTTTGTTTTTTCTACCTCAAAGACTTTCTCCCAAAAGCCAAGTGTCAAGCAGTCAGGCAAGGTAAAGGCCAACAGGAATGGAGAATTTATCTCTGCCCTTAAAGAATAAGCAACAATCAAGCTTTTTCACCTTTTACTTCAAGACATTGCAATGCGTTTACATCCTTCCTGGCCAGAGGGAAAATTCCAAATTTCCTTTGTGACCTGGCTCTCCACCATTTAATTGTGGATATTATGAGGTTATTATATCAACTGAACCATTCAATCAGTTGATAATTACTCAGTTGCTCAGCTATCACCTAAAGATCAGTTCTTTCCGATCTCTACACTGCAAACATCTTTCCTGGACTCCGGACCCTTCCTTGATTCAGTTTCCATCCTTGGGTCACCTGCACATTACAATGTCACAGCATCCATGGAATTCATAATGCACTGAATATAGCCTTCTTTCTCCAATACTAATTTGCATTATTGGCACGAGCCTAATGCCCAGGTCCATCACTTCCTTTGCTCTCAGTTCCTCTCGTAGCTTTCTCTCAAATCCTTCTATGCTTCTGCTTCCCTACTGAATTAAGTCTAGCAATGTCACTTCTGAATGGCAATAACTCGAGCCCTTTCCTGCTCTGTTACAGCCAGAATGACAGGGTGTCTAACTCTGTTCCCCACAGTGTCACTCTACTAGGCCAGAGGGCCCAGATGTGTTTGGCAATCTCTGTATCTCTCAGGTACCTAACACAACATCAGTACAATGAGGTAGGCACTCTTTGCCACAGGAAGAAAAGAAGTCCTGGGAGACAGCAGGTACGCACAGATAAGGTTGTGCTGTCCACCATAAATTCAAGGTAATATTTGTCTCTGGAGGAAAAGCAAAGACAATAAATAACCTAAAACTCATACTCAAGGACAAATCAGCATTCCACATGCCCCCATCTCCACTCATACCCATATTCTTATTCATGCCGTCTCAAATTATGGAGCTATTCCAATGATAAATTATACTGAATTCTGGACAATATTTTCTTTCAAAGAAAACAACTGAAAATGTAATACATATTTCTTCTGGATGCCTTCAAACACAAAATCACCTTCAAGCCCACTTTGTCCTTAGAAAGAAGGCTGGCTTGGAGAATAGGCTAGCATCCTGTCCTCAGTATGTCTATCAGTGGTAGAGTGCTTGCCTAATGTTTGCAAGGCCCTGGGTTCAATTCCCAGCACTGCAGACAGGCAAGCAGACTGGAGGGATGGATGGACCGATGAATGGATACAAAGAATCTTAGCACTTCTAAAGAAAGCTGCCTTCTGGTCCCTGCCTGGAAACCAGCACCATGTGTGGGCTGTTGGTGGAGTGGGGACAGCCAGACCCAAGCCTCTCTCCATGAGCCAGCATCATTCACAGACTGTAGGGGCAGAGAACCAGTTAATCCCCACCTGGAAACCTATCATTTTCATTATTTTCTTGAGTTAGCTTTTATTGTCTTTTGTTTTGTTTGTTTATGTTAAATCTGATGGCATGAGCAGCTATTTAAAAGATAAGACATTATGGTAGCCACTTTGGATTTACTGTTAGCTTATTTTGAAGCTCTTTATTGCATTCATTGTTTTGTTTTTATTGTTTCTGCTCTATTCTGTTCTGCTCAATTTTTACTGTGTCCAAAGGCAAGTGCAAGCTATTTGGATGACAACAATAGGCATCATGGTAACTACTGCTGATTTCCTAAGGTTTAAGTCCTATCTCAGTAATACTAGTTTATCTTGACTGGTTTTATTGTTTTATTTTCCTTGGTTTTATCCTCTTTAAAATAAAATGTTTTAAAAAATGAAGCAAAAAAAAAAAAAAAAAAAAAAAGAAAGAAAGCCACCTTCTACATTCACTAACAACAGCAATCCATAGAAGCTTATTACTAAGCTATAGGAAGGGTCCATTCTGTGTTATACAATCATATATATGCAGTCAAGTGCACTCACTTGTGAAATTTGTAAAACTTGCATCAGGAATGAATGACAATAAAATTCTTCCTTTCTAATCTGGGAATTTGTGCCTCCAGAAACTCTCTCAAAAACCAGAGTGGTCAGGAAATGACAAGAATTTTAAATAACTCATACTACACCACACACAATCTCAGGCATGCTTTTCAGATGCTAATACAGCAGCAGCATCCAAGAAGACCTTCCCAAGTAGAAGGAGATAGAAATTTCTAGAATCAAACTCCTTGTACTTGAATCCTGGCTCAGCCATTTTGTAAATGTGAGACCATGGAGAATCACCTTTATTGCTCTCTGTCTTGGTTTTCTCACATTAAACTTTAATTGCTAAGAACTATGTCTCACTTTACTGATGACTGAGGAAAAACTATTTTTTAGTACAGTGTCTGACACAACATGAGTGCTCAATACTGCCAGTGATAATAATACAAATTGTTATTACATTGGTTGGGTATTTCTCTTCAAAATACTGAAACACAAGTTTTTCAGTTTGGATTTTTTAGATTTTTCAGATTTTTGAATATTTACAAATACAGCATAAAGTAAAACGGGAACACATCCAAGTCTAAACGTATCCATTTATTTTTCATGTATATATAACCTCCAAGTCATTTTATACAATATTTTAATAATATTGTACATGAAATAGAGTTCCATGCCAATGGAATTTTCTATGCATAGTATGATGCTGACCCCTCAAACCATTTTGATTTTGGAGCACTTTGGATTTCAGATTAGAGTACTGAACCTGCATTACAATAACCCGGGATTAGCATCAGTGTTAATTTTAATTCCCTCCCTTGATCTGCACAAGGGACAAAAGGGATCGCAAGCCACATATACTCCTTAAAAACAAAAAGAAAGAAAGAAAAGAAAAAAGAAAGAAGACTGTCTTTCTCTTTGTGTGTGTGTGTGTGTGTGTGTGTGTGTGTGTCAAGGTTCAAACTCAGGACCTTGTGCTTGCTAGGCAGGTACTTATACTGCTGAGCTAAATCCCAGCCCCTGAAAGTTTGTCTTTTTTGAGACAAGATTTCACTGCACAATTCAAACTGACCTTAACTCACTCTGTACTCGGGCTGGCCTAGAACTCATAGCACTCCTCCTGCCTCAGCCTCCTGTCCCTTAAATTCTAAAAAGCAGTAGTTTCTAAACTTTTGCATGAATCTCAGTCATCTGGGGTGCTTAAAACAGACTTTGGTGCTTCAGATTCAGAGCTGCTGCTACTGAATATGTGTACAGAATGGTGGGAGGTATCTAACAAGTTCATCTCAGTGTAGGAGCTGCTGATCTGGAAAGACAGAGTGAGAAACACTTAGGGACATCCCCCTGTCAGTGAAGAACAGGCTTTAGCTCCAAATGTACAGGGCTTTCTAGGGCCTTCTGCCCACCTAGAATGTCCTTTGCAGACTGCACCTCAGAAACTTCTCCAATGACTCCAAACTGAGCTTAAGCATTAGACACTCCATGAGGCTCCCACAGCATTGCCATCCAGGCACCTAAAACCCCACACAGTGGGCAGTCAAACCAGTTCCAGGAGACCAGGAGCTCTTATGCATTTACCTCAGTCTTGAGACATGGAAAGATCTTCAGTAAACAGTAACTGATAAAGAGAAATTTGGGACAGCCAAGGGACAAAGACTTCCCCATGGAACCAACCAGTCTAGCAGGTGTCAAATAGTATCTAGTTGTTAGCTGGACAGGCGTAGAATCGTTAATCACCCAGGGATTGCTGCCACCGCAGTTGGCAATGTCTTCTCCCTCAGGAGTCCACAAGGCCTTTGCCTCCAGCCACACTTTGCCTTGTACTCTTTGGAGGTAAGGAAACTTCAGTTTTAAACTTCTAACCAGCAAGGCCCCCATGGGTACCACTGGCTGCTGGGAGTGCTGAGTATTCTCAGGAGAGGAGAAGCCAGGTTGCAAACAGGAAGCACGGCTATATAAACATTTCTGGTAAATTGCCCAATAAGACTGCCAGTTGAAAATGATAGAAATTTCCAACAAGTTATCTCTTCTTTCCTTCTAAATAAATACGTGATATTATACCCAATTTTGTATTAATATTCTTAAATAATATCACCAAATTGTTACCTTTCAAGGTTCACAAAATATACAACTGCGTCTGGTCCTTTGGATTGCCTGAAAATTTCCAAATTTATCATCTACTTACTCCCCATCAGAACACTTCAGCCAAGACAAGCACACTTTATAAACACGTCCTACAAAGATTTTGGATACTTCTAAGGAGAAATTCAAGAAGTCTTGTGATTTTATTGCCAAATGAAGATAGAGAAAAAAGTTGAAGCCAGGCATGATCCAGGCAGAATAACCTATTTGATGCTCTTCACACAGTAAAAGCCTTATCTCAACAATTAACTGACAAGATTTCAAAGTATGTTCAGTATGAGTCTTTCGATTTTCGTGTATAATTACATGACAAGGAAGATTTAGGAAGCATGTGTTCTCCATAACAGAAAATATCACTATACTCTAAATTCTAAGTAACTTTTTAAACTCCCATTTTGTACAATATAATAACTTAGACAATCACTTTTGTAATTTACAGGCACTTACAAAGTGTTATGGGTCATTTAGTCAAAAGTTCAATTAGGAATTGTGGGATGCCTTGCTAAGATTGCCCAGGATAGTAACCTATACCTCTAACGATCGGCTTAAGGAAAAATGAATCTTGTCTTTTAATATTAGACACATCCAAGCATGAGTCTAGCTTTATACACAACTTAGAAACAGTATTCATAGTTTTACTAATTGGCCCCACTTGGATCTGTTAGGCCCTTAAAAACATGTTAAGAAAGACACATAATAAATTTAACCTTTAAAATAGTTGTTCATCTGTGGTCCAGATAGGTCACAGCTGAGCCACACAAGAAAGATGAAAACAGTGCTTATTTTATTCAAGACAGACTAACCCCCAAGAGGTGAATTTCATGACAATAAATTTGAATGCTAATTTCCAGTAGGTCTGCCAGGTATCCTGTCTCCATACCAGTGTGAAATATCAAACACATTCACAATCAGTTTCTAGGTCAACCACTTACACTGCACAAATTACTGTCTTGCTCCTCGCCTCGGATTCTCATTAGTCCAGGGGAACAATTTCTACTTCGTGTTTTGTATTCCACCAGGTAAAAGTGCCTAGTAATTGATTTTTTCCCTTCTTTTTCTGCAGTCCTGGGATGGAACTCGGACCCCTTGTTTCCGTGCTAGGTAAACGCTCTACTACTGAACTTCATGGCCAGACCCACAGTTAATTTCTGATGACTTTGAGGATGATTTTGATAATTGTGACTGATCAAGTTAATGACAAACACTCTTGAAAGATTGGCCTTTCCTCTCGCATAAGTATCAGTGATTAAAGAGATGCCTGTGCTCAGGCCCATCCCCTCAGTAAGGAATGAGAACCCCTCTTTGTCTCAGCACCTGTGCTACAAAAGCCCAGAGCAGCCTGGCTTCTGCAGAAACTTGAGCTTCATAGGAACACAACATTTGTTCAATTAAATGCTGCAAATCCGACCCCTCCTGCCAAAAAAAAAAAAAAAAAAAAAAAAAAAAAAAAGTTTCTAGGAAGCATAGTCCGTAGAACTCCCTTAATAAATAGTGATGAAATTGTGTCTGCGAAACTGGTAAAGCACCTGGATTCACTGGGAAGCTGGGTGGCACCTGGGAGTCCCCGTGCCAAGGGGACTTTCCCGGGCACAAGCATGTTAGCATCCAGAGCTGCTGAAACCTTCCAGCATCCACGGAAGTTCGTGCAGACGGCGCGCGGGGTTGATGGGGGGGGGGGGGAGATCCTATGTAAATCCAATCCTTTTGAAAGTCATCAGAACAGCATAGGGCTGTGCCGGGGAGACTCATCTATAGACTTACTCTAACGCTTCCCGCCGTCCTGTAACTGAGCAAAAGCAGCCCCACGAGCCAGAGCTGAATCTCCGATCTCCAGAAGAAAGCGCATCAAAGTCCCCCCAGGCGAGGGACTGACCTCCGCCGTGGCAGAGAGGTGACTAACGCCACTGCGCCCGGGAGGTCTGAATGTGTGACCTTTAAAACGCAAAGAAATCCCGGAGCCGGCTGCCTCCCCCTCGCGCGCTCCTCAGCGCTCCACGCCCTGAATTCCTGCTTCTGGTCCTCCAGAAACCTCTCCGGCCCCAGCAGCCACGGGGCAGCGAGTCCCCCGAGTGTCCATCCCGGCTCGGCCCCTCGATCGCCAGCAGACCCCCACCCCAAGAGCGCAGGAGCCCGGCCCGCGCGCGCCCAGGTGCACGGACGCTCGCCCCTCACCTGCGCGGGACCCGCCGCCGCGGCCGCCGTGGCTGTCGTCGCTGACCCCGAGCGCTGGCGCGGCGGGGCTGGGGCATCACCGGGGCGGCCGGACTTCCTCGCGGCCGCGGAGCCCCGCCTTCAGGGGGTGGAGGCGGCGCGTCACCTTCCAGCCGCCTCGCGGCGCGCGGGCGCAGCTCGGCCAGGTGTCAGCAGAAGGTGTCAGCGCCGACTGGGTGCAGAGCGGGGAACTGAATCACTCTCCTGCCCTGGCCCACAGGAAGAGGAAGGTGTGTCCCAAAAGTCCCAAGTGAGGAAAGAGGACGAGCGTGGTTAATAACCCTTCCCTCACTGATGGCCAGAGGAGTTCACGCTGCTCCAGTGGCCCCCTAAAAAAGATCAGGAGGCACAGCGCGGGCTCTTTCTACCGCCGCAACCCTGGGAAGAGGTCCTCAAGCCAGGCAGCCTGTCCCACACGTGCCACGTGTGCGCGATTGCTCGTGAGAGCCAGCTGCCCAGTAAGCAGAGATTCGCCCTCTGGGTCGGGTTCCCTGTCTGTAAGCGCGAGCAGGTGGGCAGGCCCTGCAGCTGCCCTGAGCACTCGGTTAATCCCCTAGAGGTTTTCCTGCAGTCATCGTCACTAAGCTGCTTAAAGAATTTGCCTTTTGCTCCCTTCTCCAGCATTTTTTTCCCCTCTTTTTCTTCCCCTTGTGATCTTACTTCAATGTGTGTTGTTTTAGTGGTCGGTTGGTTTCTTTTTCCACCTTTGGCGAGGCTGGGTCTCATGGGCATTAAGAACTGTGCTAAAGCAGAGCAGAGCGCTGGGGGGCTTAGGAGGACACACGCAGGACAGATCCCTGCGCGGGGGAGGGGGGGAGCTGGTCCTCAGAAAATAGCGGTGGCTAAATCAGCTGTGGGAGAGATGTGGAAGGGTTGTGTAGGTTGTTCTGGGAATAGGAGGTGTATCAACTGAGCAGTTTAATTGATGTCTCTCCAATCAAATGATTAAGAGCTCTGGTGTGGAGTCAGGAAGACCTCAAATCCTGGCAGAGCAGTCAATGTGTGAATGGGAGGGTTCATTATGCTGGTCAAAATCGCAGCTTTCCTTTTGAGGAGGTGAAATTGAAATAGGGCTATCTCATATGGTCTGAGAAATGATAAAGCGAATCCCTGGTGCATGGAAACCACTTCAAAAGGCTGGTTTATGATTATGCCTACTAAGGTAGGAAACGGAGGTGTAAACATTTGGAAAACGCGGCCACCTACAAGGTGATAGAAAACAGGTGCATCGTCATTAGAACTACTTATAATAGCTGCGGCAGAGGGAGACAACTTTGCATGAGTCTGGCTCGGCTTGTAACGTGTTGGTAGGTACAATGGGATCCTATGTTTTGGGATATCTGTGACACAGTTTAGAATATCCTTGGAGCAATGGATCCGATCTGCGGCAGAGAGGGCAAGCTGAGGCCTTGGCTAATCTGATCCCACTGTGCAGATCATTGGTCTCCTGTCACAGGGCAGAGGCAGCCAGGAAAAACAGGGTAAGTGGAAGAACAGAGCGATCCATGTACCTTTCAAGCTGACTAATAATACAAACGAATTAAAATAGCAAGAGAACCCACACAAAAAGCTTTCTACTCTGACTCTTACTCCAGTGAAGTTCCTGTTTTGTGGTTCCGGCTGCCCGACCGCAAGCTGAAAATGACTCCCAGCATTCTGCCATGGTTAAAAGCTATAGAAAGTGAAACGGTTAAACATACCGGAAATCTAAGGTGCAAGTCCTCCTCCTCTGCCCCGCTTCTTTAGGTTGCTTTGTTGTTTCATCTCTGCCTTTTAATGGTCCAGACATATTTTCACCTGGAGAATGATATTGTTGCTTTGACCAGCTGCATTGCTGCATAACCACAGCGGCACTTAGAATAGCAGCTGGACTCATATGTGGCTGATACATTTTTAATGTACTGTCACTATATTGAAATTCTTAATTTAAACGAGTTTTGTACCAACTCTCACATTATGGGCAGAGTTCAATGTCATAACTGCTTTTTTAAGAAAATGAAGTCTTTAATTTATAATAGGCAGCCCTTTCTCTCTCTCTCTCTCTCTCTCTCTCTCTCTCTCTCTGTCTCTCTCTCTGTGGCTTCATAATTTATAACTGCAGCAAGATATTTGACCTCTTAAGAAACAGCCCTATCATGAAACTACACAAGTCTATGGAGATTAAAGAAGACATTGTTGAATAATCAATGGATCACAGAAGAAATTAGGGAATTAAAGAATATTCCTGGAATCAAATGAAAATAGAAGCACAACATAGCAAAACCTATGGGATGCAATGAAAGCAGTTCTAAGAGGGAAATACATTTATAGCTGTAAATGCATACATAAAACAAAAATAGTGGCTCCAAATAGCCCAATGATGAATCTCAAGGTCTTAGAAAGACAAGAGCATCCAAACCTGAAACTAACAAGAAGGAACAAATTATAAAGATCAGAGCAGAAATTACTAAGATTGAGACAAAAATATATACAAAAGATCAGTGAATCAGAGATGTCTCTTTGAAAGGATGGGAAGAACCAGGAAGTAGGGGAGAGAATGGGGAGTAAAAAGGATGGGCGCTGCGTGTACCAATTCTACGTGATGAATGCATTTACTACACATAGCAAACATGAACTAATAAAAATTGCCAGGAACAAAGAAACAGGCCCGGTGTCAGTGTGACAATCAAAGTGAAGATTTCCCACTTTCAGATACAATTGCTTTTACATCTTAGGCAATGGATGCTTGGTTCCATGGCAATCCTATAACACTACCTGTTCTTTCATATTTTAAAGGCAGTTGTGTCTTCTGCTATCCCCATGAGCTCCTTTGCTATCACCTCTCCATTCCCTATCACTCAGAAACACTGCCATGGAATTATCTCAGCAATGTCACTGTGCCTGGTTCTATGAGCTAAGAGAGCCATTTAAAAGGGGCAATTTAGGGGTTAGAGAACTATTCTCTAAGGAAGAGAACACTTTATCTGCAAATGTATGGAAGTTCTGGCTCTGCTCAAAGGAAATCACAACAGGCCTCCTGGGGTCACACTTCTACAGTGCAGTGTATGTACCATGCAGTTTATGCAGCACAGCTCCCAGTGGAGTCAAGACTGCTCTGTTGAGTACTATTCCTTAATTAAATGCCCCCAAAGTTTGTGTACTTTGCTAGCATTTTCTTCTTCACTAGTGCTTATCATTTCTGGACCTGTAAAAAAAAAGTAGAAAAACATTTGGAACATAAACGTGCAGAGCTAGATGTATAAGCAGGTGAAATGAATGCAATAGTTAAGGCAAATTCTGTTCTATTGTCTAAGAGGCAGATGTGTAGCATGTACCATAAGGAAATGTGTACATGGTATTTGTTTGTTATATGGTATTGAAAAAAATGCTGGTCCTTTTATTGTGCAAACAGTCTTTGTTATTCCATTTACACAGTGTTTATTGTCTGTTGTTTAATTTTTGTACTCTCCTTTTAATGGTAGCAGGTGTGGAGATTACATTTGTGCCCCCTCCAGACCTGGCTCTGTTAATTGCTAGCTTAATGTTTTTCTCCAAGTTTTCCTTTTCTTTCACAAGGCAGTGGCCCTCAAAGAAAAATAAGTCCTCTAATTACCCAGAAAGAAGCCTTGCCGTAGCATCTTTCTTTGGAAACCAAGCCAGCATTAATTCTCTTAATAATTCTAGGTAACAAGTTCAAATGTGTAAACCAGTACTTAACACAAGATGACTTGTTCAACTCACAGGTAGGAAGTAACTCAGAGTTAGACTATTATATTACACTGCAGGAGAACTTTATGGTCCAGATGAACATCTTATAGGTTGCTTTAAAAAGATTAAAACTATTAAAAACACAGATTTGTCTTAAAGGATTTAACCCCTCAATCATCAGAAGCAAATTTACTGCTTCAGGCCAAGATTAGCCTTGCCCAACAGGACTCTCTAAGCACCTACATTTTTATGTCTGATGACCAGAGCTCTCTCCAGTCAGCTAACTGCTTATATCTTCCCCCAGACCAAGAGACAGTTCCATACTACAGGATGCAGAACTGCTGTGGCTACAGTTGTATTTTAGTATATGTGCTGCCAAAGCAACAGGACATTTGCATTTTAGTGAATGTTGGCAATGGTAATAGTGAAGAACTCATGAAGAATCAACCTTGGGAAATTTGTTGTGGAATTTGCATGAGGATTCTTGTCCAGGGTCATTGTTCTTAAAATTGTAGTACCTGTTTTAAGATGATCCAAAATAAAAGATTGTCACTTGGAAAAAGAAATTTTAGGTTTTCGAATATCAACTGGTTTGCTCTTCTGTAAATAACACAACTGAATTTGTGTTTTTCTTCACTTGTACCACTAGAATGCTCAGACTGGCCCACTTCTGTTGAGTATTTTGAAATGCTTGCTTGTACATTATATATTGGATATATATTTATCTACCTTTATTTTCCAAAATCCAGAAGTCAAAACCAGGGCAATTTTCAGAATAGGATTATTAAGGTAATAGTTCCCCATGCAACAAGCAATATATGCCCTGATATATTCACTCACAAAGCTAATTCATGCTCAGCACCCACATCCAAAACCACAGACCAGGATTCCTACACAGGTCAAGTTGGTGAAATAAATGCTTACAAAAGCATTTATTTACAAAGAGCCAAAGACATGCCCATCTGAACACATTCACATGCACATGTTGTTAAAGCTACACTGTGGCCAGACACTGGGTAACTAATTTGTGGCCTCTGACCAACAAGGCCCTGAGCTGTATTACCAGTGCTATGGACATAAGACAAATCCTACATGATGATTTCTGCCCATCTATGGCCTATAGTATGTTGATGTTGTTTTTGTTTGAGACAGAATCTCACTATGTGATCCAGGTTGGCCTTACGCTTCTGCATCCTCCTCCCTGAGCCTCCTGAGTGTCAGGGATTATAGGGGTGCACTGCCACACCCCACTTGGCCTACAGTTTGGAGAGGAAGAATGTATATAAACAAATAAGCACAAGGAGAGTCAGAGAAAAGTATCTCTGAAGTGAGCTCTAGCAAAGTCCAACAAGTCAGGGTACACGGTCAAGGGGAGAAGACCAGGTTGCATATATACAAGGGACTTAGCAGGACCTGAGGACTTCATGGGCGAAGCTGAGCCCACACTCCTAGGATGCACAGAGACTCAGTAGCAGGTGGAGATCAATTCAGGAAATGAAGCCAGACCTGTCTAGCAATATATCCATCATTGTTTACTCAATTAATCAGAAAATATACACAGGGAGAAATAATAACTACCATCAGAGTTAGAACATTAACCAACCTTGGAGCTTGAGCTCTCCACTCTACCTCCCTGGTTGTGTGGAATATGTAATTTGTATACATTTTAATTCACCCAGTCTCCAATTACCGGCTGTAATGATGACCTACAAAGACAGTATAGAATCACTAATGAATGATTGCAAAGTAGGAAAAAGACAGAGCCTTATTAAGTGCATAATAACAATATTTTCCAGCTAGCTTGGTATACAATTATCTGCTTTACTGAGTCTTAGGGACATCTGTACAGTGACAGTTGTTGCCACTTCTGGAGAAATCTGATCCCAAAATTGACAATGATTTAGTCAGAAATCTGACCTGAAGTTTAAATTAATTTTTAAAATGTCCAGTTTATAGGCACACAATCTTTTCTTTCTTCCCACTAGGGAACACTTAACTATAAGAAAAAAATACACACTCTGAAAGGGCATATTCTTTGAAAAAGTATATTTGCTTAGTTTGAACTTACATTTGGCTTCATTTTAAAAGGAAGAATAATTAAAACTTTACCCATTCAAACACAAAATATGCTTTGGCTTTCTGGGAATTAAACCCAGGGCCCTTGCATTAGCTATATCCAATTCTTACCCCTTTTTATTTATTATACCATTGTCATTTTGAAACAGGGTCTTGCTAATTCCCTAAGCTGCACAGGCCAGGTGCCAGTTTGTGATCCTTCTGTCTCAGCCTCCCAGAGTGGTAGGATTATAGGCATGTATCACCGTGCTTGGATGCAAAATATGCTTCAGAATCATGATTTAAAGGGAAGAGTCTCTCGGCTGACTTGCTGTCAGACATCTGCACTTGTCATTTTGAACATTTTAATATGACCTTTCTACCCATCCTAGTGCAGGCTATGACCTGTTTTCTTATCCCTAATGGTTTTTTTGGTAAACCTAAACCTTACTCATTGAATTTACAAAATGTGGTTCTACCTCAGTGCTTCTCATTTGAAAGCCCCAAGGTATTGTAAACCACATATGCTTCACCCATGCACATTCATTGGTCAAATATGCTCCGGAAAACCACAATGAGGACAGAATCCAAGATACATGCTCACACAGGTTAATCCAGGCTGGTTCTTTGTTCAGTTTTGTGTCTGTAATATTTTATTTCTGATGAACTTTCTTCTCCAGCAATGAAAGCTAATCCTTTCTCTTGAGAACCAACCAAATCCCAGCATCATGCTATTTCACCTGGAAGGCTATATTTTAGTGTATTACTGAATTGTTATCTTGTTAATTATAGAATATTTCTCTGAGTGCCAGAAGTAGTCTCCAGAGTCAGAATTTAATGCGATGTAGAAACACTGTCCTCAGTAGCTGTGAAGTGCCTGTTTTTGCAAGGTGTGCTCAAGGGGCTGTGGGTCCCCTGCAACTTCCACAATCAATTCATGATGACAAACTGCAGGTAAATAAAAGGCTGAATTAGCAATACCATGAAAAGTATGACCAAAAGTCAAAAGGGAGGAAATTAAAAGTGAAAAGCCAAGTGATCAATGAAGATACAGAAAACAAGGTGGAATTTAAATTGGCAAGGGAAAACGGAGATAGACCACCAGGATCAGAAGATTAGGACATGTAAAAGTAAATAAGATAGAGACATAGGTCAAAGGGAATTATCAGATTATATCAGAAGCGATTCTCATGGGTCAAATGTCATCAAAGTTCATACTGTGTGTAACTCTAATGTAAGTAGTCAGACAAAAAATGGATTTTCCTTCTTTGGAATCACTCTTCCCTAAAGGTGTGGGTGTCACTGCAGCATTTTGAAATGTAGCAATGTTCTGCTTATTGAACGGATTCATAGACGACCTTTGTCTTTTAACTGACAGTATTATTCTCTGAGGCTATGAAAGCTCATTAGCTTAATTCTATAAATAAAACCCAGGTACAAGCAGATGCCCACGTTACTAAGAAGGGTATACCATTAGAAACAGTGATTTGTAAGAATTGAAGTTTTGTTTCCATATACAATATTTCCCCAATATGAGCTCTCAGAAATAGAGGTTGCAATTATCTCTGTGTGGAGGAAAGTGTTTTTTATTTCATTGATGTCTTGTTCTTGTCTCCATGATTTCCTATACTGAGCCTCTTATTTCCTACCTCCTACCATCCCATTCAGTTTTTTTTTTACCCTCCGACTTTCTATAAATACATCAAGAGAGAAACATACTTAGGTTTTCTGTCTTTAATGCCAGCATAACATACCGTGTCTTAAAAATTGGTTGCACTGGCATGGTGATACATCATTATCTACTTAATCACCACATCTTGCCCTTCCCGAAACTCAAAATTACCATGAAAGGTAAACATTTGAAATCATTTCAGGACATCAAGACAGCCATGACCCTGCAACTAATTGAGAGAGAGAGATGCAAGTGAAAAGATGGAAATTAGCATCATTTTATAATCTAAGTCAACAAACGGGATCCCATCAGTTCTGCCATATTCTGTTCATTAGATAACAGAGCAGTAAGTTTGTAGAGTGTAAAGGAGAAGTTATTGATGCCCAAGGGCATGAACAGCAAAAGGGGACCAAGGACCAACTTGGAGCCCACCTGCCCTATCTAATACCACACAGGCATAACATGGATGGCTATTGGACAAGTTACCTGCTGAATGTCTTGGATCTTCTTCAGTTATAGTTTTAGTTAGGCCTGATAAAAATATTGATTCTTCAAATACTTTTTATATCCTCCCTTTGATCCTTCTTTGGATGGCAGTTACAGATATGTCTGACAACTGGATCTTGTCCTCATGGTCACTAACCTCTGTCCAGTTTTTTTCTCAAGCTTCTCGTCTCCAAATGTCTCACTTGGATAACTTCTGTTTTTATTTTCAGGTTGCCTCATTTTTTTTCCTGAAAATGTCTTATCTGCTATTAATACAATATAGTATAACTTTCTTCTTAGACATTGCATTATTGGTTTTTAGAAATTTGATTTGGTACCTTTTATAGCTTTTATTTTTCTCCTGGTTTACATAATTTCTTTTTTTTTCTTTTCTTTTGTACCAAGGATTGAACTCACGACCTCATGCTTGCAAGGCAGGCACTTACACCATTGAGCTAAACCCCTGCCCCTACATGATTTCTTGCATTTTGTTGAAAGTAGAGAGTATATTAATAATTTTGTTTTATCTTTTTTGTTTTCTCTATCATTTACCTTCTAGGTATCATTCACTTGATTGATTTTTCTGCTTGTGGTGGTTCTTTTTCCTGCCCTCACTGCAGGCATGGTAAATTTTTATCAAATACCATAGTATATGAACTTTATGTTTTCAAGAGTTGAACTTTTAAAACATTGTTATTTCTTTAATATCATGCATTTTTAACAGATAAGTTACTTGGCAAAAGGTTGACTCTGGAGGTTTTTTTGAAATTCTTGTTGGGTCCGTACAGTTTAGGACCTGGGGTTATAATCTCTGAAAATCCCACCCTATGCTGTAGGAGGTCTTTCCTTCCTAACTATGTTTGTCTGGTGCTTTCCTAGATATGAGATGACCATTCTTCACCTAAATACTGAGAAGAATATTTTTGTAGATCTTTTTCTATCTCTAGACTTTCACTCTCTCTCTTCTCAGCCACAAATCACTTGCACTCATCCTCCTCTCTTTCTTCACTAGGAAAATCGACCAACCTCTCCTTGGTGTCCCCATTCCTGAGCTGCAGCCCAGAAACATCTGCAGACACTAAACTGAGGTAAACTTAGGACTTACTTCACCCATTTCCCTTTTTTTAGGGTTCCTACCACAGGACTGTCTGCTGTCCAAGCCGGAAGATGCCCGTTTAGAGCCTTGTGGTGATGGTTGTTGAATGCAGGGGTTGAAAAATGAGAGGCTGGGGATTTAGCTCAGCGGCATAAGCGCCTGCCTTGCAAGCAGGCAGTTACGAGTTCGATCCCCGGTACCAATAAAAAAAAAAAAAAGACAAAAAATAAAAAATAAAAAAAAAAAAAAAGAAAAACGCAGTCTATTTTATACCAAGATGGCCAGAAGCTAAAGTCTAATACTGTAGTCATGAAGTGGCCTCAAATGTACCCATAATGATCTATATCACAGTTTACTGATTAGAGAAACGATTTGCCTGATTTTTAATTAGTCACAGAAAAATGCGCTGGGAGTCAGAATGTTTGCATTCTTCAGGTTTACAGACATGCGCCTGTGATCTGAGCAGTCAGAAGGTGAAGGCAGGAGGAACACAAGCTGGAACAGGGCCTGGGAATTCAGGAAGACACTGTCTCAAAATAAAATTTTAATAATCTGAGGATGTAACTCAGTATGACTGTTCTGGGTTCAAATCCCAGTACAAAAAAAAAAAAAAAAAAAAGGTTGAGTCCATAATTCATAACTTAATTCTTCAGCAAAATGTAATGTCATTTTTCAGGCTATCAGCTTCCTGAGACTTAAGCAGATCAAGCATTCCTAGTATTTTCACACAAAGAATTTACTCAACAGGGTTACAGTGAATATCTTGGTGACATCCCTAATAAGAGAGTCCAGCAAACAAATTTTTCTAATGTCATCTAATTGTCAAGGATCTGAGGGCTGTGACATCATCAGTATTGATGCACTGAGTTGATTAAACTGTAACCAAAAGTAAAAACACAGCTTCTTAGCTGATCTAATTATAGGAAGTCTACTTTCATTAAGGCTTCATGGGTCTAGCACATAAATTTTATAAATCATGCCTCAATACCAAATAGCATCTTTTCAGAAGTTACAGTGGTATTTAAGACTTCACACGGACTCCTCAGTTTCATGAGGGCCATTGTTTGCCAAATCAAGCAGGCAAATTTCCAATTCATAATGACATCAAGGAAAATTTCTAGGTCATGATTCTGCTTTTCATTCTCTTTAGAATATATCAAGAATGTGCTGATGTTTCCACTCAGATCTGACAAATCTCCTTAAACTTTTTAATGAATATAACCTCAAAAAGTGGAAATTAGGCTACTAACTATGAAATCAGTGGACAACTTTGCCTTACCAGGTAACTGGCAACAATCAAAGATATGACGCATAATACAAAGCACCTTCGTGCATCCTTCATTTATAAGGACAAAGGTACAAATACATCATCAAAGGACTCCTGTAAAATTAGCATGTTCTCAATTACTATCTTCAAATTAGTAACTCTAGGCTCCCGTGCTGTCTGTGTGGGTAGTACTCTTGACCATCCCAAACCCAGCTCAGTGTTTCCTGTTATATAAAAGGACCTAAGCACTTCTGGAGCCATGTGCAGCCTCAACAAAATCTCTCAGGCAAGAAAGATTGTATTTCCAATTAACTGTGATGCCTATTATCCATCTATGAATTTTCGTGGAGTTACTGTTCAGGGTTTTATCGGACATTTCTCTATCCTGTTTACTTAATATAGTCTATAACCTGAACAAGATTCCAAATGTAAGACTCTAAAGTTCCATACTATATTTTTTTCTTTTTTTTTTTCACATACAGCAGTAACAAGTCTATAAACTCTTAAAACTAACAGTACAGTATATGAGCCCAAGCTCATGTCCTCATTAATTGGTGGTCTTGCACTAATTAACACCCTTTATATGAGTTGGAATCTACTTTTCAGGATTCATGTGATACATGTTTTGAATGTATCTGAAATGAATTAAAGTCTCACTAAACTGAATTAATAAATTTGGGTGCAGTGATGTCCGTGATGATGATGATGATATGATTATGTTCATGGATCGAAGTAGTTCTTTTCTTCTTAAATGTATTGGATTTTCTTCCAATATTGTATCATGAAAGTCTCAACCATATATTAAATTTGTAAACTTACCGTAAAAACTATGTCCATTACGTAGATTCTACTGAATATTTTGTTACATACCTATCCAGTTCTGTATCCTTCTATGCATCAAGTAACATTTTTAACTTTTGACACTTTCAAAGTAAATTGTTATACATCCTCTATGCACACAACTAAGTTTAACATTTTTCTTTTGATGTAAATGTTGTTTACATTTAAATGTAAAAATTAACATTTAATCCACTGATTAATGACCATGTCTGTGGTACCAAAAGGACATTATCTTCTTCCTCTGAACTTGCATTATACCCTCCCTCAGTCAATACCTGCCTTGATACACACACACACACACACACACACACACACACACACGCACACGCACACACAGTCCCACTAATATAGGGGAATGAAACACCCAACTTACTATGTCCATGAGTTCGTGTTCTCTAATTGAAGAATGAATTTTAGGAAAAATGGAGGTAATACTAGAATATATTTATGTGAGAAAGGAAGCTTCCATCTGAAGAGAGACAGAAGGGGTCTGAAGCGAGTTACCAGGGACTCTGTCTTTTCCAGCAACTTTTATAGAGTAAAGCCATGGATTTAAGATGGGGGAAGACTGAGAACTCACAAAGCAGATGGGCATAAGGTGGAACATAATTATAGTTAGCCAATAAGATCAATAGTTCAGATAAAATTGATTACATTAGGAACAGCAAGTCACATAGAAAGCAGGAATTCTTACAGAGCAGTGACTTTCCTAGGGGGATGGGAACTGTTTAGGATATCAATCCCAGGATATGGGTACATTTGTGTGGTCTTTTGTTTTGAGGCCCGGCCCATAGCAGGAGGTGTCAGCATCCTGTGGCTACCAGGTGTTTGCACTGGCTTTGTTGAGGACCTAACCCTGTCTCACTGCCTTTAATATTTCTAACTAGCTCAGCTGCCTGCAACAACACAAGCAGAGGGTCTACCTCAGTTAGTACAGTTTACTTCATCACAAATTAGTTTTGTCTGCTCTAAAAACACAAGTAGGATAACACTTTTGTGTAAGGCTTTTTTCTCATTTCTCATAATGTTTTTTTTTTTTCCTAACTCACAATGTTTCGACATTTATCTGTGTTGCTGTGTGAATCAGTATTTTTCTTCTTGCACTGCATGAATGTAGCACAGTTGACTCTTTAGATCTATTGATGGATACCTACCTGTCTATTGTCAGTTTGGGGCTATTATGAGTAAAGTTGCTAAGAATAGTTTTGAACAAGCATTTTTATGGACCTCTATGTCTCTTTATGAGGTGTTGAGGCCAAGGCCATCTTTCCATCTTTCTTACTCTCCAAATGCCTACTGTGATGTTGAACAGACAGTCTTTACCCTTCCCCTCCTCCACACAGACATGTGATAGCAAAATCACCCAGAGACAAAAGAAGAGTTGTGTGGCTCCGGTACCAAGGGATAACAAGAGTACAGATGCCAAAGGCTTCGATTTTTCCCCATGATTTTACAAAAAATGTCCAGACTTATTCCTAGAATGAACTGACATTCTAGATGCCCAGTTTACTGAACTGGGCATGAGGTTATATTCATTAATTTATTTTTACCCAGTTTACTGAACATGGTGATCTTATAACATTGCTTAATTCAAAAGTTTTATACAATAGTTGGCTAGAATCAAGAACTCAGAGGCTTAAACTGTTAAAGTCTGGATAATAGTGTACAAAATTTTAGGGATTTTGAATCCAGAGTGCTGGCCTCAGGTACCCTAGTAATGTCACCTGTCCTCCTATATTTCTATGCTGCATTATGATTTTTAGCCCTTTGCCCAAAACTGAACCTGAGTCATTTGAAGCTGAAAGCTGCTCTGCCTCCACCTACTTGGGACTTGGTTTCAACTTTCCATCAGTGAAGCAAGCAGAGGGGACCCAGTGACCATGAAAATATAATAGGAATTAATGAAGGCAATTCAAGAAGGTTGTCTTAATTGAAATCCAGTGATGAGAGTCTGTGTTATCTTCACTTTTAAAGCACCTTGGGATTGTTGAGCCATTGTGACTTCACCTAAATTCCACAGCAATTGTCAGAGTTACTTTCACTTATGCTTGACTCAGCTTCACATGCAAATAGCTCTCAACCCCAGGGTCAGGCATACAGCATGCTGGGACTCAAGCTGGACTGGTCTGAGCATAAAATTAGTCCTCTTCAGTCTTTCACTTGTTCCCGTGTCACGTGTCACACGCCAGACATTTGGGGGAGTTGGCAAGTACATATGAAGGATTATTGCTGCTAATGACAAACCACCTCCACTTAGAGCCTCCCCAACATCCTGGAAATAGCAGCCAGTTTCTGGCTATGGAGCCACAAATCACTGCATTTCCTCTGAAGGGAGCATCCAACAGTACTGTTGGGCTTTGGTCCCTAATGGATACGGCTGCAGCTGCTGCTTATGGAAAATGTTGCTGACTTTGCAATAGAATGTCTTCCTTTACTAAGCACTCTGAGAAGGCTGTCAGTAGACAGCTCAGTGTTTTTACTTTTTTATTTTTTTCCTTTTTTGCACCTCATCTCAGATTGGAAGATTTCTTCCTTCGAACTGTAAGCATGTTTAAAATTCAGTATCAACTCTATTTGATACTGGATTCATTAAACAGTCATTTAAAATTTCATTTTATTAGCAAATATTGCATAATGGTGGTGTTTGGTGAAGTTGATACATGCATTCAACATAATTTTTTTTAATTTTATTTTAAAGATAACACAAAAGAGGACAGAACAAAGTAAATCAGAACAGAACAATATAAGTAGCACAGCACTTCACAAGACAACCGGATGTTAGCAATAGCTATGGTAATGTCTTTTCCTTTGAAATAGTTGAGCGTACCTTCACATACAGTAACATCAAACGTAACGAAACAGTATAAAACCATTCAAGAGAATGAAAGTATTACAGGACATTCAAAACCAAATAATAGAAAATGAACAATGTCTACTATAATATCTCATTTTGCATAAAAATTTGTTTATACTATCACACATATTAAAATCCAATAAGTCACAACATGATTGAACCAATGGAAACAGAAGAACAAAAACATGGTAGGACTTCAAAGCAAGATGATATTACGTCCACAATGGTTGCCATAATGTCTTGTTTTCTTCAAAGTAGCGGTTTGTACCATCACATATAATCACGCAAAAGACTTCTGTTGAAAAAAAAAAAAAAAAAAAAAGCGGGGGGGAGCTGGGGATTTAGCTAGTGGCATAAGTGCCTGCCTTGCAAGCAGGCAGTCGTGAGTTCGATCCCTGGTACCGATAAAAATGAAAAAGACAAAAAAAAAAAAAAAAGACTTCTTTCTAGAATATATAAAGGATTTAAAAAATCGGATCCCCAAAATTCAAAGACACAATCCAAAAATGGGCATGTGAGATGAATACACAGCTCTCAGATGAAGAAATACAAATAGCAAATAAATACCTGAAAAGATGTTCAGCATCATTAGTCATTAGAGAAATGCAAATTAAAACCACACTGAGACTCCATCTCACTTTGAAAGAATTGCCAGGATAAAGTACACTATCAACAACAAATGCTGGAGAGGCTGGGGGGAAAATGAACTCTTCTGCACTGTTGGTGGGAGTGTAGATTGGTGCAACCATTGTGGAAGTCAGTCTGGAGATTTCTCATAAAGCTGGGATTAAAAGTCCCATTTGACCCAGCTATTCCACTGCTAGGCATATTCCCAGAAGAACTGAAAACATCACACCACAGTGATATATGTGCACTCATGTCACAGCAGCACAATTTGTAATAGCCAGATCTTGGAAATAACCTAAGTGCCCCTCAACTGATGAATGCATTCAACATAACTTAATCAACTTAAATCCCCTCATCACCCTTTCCCATTCCTCCTACTTCCCATTCATTCTCCTTCCCCATCTCTAGAAGTTTGCCATCTCAGTCAAGACTGGCATAGGCAATGCAGAGATAAGTACACTAATATGCATGTCCCTGTTAAAGAGTAATTTTCCAAAAAAAAAAAAAAAAAAAAGAGGTAAAATATAGCTATATAGATGTGATGTGAATATGTTTCAGAAATTTTTATCTCATTAGAGATGAGGGAAATTTTGAGATGTTATAACCCATTCCAAAGGGGAGAAAAAAACACAGTTATACAGAATCACTAAATTTTGAAGTGAATTTGCAAATTAATGGAAAGCTGTGTTTTCCAACAGTGGGGCCAGAATTTTCCCACAATCGGACAAAATTAACCTGCATTTCTATTTAAAAAAAGTTATTTTGCTTTATTACATACATAGAATTTACCAAGTTATGAGTTCAAAAATCATGAAAAGTTGGACTAGGTAATCTATACCAAGTACTGAACTTAATGTAATTTTCTATGGAAAAATAAGATTTTCTACATGAAGATTTTCATTGCCGTGAAAAAAATAATTGATGCCTATGTCCTGACACAGAATCCTCCTGCGTATCTTGGATGATAAGTTAGTAGCACCTAATTTTATGATTAAAAATACAGCTAATGGAAATATGTCATATAGTACAAACTAGGGCCTATTTATATGTGCATCTAATGACTCCAAAGACTGCTTTTCCACCCACAGGTTCCTGCCTCATAAAGAAATCAAGATGTAATACAGGGAACAGATGTGCAGTTACATGTTGTGTTACCATGACTATGTATTTACATTATACCAACAAGCAGAGATACTTTTCTTCACGTCTCATACCTATGGGGCTTATATTTTTCTAAAGATACTGAAAGTGAGGCATAGAAATATATAACTGTAGTGTGAGCACTCTGCAAGCCTCAGGAAAGAGAATCTCAAATTCAGGCTCAGCCTGGGCAATTTAGCAACTTACTGGGAATATCTCAAAATTTCATAAAAGGACTGGGGATAGAATTAAATACACAGGCCGTAGATTCAGTCCTAAGTACCTACCCCCTACACACACACACACACACACACACACACAAACACACACACACACACACACACACACACACACATGAGACTCTACAGTGTTTCTTAGCAGTTATACTTAAATATCCAACTTTTGGTAGAGGAAAAAAATCACAGAATTTGGAACATCGAGGAAATGAATTAAGAACATCATCCACTTAGAAATATTTTTTTTCCTTTTATTGAGTCATTATCCTTGTGAGCTATGAATATTTTTAGATGAATAAGTGGCACCAGGTACAGCTATATTTTCTCATTAATTATTTTTGAGTTTTAAATAGCTTTCTAATATTTTATAATTTTAACACCTGGGCATGGTGTTGCACACCTGTAATCCCAGCACTCAAGAGGCTGAGGCAAGAGGATCACTGCAAATTCAAGACCAGCCAGGGCTATAAAATGAGCTCAAGGCCAGCCTGAACTGCACAATCAGACCCTGTCTAAAAAAGACCAAAAAAGAAAAAAATCATAATTTTAGATTTACTTGAAAGTTGCAAAGATGGTACATACAGTTCTTACTCCCCCTATTGTTAGTATCTTAAAATGCCACAGCATATTTTTCACAATTAAGAATATAGACTGTACTTGGATTTCACCAGTTTCTCCAATGATGTCGTTTTTTTGGGTTGCAGGATCCAGTCCCAGATAATTTCTTGTATTTAGCTGTCATGTTGTCTCAGTCCTCTCTGTTCTGTGACAGTTTCTCTGTCTCTCCTTAATGTCCATGCCCCTGGCATGTCTCAGTAATACTGTTCAGATGTCCTGAAGAGTGTTTCCTCATCCAGGTGGTCTGTTACTTTGCCTAATGGTCACACTGGGAAAATCTAATCTTACCATGGAAAAGGATTATATAGGTGAAGTTCTTTCACTGTCACATCCTATTAAAGGCCTGGTATTGGGGCCCCTCTTGAACTCCACTAATGGTACCACTTGCATCTCATTGTAATTCCTCAGCATTTTTAAGAAGAACTTTGGAATTTGTTTGAGAGTTTCATCAGAAGTAAGCAGGTATGAAGTTTAGAGGTGGGCAATGCCCTCTGCAGTGTCCTCTGACTGTCTGCCCTGTCCATGAGCCAAAAATCTGGCTCTCTCTCTCTCTCTAGACAGTGTCCTTTTCCTAACAGGAAAGGACAAGGAAAACCACCAAGTTATTAAATGATGTTTGCTTTATACCTGCACAGACCAGTGCCGGAGGGAAACACTGGCTCCTAACAGTTTACAAAGAAGTTCTGCTAAGTCATGCCTCGCCCTCCAACAGCCAGTCCTGCAAACAAAGAGAGCATTCAGGAGGATATGCAGCCCCACTGCAATCATGTAAACTGCACAGTTATATTTTGGAATTGAGGAGTCCCAGCTGAGCTCCAGACGTGTGGACTCTCCCAGACTGGAGACTCACCTAGTGAACTTTATAGAAGTCTCTGCTACCCTCTTTTCCTGGATAAAAGGGTCATACTTCACACCCTCTTCCATGAATTCATGTGGTAAAGATGTTTTCTGAAAGGCATGTGCAATGTACAGAAGATAGAAATCTCTTATTTAAGGCTCATATAAATAGCCTACCAATAGGAAGTTTTTCTTTTAAATAGTCCAGATGTTAAGAGGGGAACAAAAGGCTTGCGTGCATGTACTGTATCATAGAAAACAGAACTCTTATTTTTAGGTGAGTTTTGGAAAGGAAAAGAACAAAGGAAAAGTGTGACATTTTGTTTGTGTGTTCTGTAGCTGGTTTTAAATGGACTATACCAGGTTCCTTTTAGGAGAAATATTACAGATAGCAGGCTTCCATGGAAAAGGCAGAGTACTATCTGAAGTAAATAAAGTTTAACATTAAGCTGGCTGTACTCTGCAATGGCTTGTCACACAGGGAAATTCAGAAGGAGAAGATCATGTGTAGGCAAATGGCAAAGAATTACATATTTCCCTGTAGTATGTCTAGATGCACAGTGTTTGAGGTTGTCAAGGGACTGAGATCTGATCATATAGAACCATGTAATTAAATCTTAACAATAAATTTATATGTCTTAGTTACTTTTCTTTGATTGCTGAGAAAAAATACCTGCCTGACACCTAAAGTTAAAAGAGAAAGGTTTACTTAGCTCACAGTTTGTAGAAGTTTCACTCTATAAAAGGCTGGCTGCAAGGCAGGGTGGCTTGGTAGAGGGGCATCACAGTAAAGAACAGTTCTTGGTACCCATCAGATAGCAAAGGCAACAGAAAGAGGCACTGGACAAGCCGTTTTTCTGTCTCTTACATTTTATCCAGGCTACTAGGATTAGGGCAGTACCAAACCAGCCAGTGGACCAATTTACTGATCACCCACTTTTAATCTAACACTCTTACTTCTAGCATTGCACTTTGAATTAGTCACACACTAAATTCAGTCACCTCTGAAAAAGCCTATCCAAGACTGCATGAGACTGTGAGAGGGACCTCTAGACACAAACCATAACATGAACCCTTGGTGCAGGGGCAAGTTGATTATATTATATAACTTCTATGCAGGAAAGGACTGTGCTTTGTCTTCACTGGCACAGACATGTGTTCTGGATATGATTTGCCTTCCCTTCATATAATGCTTCTGCAGAAACTACCATCCATAAGGGCTGGGGATTTAGCTCAGCGGCATAAGCGCTTGCCTTGCAAGTGTGTGGTTGACAGTTCAATCCTGAGTACCGATAAAAAAGAAAAAGACAAAAAAAAAAAAAAAAAAGAAGAAACTACCATCTATGGACTCACAGAATGTCTTATCCATGTTCATGGAATTTCACATAACATTGCCTCTGACCAAGGAACACATTTTATATACAAAGAAGTGAAGGAATGGGCTCATGCCAATGGAATTCAGTAGTCTTAGCATCTTCCTCACCATCTAGAAGCTGAATTGGTAGAAAGTTGGAGTGGTCTTTTAAACACAGTTACAGTGCCAGCTAGGTTGCAATGGCTTGCAGGATTGAAACAAGGTTCTTCAAAAGGCTGTATATGCTTTGAGTTAGTATCACTATATTGTACTGTGTCTCCCAAATCTAGGATTCACAGGTTCAGGAATCTGAGGTTGGAGGTGAGAATGGCACCACACACCATTACCCACAGTGATCTAGTTATCACATACATATTAGGCATAATTATGAGCTGTTCTTTGTATCTGGAGACTGATTTAAAGAAATATGTATGGTTGCCAAATCAACAAGGGGTGGATTGTGATGCCTGATTGGTTATGTCAGCTTGAGGTTATCAATTAGGATGGTTCTTTACCTAAATGCTATAAAAGGGAAATGAGGAAAGAGGACTTTGCTTGTTTCTTGGGAGGAGTTTCAGTCTTCACCTCTACTTGGACATCATATCCCGGTTACCAACGCAGACTCTTCAGCTTCAAGCACAGATCTTTAGCTTTCTGGTATGGAGTCCAGCCTTCCACCACAAACCCATAAACCTCCTGATACTGACTCACACAGGCCACTGCGCTGAGCTCCCTTGGATTGCACACTTTGGTTTCCCATGTGCAGACACCCTCTGAATTCCTCCTCATCAAATGCTGTGAAGTCCTGTAAATTCTTACACATATGTGTAACTTCTGTTTGTCTGTTTCTCTAGCAAAACACTGAATGATACACTAACGTTATCTGACTGAGCTGAGTTTCAATAGAGAGATCAAATTAGAGCAAATTGTCAAAGTACTCTTTCACAGAATATTGTAATATGTTAAATTGTAATATGTTAAAATCAGTGCCACTGTGATCAAATGTATTAAATAGAAACACTCTAATTAAAATATTTGTTATTAGAAATAGGTCTCCACTAGCATTTATTGTAACTCTTACTTAAAGATACATCAAGGAATGATCAGCTTATGATTAAGTATATATTTAATAGTGTACAATTTTAAAAGTCTGACATATTTATACATCAATAAGAGCAATATAATTAAAACTAATAGCATATGTATCTACCATTGACAAAAATACTATAATTCTTCTTTGTTTTTTGCTCCCCAGGCAATTATTAAGCTTTTTTTTCTATTACTCTATTTTGCATTTTCTATAGTTTATATAAATGAAGTCATATATAATTTCTTAAAATATTTGGCTTCCTACACTCGGCAAAATTATTTTGCGATTTCTACACACAGTAACATAAACAAGCCAATTGTTCATCCAACTTTGTTGCTGAGTAGCTTTGTTTATATGTATATATCATATTGTCCATTTAATCTGGTTTTGGGTATTTCATTTCTTTCCATTTGATGACCATTGCAAATTTCCATGAATATTTGGTGGAATGGTATTCAACCTTTCACCATTTAGTATGATCTTAGATGTCAGGTGTAGCTAGCAGAAGAAAGTCTCCTCTTCCTAATTTGACAAAAGTTTCTGAAATCAAGAATGGATTTGGACATTTGTCAAATTTTTTGCTGCACCTAGGGTTATTACTTCAATGTAGAAGGCAAATCCGTAGGCTTTTTTATCCAACCTGATTATTTACCTTTTAATTAGTGTGTATGGATGAATTGTATTTAATGTAATTATTGATAATATTAAGTTTAAATCTACCATTTTCCATTTCTAATTTGTCCTGTTTGTTCTTATTTTTTATATCTTCTTTGGGATTATTTGGATATAATTGTATGAGTCTGTTTTGCTGTCTTCTTTTAGCTATACGTTTTGTTATTTTAGTTATTTCTTTAGGATTTGTCCTGAACAAACCATGTTTATCTGCCAGTGATACCTTGTCATTTTATACATGGTACAAGAACATCATTATGTGGACTTCCATTTCTTACCTCTTGACATTCATGCTGCTAATCTATGCCCATGATAATTAACCTGAACAAAGGTGAATGAAAGAAGTGAAACAGAAGGAATTTAAGGAGGGAAAGAGGAGAGAGACAGACAGACAGACAGACAGAGAAAAACAGAGACAGAGACACAGGGACAGAAACCATAATAGAGAGACAGAAAAATCAGACTATAATTTCCTGTTTCCTATTTCCTATTTGAAAAGCTAAGAACTTCTGAAAAACAGATTTTCATGACACAGCTGATAGCAACACCCTACATAGCAAAACCTGAAGTAAAATGACATGAAGTATGTTGTCTGTATTGATCCCCCTTAATAAAATTAATGTATTTTATTATGAAAAGCTACACCAAACATTACCACAGCAGACGTGGAACCGCTGCCCCCAGGAAGGCCTGCCTGCAGAGCTGTGAGCATGAGTGAGAGTGGGGATGTGACGGCCGCTGTCGTTCCTTAAATCCTAGAAACTGGCTCACTGTGCTTGACTTATCCATGCAAACGGTGAGGCTTTTTCTGAAAACCTATTTTTTCCTGGAACTCTTTTGCATTTTGGTAAGTGCGAGGCACAGTCATGAGTATGTGGTAATCCCCAATAAATTCTGAGGACTGAGTCTCTTAAGACCTTCTCTGGTGGACGTCACTTCACATGTGGAGTCACCACTTGTTGCCAGGAGAATTAAGTGCATCCTGTGAGATGCCCCTAGAGAGAATTTTTGGAATCTCTAGCCTGGTTTCCTCTGGATTTCTCTCAGGGGTCTTTTTCCTTTGCTGGTTTTGCTTTGTTTCTTCTTTGTGTACTACTGTTGTAAAAAATCACAGCCAGGACTATGAGTGTATCATGAGTCCTGAGTCTCTCTAGCAAATCACCAGAACCGGATGTGGTCTTGGGGTCTCTTGACATAAAAATGAATGTGATGGATGGCAGCAGTTGCTCCAGAGTTTGCTGGGATTACTATGTAACATATGCTGCATAGTTCTCTAAAAATCTAAAAAGTTTCTGAATTTAAAGATACATGTCACATTTACTATGGCAAAAAATAATTTTGAATAAGACTACATCCACAAACACAGATATAATAAATTATAAGTACTTTAAAGATGTGAGTAGTGACGGTTTCCTTTCACCACTGTCCTTTATGGGTATAATACATGGTGAGACGTTATGCCAGGACAGTGATGGGGATGACGCTGAAGATGAAGGTGATAGCAGACAATAAAAGCGATATTAATAAAACACACTTCTTAAGTCGTTGTGACCAGCCCCAGGCACTATTTACAATCTCTACAACAATTCACTGAATCAAATATTTCTTATTGCTCCTTTTTGGTTGCTGAAAATATACTGAGTCTTAAAGAGGTTATAAAATTGGTTCAAACCAAAGCATTCAGTCAGGTTTAAAGCCAAGTTCATTGGGCTGGATGCCTGAACTCAATCCCAATTCTCCCCCCCGCCCCCCGCCCCGGCCATGCCTGAGGACCTTGCTGTGCATTGAGCCCATTTCTCTATTTGTCGGTGTCACTCCCGGCCGGCAGGAAGAACACGCAACAATATCTGGCGGTGGTCAGGCTTTTTTTTATTCTCTCCTTATACAGTCTGCCCCGAAGCCTCTACCGGTCCGCTCTCCGTGGCTCCTTCCGTGCTTCTTCTCTACAGTCTGTCCCGAAGCCTCTACCGGTCCGCTCTCCGCGGCTCCTTCCGTGCTTCTTCTCTACAGTTTGTCCCGAAGCCTCTACCGGTCCGCTCGCCGCGGCTCCTTCCGTGCTTCTTTTCTCGTGGCGGGAGAGGCATTCACTTTTATAGGGTTACAGTGACCAATCAGTTCAAAGCGCGCGATGCGGGCTGATTGGCTAACATCAGTTGTTGCTAGGCAGACTATCTTACAGAGCGGGTTGTTTACCAAGCAGGAAGCAGGAGATAAGCGCCATCTTAGCACACTCGATGGGAGGGGTAATCTAGCTCAGGCTTTGCTCTTTCTTACAGGCCTCACGTCCGCCAAGTAAGGCGACCGGGCTCGGCCGCGGCTCCCAACATCTATTTACTTTCTTTAGCCTCGTATCCAACCATGCACATGTGGGATTTTCACTGTTCTGTGTTTCAGGCATATTTGCAGAGTTCCTTGCAGGCTATCTGGTTCCCTCAGCTAGCACCATTGCTTGGTAACAGATACACTTTCGTTTGCTGTACATTGACTCCCTTACATGCCCTTAAGGGGTCTTGTCTTGTACAAAATACATTTCCATGTATAGGTAGAGGCAAATTTTGTTAATTGTACATATGGTTAAAGAAATCAAGTTGTAGAGAAGAGAGAAAAAAATAGAGTCTGGATGAACTCTAGAAGTCAGTTCTGAAACAAGGCTGGGACAAGGCCTGTGAATGAGTCTGATGGTACTTACTCAAATGTAGCATGTATTTAAGGGCCTACACTGAAAACTATCTGAGAAAGTTGCTCTTCCAGGTGCTTTGCAGGTGATAGAAAGGTATATTAAAGGACAAATGAGGAAAGGTGCACGGAAGGAAGGAGTAAACTAAACCAAGAGTCGAGGAATCTAGATTCCATTCCATTAGTTCTGCTTCTTTGTCACATGATGTTGGGCATATCACTGAGTTTCATTAAGTCTCCATTATCATTCAAAATAAAATAGGGTGTTTCAAAATTCCTCAGAGCCCCGTATTACCATAATAAATATGTGAGAAAATCAGCTCCATTAAGGGAAAAGCTGCTTTGGCCCACAGTTGGAGATGAATGAAGCACTCAGCACCATGCTACCCAGGACCCATGCGTCAGAGCTGCCAATGAACAAGTTCCACACAGCTAGAGGCCCATGTCTCATGGAAGGGCCCCTTGGAAAGATATGCAGGAGGAAGAAAGATAACCATGTTCACAACTTTTTCTTAACAAGTTATATATTGTATTTGGTCCAACAGGCCAGAAGTGAATGTTCAGAATAGTTATTCAAGAAAATTTTCAGAAGTTTTTAATAATCCTTACCTTAACACTCCTTAATAGCAGGTCAACTGTTCTTAATGCTTACAGTGTATGTCCTGATGTTTAGTATTTTGGCTATATTAATTCTTTTAAACATCATGGTAAAAAACAAGTTAGGCATTAGCAGAATCTACACTAGACAGATAAAAAAAACTGAGGTTCAAGAAAGTTGAGCCAAGATCACATAGTCATCAGTGGTAGAGTGGTATTTTTCACAAAGTTCTGATTCTTAGTCCATACTGAGAGATAAAGCAGGCAGTGAGCATCATAGCAGAAACAGCAGGAAAGTGGCATCTTTGGAGACCACTTATTACTTAAATAAAAACTTATTACTTAAATAAAATGAATTATGGACCATTCTACAGTTCTATAAACTATCCTGACATTAGGAGGCTAAATCCTAGCACAAAGGCAGAATAGACAAAAACCACTACATTAGATCAGATCAAACAGCACTTATTCTTTTGGTTCTTCTGGCTAAACATTGTTATTATTTTTTTATTAAAAAGCCAGTGTATATCTGTTTCAGACCATACAAAACCATGTATTGTTTTCAATTATGTAATAATTCACCATTCTAGATGTGAGTCATTTTTCATGATTGTTTTAACTGTCTGCACAGAAACTCTTGCAAGATCTCCTTCAGTGCCCAGCATTGTCATGCATGCTTGTACTAGCTGCCCTTGGGAGACTGAGGCAGGAGGATCAATATGAGTTCCTAGCCAGGCTGGGCTACAGGCTGAGTTCAAGACCAGTCTGAACTGCACAGTGAGACCCTATTGCAAAAAGCCAAAAAGCAAAAGCTTCCTTCCTTCAGATAAAATACAGATCAGAGGTTGGCAAACTTTTGCTGCAAAGGAGCATAAAGCAAATATATTCAACGTTTCAAATCACACAGTCTCTCTCTCACAATTACTCAGCCATGTGCCAGTATAGTTTTATTATGGAAAACAGATCAAACATGGGAAGGAACAGCACTGAGAGGGTTTAGGAGGCAGTTTATTACTCTAGTGGTCTCAATTGGATCTCTCCCAAAAAATCAGAGCCCTGGCCAGTGGAGTTCCGAGGCTTTTATGGGGAAAGCAAAAGGGGAAGTACAAAGGTAGATTTGGTGCAGTACGATTTGAGGGTTGGGTGACATCTTGGATTGGTTGAGGAATTCATACATTTTAGGATATATTGCCGTACAAAGCATGGGTTATACAAAGGAAGAGCTGTCCTATTACGTTTTAAGTCACTGGCAAAGGTTACACAATGGAAGAAATGTTTTGTTATCAGGTCTGTCCGGACATGTCCACCTGGTTTTTGCAGGCACCCTTGGCAGGCTCTCTTGGCAGGCATTTATTTAAGATTTTAATTTCCCTTTCAGAAAGAAATTAGCCAGATATAATATATAATGATGGGTGTGGCTATATTCCAATACAACTCACAAAAAGAGTCAGCAAAGCCATTTCCCAACGCCTGGTAAATACGTGGGTGTCTGTGTCAGGTAAGGTGATGAGTTTAGCTAATTTTCTTAGGAACTTGCCCAGGTTTTGCACTGAAAGTCCAGTGTCTCATAAAATCCCTAACTCCAAGGTGAACTGATAACCACTAGGTTAGGTGGTCTTGTGAACAGGAGTGTCTTGTTCATGTCTCTGTTGCTGCTGAGACAAAATAGTTGATGCCCAAAATTAATGAAGGAAAGGTTTATTTAGCTCACAGTTTGTAGAGGTTTTAGTTCATAATTAGCTGGCTCCAAGGCAGGTGGCATGGCAAACGGGCAACCAGTCAAGGTGGCAGAAGACAGAAAAAGCAACAAGAGCAAAAGGGGAAAAACAGTCCTCTTTTCTCCATTATACTGTAAGCAGGCTACCCTCTCCTCCAGCAGGTGTAGAGCTCACACCATCTGGGAGCCCTCATCCTGCACAGGATAAGGATGTTTACAAAGTGAGGACCTTAGCCCCTGCTGAGTCACTTAGTTAAACTTCTAACCTTCTCTAGTTGACACAATATATCAAACTTAACAGGGAGTTATATTAGAAATCTGCAGAGTTTCTGGAATACATAACATATAGATAGAAATTGCCTCTCCACTCTCGAAATTACCTCGGTCAAATTTGTATCTGTCAGGATAAAATTATAAATGACAAGTGCAGACTATAAACCCTCAACTATTATGCACACAGATGGGAAAGGAACTGGGTCTCGATTTTGCTCTCCTTCTATCGAAACTGTCTCCTACAGGGAGACTTCTCACTTCCTTCCACAATGGGTCCCATCTCCCCACAAAGCGGCAAACTGAGTGTTGGCAAGGTGTCTGGCTGTCTCAGGAGGTGAAAAGTAAGTTGTAGAAGATTGCCATTCTTGAACTAATCATTGTTCCATGATTGAGCAAGCCCCGGGGTGTCTGCTGAATTTCAGTAGATAAACAACAGAAATGGAAGGGTCTGCAGTAATACAGAGGAAAGCTACCTCAAACACAGCACTAACTGACTATACTCCTGGTATCCTCTACAAGATCCAGGATGGGCTTTGGTGTAGGAATCACTGAAACTATCATTAAAAGGGTGTCCATATTGTCAAAAAGTCCATGATTCTCTAGCGCTGCAGCAAATAAAACAGATGCTCATGCTGTTTACAGCAAGAAAGTGACCATCTTCCATTGCTAAGCAAATTGCTAACTCTTACCCTAAATGTTCTCATCATCCAAACATTTCACAGAGCTGTGGTGAGAACTGAGGGAGACATTCTTTGTGAATTTGCCTGATGTGCAGAATATATCCTCGTACAAGTGATTTGGCTTCCTCAGATGCTCCTGCTTCCTTTGTGACTCTACACCTGGGGACATAAACTTATCGTCGTGGGCCAGGGAAGGCAGTGTAGGGATGATTTTATGTTAAAAGCTAAAAGATGATTTATGTTTATTTAACCAAATGAAGAAAGAAGAGGGGCACAGTGAGATTGGAAAGGGAAAAATGTGGGGGGCCCTGTAATTGGCTGCAACCTTATATCTGCAGGCCGGGACAAGTGGTGTCCCAACGTGGGACTCGAGAATGGGGGACTTCGTGAGGGATGCTGTTCGTGGGCTCAAAGTAGAAAAAGGGAACGGGCAACCAAGAGAGGACCTGGTGACGTGGGACCCTGCCCTACCACTGAACCTCAGTACGTGAACAGCAATTATGAGACAAGAAATTAGCCAGCATGAGATTTTTATTGAAAGTTTAGAAAAGCTTTAAAGATGCAAAGAGTAAAGGAAAAAATTACGCAATTGTCCATTAGGGCTTAATAAACTTTTATCTCAGGAGTAAAGAGACCCGGCAATTGCTAATGCCCACCCCCCTCCAGGCTTAGCACACTGCAGGCAGCTGGTGCTGCCCTTAGTGAGGCCTTAGTCACGTGCCCTCCCCCATACTATAATGGCCATATGGCTGCCGCTTCAGCGTTTAACTTTCGATGCTAGGAAGAAATTAAAAGACCAAACTTAACTTTTAAGACAACAGATTAAACTGCAAAAAGAATGTCAGGATTTGATAGCTCAATTAGAAAGGCTAAACATAGCAAAATTTAAAATGAAAAGTGAAACTAACCCCAAAGTTTCCTCTGGGATTTCTCCCACTCAGCAACACCCCCTGAGAGGCATGATTTCTAAATTTACACCCCCCCCCTTATCCAATATTGAAGCTAGATGGTATGGAGGCTTTCTCTGTGACCGAAAAAACAGACCCAGAGGGTGTTTTCCCCACTACTCTGGTTTCAATTTCAAACTAGGGAGATACAGTCCCATATACTCTTGCTGTTTGGATTCTTTGGCTGATGGCTCGCTCACACCTACAGATTAGTAAGGATTGGCCGGAGCAACTTTATGGGGTGGGGATTATCTTTTGTGGAAATCAGAATATATAGAAAAGTGCAAAGAGACCACCAGGCGCAATATGCAAGCCGGCAATGGGTGGGACCTTGATATGTTAACAGGGGAGGATGCCTATGCAGACGGAGAAGCCCAAAAGAATTTTAACCCAGCCCTTTTCGCTCAAATTCAAATAGCAGCTACTCCAGCATGGAGAAAACTGGCTACAAAGAGCCATATGAGTTCCTCTCTCATGACTGTTAAGCAAGGGCTGTGGCTTTATCCTAGTGGCCTAAACAGCTGCCAGCCAAGCACAACGTTGTGAGTTCAGTCCTCAGGATTGCGGATTTGGCACAAGTACCTGCCTGACAAATGAAAGGCTGTGAGTTCAGTCCCTGGTACCACTGACATTGGACTGCTTATCAGCAAGGCCTTGCTGTGGCTGCTGCCTTACAAGGGTTTACAGTTAAATGATTCTTATCTCAAAAGCATAAACAAAACTGTTTTACCTGTGGAGAAACTGGTCATTTTGCAAAGAACTGCAAAAATCACTCCAAAGATAAAACATTTAATATTAATCATATAAAAGGCATAATTAAAAGGGCACATCTTATAAAAAGAAAGATGGTTGTTTTAGATAAGTAAAAAAGGGGGAATGATACCCCACAAGGGGGCCACCTAAAATATTCTATCTTATGCTTTATTCATCCTTAATTTTTAAAATTTGAATGCTGCTGGACAGTCAGCAGCCACGCGTTTTTGGCATACTGAAACACAAAGCAATTTGCTTCTGTACCATGGAGAGACCCTGACTAACTCATGGCATGGTCTAGACCCAGTCCTTATCTGGGGATGAGGATCAGTATGCATTTACTCTAAAGAGATGAAATCTGCGAGATGGCTGCCAGAACGATTGGTTAAACAAATAGATCAAATGCAACAAATAGAGGATAATGTTACAGATGACTCCAGGGGTGATAATGCCCCCTGAGAGATTTTTCCCAGCTCTTGTTTTTCAGAAGATGGAACCAACAGCCTGGATCCTGTCTCTTGGGATTATTATGATTCTACCACTGCCAGAAAAGGGAGGCTTTGGAACCCCTCGCAATGCAAGGGCTCTGAGTGCCACTCTGTTCGGTTCCCCATGTGATTGAAAGGTATAATTAAAACTAAGCCCACCTCTTACACTACAATGACAGATTACAATGATAAGATGATATACCTTCAATACAGCTCCCAAGTGGGAGGAGGCAATGCACAAAAATGGGTGTGTCTCCCCAAGCCTCCTATGACCCCCCAAAATAAGGATCAGTTAGACCCATGTCCTGACTTAAAGTGTAATGCCACCCTCCCCTGTAGAGTACAGCCTATGGAGAGGCTGTAGAGTACAGCCTTTCAGAGATTCCCCCTACCTCCAGGGAAGTTCTCATAACAATACCTCTGACATTGATGTTGGGTTTGTCACCCTCATTAGCTGCAGTTCTATAATTGGACCATTGCTTGGACTGTTGATTTTACTCTGATTAGGCCTTTTTCTTTTTAATGAGTTGATGGCTTTTGTCAAACAACAGGTGGATGCCATAAAAATGCAACCTATACAGGTCCATTACCACAGGCCTAAAATGGGTGTTAGAGAAAATTACATGGAGCATGCAAAACTGTACTATGATAATGCTTTGTGAAAGCATGCTGCCCGCTCCATTTCTCTTGCCTTGGTGCGATACACTGGATAGTCAGAGATGGGCAACCGGGCCTCACATGGGATGCCAACCTCAACCTAAGACAGGAACTGGGCCTCTCGCTGCCATGCCTTCCAATGACGGGTAAGGCTAGGTTGACCCCCCTGTGGAGACAGGCACAGTCTCCTCAAGGATGAAGCCTCTTATATGCCTCTTATATTTTGAAGTAAAGGGGACCTGTGGGAAGCCCTGTAATTGGCTGCTACCTTATATCTGCAGGCCAGGACAGAAAAAGACTTTGTGAACACAGCATTGTGATTTCCATTTTGTTTTCACTTAGCTCTCACATCTGGTCAAGGTCTATTGGTTTTGGGCCAGCCTTGGAATATGAAAGTGAATTATGCTATACTTAGCAGGGAGTGATGCCAAGTGCATGTCCTGTGGGGTGTGATCACTTTCAAGCAGAAAAAAACCTAAGAGTCTTCCTATGGAATCACTGAAATACAGAGTATTCTATCAGTGCGCGTAGCAGTATGTTATAATTATCATACCGCTCTATGCCAAAATTTAGTCTACAGAGTCTTATGTCTCCTAATTTTATATAGGTCAAGTATATTGGTGACATTATCTTCAAGAATCTAAAAAGAAAAAAGGTGTCTGGCCTTAAAACACTCACATATAACCTGAAGTAGAAGATAAAGTCTATGATACTATATAGCCTGTCAGCTCATGGTCAAGGATATACTGGTAAATTTTCTTCAAACTAAGAGACAAGTTTCTCCCCTTTGCACTGTGTACTTTTAAGAATATAAACTGTATTTGAATGAATACTTTTTTCCAAATGGATATTTAAAACTAAAAACTGAGCAATCAGATATATTTCTATAGTGAGTAGAAATAATTGTCTATGTCCTAAATTCCAGTACCTGTGAATGTGACCTCATTTGGAAAAAATATACATTTTTTTTTTTTGTCTTTTTCCTTTTTATTGGTACCAGGGATTGAACTCATGACTGCCTGCTTGCAAGGCAGGCGCTTATGCTGCTGAGCTAAATCCCCAGCCCTGGAAAAAATATTTTTTAGATATAATAGAGTTGAGGATTTTGGAATGAAATATTTCTCAATTTCAAATGAGCCTATAGTTCAGTAATAAGTAACCTTATGACAAAAGAGAAAGTGATACACAGACAACAGTGAGAAGATGAGGTGAAGAAGCATATATACTAGAGTGATGTATCCACGAGCCAATCAATGGCAAGGATTGTGTTTTTAGTTACCTTTTCAACTCTAGGACACAATACTTGATACTCACAGCTTAATGGACAAGAGCTTTTATTTTGGTTCACAGTTATAGATCATGGTCACCTAGGTTTAAGATAGGTGGAGAGGGATAGAGAAGAAAAGCTGCTGACCACTGTGATCAGGAAGCACAGAGTCAGGGAAAGACGTAGGGAGGGGGACAGACCCTTCCAGATCATGCACCTCAGTATCTGCATTTCCAAGAAGGCTAGGACTTCTAACAGCAAGTCAGCTGTGGAGCACTCATGGTCGATCCTCTCCCAAAAGCTCCGCCGATGAGCTTTGAAGGCTTCTGGGGGACATTTATATATAAAGCATAACAGATTGCCAGCAGGCCCAGAGACTATGAGGAAAGCATGGAATGAATGCCTTCCTCAAAGCCTCCCCTGGGAGCCAAACTCTTCTGACACCTTGTTTTGAATACCTGGCTCCACACCTGTGAAAGAATAATCTTTTGGTTGTTCTTTTAAGCCACCAAATTTGTGGTAATGTGTTATGGTTACCCTAAGGCAATGAATATAACTTCTCAACTCCAGTGGGTCCCAAAACAAATGAGACCTTCCCAGATGGCTGATATTGCTACTTATGCAGATCTAATGGATGACACACAAATGTAGATATACATCGAGATACTGTGTGAGTCTGTGACAAACCCAGCAGGGGAATCTCAGGCCACTGGGGTTTCGAGTAAAGTTCTGTATTGTTTGGCAAGAAGTCATTCTCCTTTACAGAAAAGAACTTTTGTGGGTTTTTCTCCTAAGTAAATGACTGTTGGATTCAGAAGTTTGAAATTCCGGTGCTCCTTGCTATGGATCCATACAACACTGTGTACAACCAGCACTCCAGAGCTCCCCTGTGGGAAAGACTAAAGCTATCCATAACACTTCACTTGCTTTCCCATCCACAGTTCCCCCTAGGAGCTCTTCTTTCATAAATAACCTGTACAGTGTGCCTTGTAGTAGAGGCAGATGTGGGACAGTCCACCTAAGGGACTTATCAAGTTCAGCTCCTAATAGCCTTTTTTGAAAGAAAAAAATAATATTCTAGATCACTTGGTACAAGTCATAATAATGCAAACAGCAATTACCTTGGACTTTTAATCAAGCCATTTAGGGACCATTTTCCCTGACTGAAAGAAATAAAAACATTTACAAGTGCTTTGTAATTAGGATTTCCAAATAATACTTTCCTAGCAGGAATTATTAAAGTCACACTATTTTGATATGTGAAGACATTTAAAACATAAATGAAAAGCAAATAGTAAAAATCGCATTTTTCCTTTACTAGGAATTTTGTTAGATTACTGAGTTGATAGTTGTTATCATGATAGAACTTTCCCAGGAAAATAGTATATATCACATGGGCACATTTATTTTATCATGATGTAGTGGCTGGAAGTCCAAGATCAAGCTTTAAACTTATTTGCTTTCTCCCAAGGCCTCTCTCTGTACAGACCCCGTCCTCTGGCTGCCCATGATCGTGTGAATGCGTGTGCATGCACATGTGTGCACATATGCCTACTCTGATCTTTCTTTGTGCTTGCAGATTTCCTCTTGCAGGAAGACACCAGCTGGATTAAAGTAGGGGGCCCCCCAAAGGGGCTCATTTTCAATTAGTCACCACTTTGAAGGATCCATCTCTAAGTGCAGCCACATTCTGAGGAGAAGGGCTGTTAGGGCTTCAGAGTATGAATGGGGACACAGTTCTGCCTCTGACTGTTGCACATGGTACAAGAATTTAGAAGGCAAATATTTCTTGCTCTAATTTGAATGGGAAATAGCTTAATGAGAAAGAAGGAAATGTTACACATTATTTACACTGACAGATGGAAGTGTAAAGTTGAGACGTTTTGATTTTCCTTAAGCATGCTTCTGTTTGCAAAGACTTATATTGGTAATAAAAAAATTGAGCCCTATAGGTTTTGGATAGGGTCTTGCATTACCTGGTAGGGATAAAACTAACTTATTGATCACATTTGAAGATTAGGAATAAACAGTCTGGTGAAGAGCCTTATTTTCTATGTCAATGATCTCATCTCCACTCTTGTTCAGATATAGCTGAAATATTTTTTTAAAAAGAAAGCAAGTTGAAAGACCATTGAGATGCTACATATACTAGACCACAAAGAGCATAAATGCTCATATAAGGCATTTTCAGTCACAACACTGGCTTAACAGCCCATCTGCCAAAGTGCCACTAGAAGGCAAAGTAGACATAGCCCGAGCTGTGCAGTCTGTTAGCTGTCAGTACTCACTGGCCCCAGGAGCTGCTGGGAGAAGATAACCTGTTACTCAGAATCTCCTTCCCAATTACATGTAAATATCTCAATCAGCTTCTTCTTTTTGCTTCTTTCCAAGGACACATATATTGTTGTTGTGTGACTGAGATAATCCCGTGGTTTGAAACACATCAGAATAAGCTCACTGCAGAATTAAAAAGAGGAATAGGCATCAGTCAGAAGCCTTGGGGACTGAAAACTGGAAAGAACTAGAGAAACGATGTTGGCTTCTTTTGGGCAATAGTGTATTTTCAGTTATACAAGCCTGAGCCAGTTTACATCCAGTAGAAACCTGTTGCACTGTGCAGTTTTCGAAATGCAGATATGAAAATAGAGGCGTGTCCTCCATTTATAATTAATTGTGGCTTCTCATGATGCTATGAGCTTCTTCTTGCGAGCACATGTTTGTACCACATGTCCTGGCAGGATGCTAAGTGTGCTCAGATGTCTCCCAAAGCAGAAGGCGGGTTCTCTTGTAAGTCACAGCATTGGGGACTTGGCAAGGTGATGGAGGGCAGCCTGTTCCTCATAGCCAAGAATTTGGATTTAGGGGAAATGGTTGAGGGATGCAAAGCTTTGAGTTGACAGAAGCAGTGCACAGGGACACTTGTATTGTCATTTTGAGTAGAGTAGCAGTGTTGCCACTGCAGGAAGCTTAACTGACATTCATTCTACACTTGGCATTTGCTGGCTTTTAAAACCCAGTCGCTGTTGTGTCAACCTTAGTTATATGGTCTTCCTATAGACACTAAGAATCAAGTCCTTCCAGCTACTGAAGACTCCTGTCTGCTTGAGCTAGCCCAGTTCTATTTCTGTGGCTTGTAACGTAACTCCTTTCTTTACTCCTGTTTCCCACCTACTTTTCCAAGGCTAATTCTTTCACCTGGAGCTGAAAATCTTTCCTTTGATGACTTTTCTATGATTTCTCCACTTTGGTCATCTTCCTGTTCATACATTTTTCCTTGAAGCATCTCTCACCAACACCTCTCTGTCAGAACTCCTTCTGGCTTCGCGATGGAGTGCTTTTCTGGCCCTCAACTCCCCTCCTTGGTCACTACTTCCTTGTTCTTGATTGTATCCTATCTGGTCTCTTCTTCCTTATGTGTAACCTCTGAGACTCCTGCTCCAAATGTGGTGTCAGCTAAGTGCAGCTCTGCCCACGCTGACTGTTCTTCTCCTTCTTACGAGACTACCTGAAAAACACGTCATGTAAAACCTACCATCATGGCCATTTTTAATTACCCAGTTTGTATTTATATGGTTGTGTGACAAATTTCTGAAAATATCAATTATGTAAATCAGAAACCTTATACTAAGTGAAATAAATAATTCTCCAATTCCCTCTTTCCCTGCCATGGAACTAGCTGCTTTTAAGCTTTTCTTTTCATAGTGGCTTTTCTTCAATATAATATAATGTGTCTGAAGTCAATTTTCTTTTTCTTTTTCTTTTAGTTTATCCTGTGACTCACTGACCTTCTCACAACATGAAATCTTTTATGAATTCCCAAAAATTCTCATTGTCTCTTCTCACATTGTCTCTGCTCTTAGTGACTTCCTTTTATATATGGTACTCAGATCAAGAATATGTTAAATATTTATATATTGTGTTTATATTATTCAGGATGATTTGAAGAGATAAAACCAGTAGGAAAGATAGGTAGAGAGACAGATAGATACAGACATCTGCGTGAGGAATTTGCTCACATGATTAAAGAGACTGAGAAATCCCACCACAGGTCATCTGTAAACTGGAAAACCAGAGTTGTTGGGAGCAAAGCTCAGACCAATTTGGAAGTTCTGAGAAGCTGAGAAGCCAGTGGTGTGGCTATCAGTTTGAGCCTAAAGAAGATATGAAGGCTAAAGATCCTGGACTTTCAATTTCCAAGGGAAGGAGGAGAAAGGCATTTTGTCCCAAAGAAAAAGAAGTTATCATTTTGTTGTTGCTTTTGTTGTTCTGTGCAGTCTCCTGCCTGTTGAATGGCACCGACCTGCAAGCAGGACAGATCTTCCCCAGTCAGGGCTCCAACTCACTTGCAAATTCCCTTGATGAAACACCTTCCCAAATTCACCACCAGGCTTCCCCAGTTAGCTCACCAGTCCTCCAACCAGTTAGGCTGACGTGTGACCTTAGCCATTACAATGATTTGTTTCATTGTTTTATGCTTTTTAAATCTTTATTCATCCGTTTTATCACTGATACAATTACATCCAGCAAACATTAATTTAAATTTTCCATAATTTAGTATTTATAATGTGCAGACACAAAAACTTCCCAATATATAAAGAAACAAGAAGATAAGTTTATTATAATATAAAAGATAATCAACTGATACCTAGCAAAAGTGATGCTACTGATAGAATTGGAAAAAAGTGTTTTAAAGAATTTTTTTCTGTTAATTTTTAAATTGTTTTGTTTCTACTGAGCAGTGGAAGGTATTCCAAATTATCATTCTGAACAATTGTCAGGTTTTTTTTTTTTTTTTTTTGTCTTTTTGAGACAGGGTCTCAGCAATTCAAGCTGGCTTTGAGCTCACTTTTAGCCCAGGCTGGTCTCCAACTCTCAACAATCCTGCCTCAGCCTCTTGAGTGCTGGGATTACAGAAGTACACACCACACCCAGCTTCATTTTTGTTATTATAATTATTAGCACATATTAATTGTATAAATTAGTGGAATTGATTGCATGACAATACTCTGTGTCCTTTTAAATTAAATTTAAATTTTTTTGGGGGGGTACCAGGAATTGAACTCAGCACCTCATACTTGTCAGGCAGGAGATGCACCACTGAGCTAAATTCCTGGCCCTGTGTCTTTTCTTACTGTTCAGTATTTTTTTAATTTATAACGCAGTTTATAAATCTTATTGTATATATTCATATTTTTATAAAACTTTTCTAATGTGTTTTTAGTTTAGGCATTCCTTTCAAAAACATCTTTGACATACAATTTAAATGCCATAAAATTCACACATTTGAAATAGATAATTCAATGAAGCTTACCATATACTAACAATTATACAGCTCTCATTATAATGGAGAGTAGTTCCATGACTGGAGAAAGAAAATTGCTAACATTTTCCTTTCTATCCTCACTAAGCTATTAAAGAAAAGCTTGAATTTTCCTAGTCTAACACCTATCCTTATGCCGAAGTTTCTCCAAGTTCATCGGCATAGGCATTTTCTCCTTAAAGTTGCACCACTGCGTACTCATTGGCTTAAGGCACCTCTTATGTTTAAAAGACACAAAATGTTCTTCTTCCAGCCTTCTCACCTGCTTACATTTGGAGTGTGTGTTTGAATAGCTTAGCCCCCAGGGCCAGGAGAAGAAAGTTCCTCCCGGATCAGAGCCCACCTTCTCATGTGAATGAGCACTACTGAGCAGGCAGGGACCAAGGAGCCTCTGATGGCTCCCAGTGCCTGTTACATCTCTGCATGCACATGGTACTGACTTTCACTCAGCAGCCTGGATCATACTCTTTATGGCCCACAGAGTCTCCTAGACATTTCTATGGCACCTCCTGAAGATATGTTTTCCGGCCATTATTCAAAGATAAAACTTTTCAGATTCAGATACACTGTTTCGGAAAGTGAACCTTAGGTTTGCTTCTTCTGATAGGCCAGTTCCTCCAAATCTGCAAACATTTCCTCTATTTCCTAGCCAATAGCATCCCTGCCAGTTCTTCCACATAACTAAGAACCCTTAGTCCTTACCTTTAATAGAGACAAATAGGAGTAAAGAGTTTTCTGAAAGAGACTACTTTTAACAGAAACTACATCCAGACACAGACACACAGACACACACGATGCATGCATTCAGATACACATAAACATGCACATATGTTATTTAGATCAGAAAGACCTTCCATGGAGACTTTCTGTCCCCTTGCCTTGCTTTGAATAATCACTCCTAACATTAGGTTCTTCATTCATTTATTATATGCTGTATGTATGATTCCATATACATTACATATATATGTGTGTTATGTATATATAAGGAGTTATCAAAATATATGATCTGCAATTACATAAATATTATTACAGTAAACGGCACATTGGCACTAACTTTCCTCAAAGTCCTATCCCTGGCTTCAAACACAATTATCCTATCGTTTTTACCACTTTTCAAAGCAGCTCTGAGATTTTCATTCTCAAAAAACACAGTAAATGCTAGTACTAAGTGTCACCCAACAGAAGGGTAGAGTTATAAAACCACTATTGTGTGTCTTCGTGCAGCGTATTCACTGAGGCTGGCTCTCGGTGCCTTCTGCATTTTTTTTCCAAAGTCACAGCACCATGAAAGGAAGAGGTTTTGAATTAACCCATGGCGTGGAGACAGCTACAACAACCTAACACAATAAAAGACACTCAAGAAAGGAATTTCCAGAAGGGACCAGGAACTGCGGGATTAATATATGTGAAGGGAGAGGAGCATTCGAGGGGGATTAATAGCAGTGTCTTTTACTGTGTCTTTCAAAGTGAACACGTTTGCTGCATTTTTAATCAATTATGTTCGACAGTAACCAAGGGCCTTTGTTGATTAAAAGGAGAAAAGGAGAGCTGGGCCTTGTCTCTTCTTTTTCACTGTTGTGCCTCCCGGACCCCAACATGGTACCTGGTACCACCACCATCATACACGTGGGCTCAGCAAGGAACATGTGAATCATGGCTTTGTATCAGTTTTCCAGAACTATAACTAAGTGCCAGAGACAATTAACTCATAAAGTATTTGTTTTGTCTCACATTTTTAGAAGTCCATGTTCATGCAGCCCCATTGCTTAGAGCCTGTGGAAAGGCACCAGAGCACAGTGGGAATCTCTGGCAGAGTAAAACCATTTACAGAAAGCAAAAAATACAGAAAGGGGTCACAAGCTTGCATCATTCAGCTGGTGACACAGCCAGTATCTTAAGGCCCACCCCCCAGTATGCCCTGTTTCTAACGCTTTCCACATCTCCCAGTAGTACTAACCATGGGAACAAACCTTTATCTCATATGCTTTGGGGTCCACTCATCCAGAGCACACAGGACTCCAAGGCTGCAGATAAAGCTTTAGGAAAAGGGTGTGAATTTAAAAGAAAATAAACACCTTAGAAACAAAACTATCTCCCTACCCTGTATGCATTATCCCATTTTAAAGTCTTGGGAGAAAGAAAAAGAAAGGTCTTTAATTACGTATCACTCCTAAGGACCAGGAAATGGCTCCAGCTTAATGTGCCCAAAGTGACATTTATTCAGCAAACAACCACAAAGTAACACATTTTCTTCACTCTATTTTGTGATTATGGACAAAATAAATAATGGAGATGGTGGGAACTCAGGACACAATATATATTAGCACAAATCTGAGTGCTTCCCTCTCGCCTTGTGTCTTCCTCCAGCCTCTCCTTTCTCGCTGTAGAATGAAAGGTGCAATCTCCTAAAATTGTGAAATAATTAGGCATCTGCCATAATGTCTGGAATGGAGCAAAAGTTCAGTGTGTCTTTGTTTTTATAAATTTTTTGTCATAATTTGAGAAGGAATCGTGATTATAACTCTTCTTTCAATGTTTTAAGGCTGAATCAAAATAAACATGTGAAATGACTTTTTCAAAATACTTATTTATAAACGGATGTTGCTCACAAATCCAAGCTCAGTTAGAAGAACAAAACTATTCACCTGAAGTAGACTTGTTTATGTAAGCATAGTCATGTGGAAAAAATAAGGTCCAGAACTAAACCATTCAACAGGGGCAGAAAAGATAAATTTACACTCAGCAATGCAACTTTAAAGTGAACTCCTAAAACAGTGGTTCTTAAATTTCTGTATGCATCACCTGAAAGGCTTCTTAAACCATGAACTACTGCCACTGATACCCTCATGGATTAGTAACTCTATGTATTTGAATTTGCGATAAATTGACAGTAATTTGGAATCTTATCACTGGCCCTGTTCTCACACTTTGAGACCCACTGCCATAATAGTAATTCTCTGCTTCAATTGCACTTTGCAAACAACCTATTTCTGGGTCTCCCTCAGAAAAGTTTAGGTTTTATTGGCCTGAGTTGCAGGTTAAGTATTAGGAATTTTTCCTTCCTTTTTTAGAGTCAGGATGAGATATTGTCAAATGACAGTTGCATGTGTTTATGAAGTAAAAAGTGCTGTTATGATTTCTGAATGCTATGTGGAATGATTAAATCAAAGAAACCAATATATACACATGCTCTCAGACATTTAATAATTTTTGTGATGTGAACATTTGAAATTCCATGTTCTAGTGATATTGAAATGTGGACTTCTCAGTTATTTGCTGTATTTACCATGCTGTGAGATTGATTTTAAAAAATGAGGCCTATTCCATCTATCTAACTAGTCTTTGTGCCATTTGACTATTATTTCCACATTTTTCCCACAGCCTTGCCTTTGGTTACTGATAGAACTGTGGAGGACCAGCGGCAGGTGAAAAGATAAGAAGTATGAAATATAAATGACATTTATTTTGAGAATGCATGGAGAGACAAACCCGAGCCCCTGAGTCACGGCATCTCCCCCCAGGGTCAGCGATTTCTCTGTGGAACACGTGGAGTGGAGGCATATATGTAGCCTAGGTTTGGGGTGGAACCTAAGGGGCATTAGTGATGCACAGGTAGCCCATTGGTATTCTTTTGGCGCCATAGGTAAGTTCCTAGGGATGGGGGAGATGGAGCTCCTTGGTTCCGCCTGAGGCTTTACCAGCTACAGTGTCCTGTCTGGGCCAAAACTCTTTCATATCCTGTCTTATGATTATTATTATGAAAAGGGGCAAAGACTTCTTTCTTTAACTGCTTCCTTTTGGAAAGGGACACTGTACTGGGGTCTAGGGGAGTCAACGGGATGATGGTTGATGCCATGTAGAAGCTGGTGCCAGGTGTTTTAGCCAGGACAACTTTACTGGTGAATGCACGTATGTTACACTGGAAAAACAGAGACAAGATGTTATGAGGAGACATGGCACTGTCATATTTAAGGACCCAGGTGAGGTAAAAGGAAAGGTGCCTTTTATTTAGACATGTCATTATATCAGGACCATGTTGAGGTAGGATCATTGTCACTGTGAAGTAGAATTCTGAAAAATAAGTGCGGGGTTAGGAGGAGTGAAGTTATGAGAGGTGATTACTCCCCCATCTGAGATGGTAAAAGTTAAGAGGGTAGATGGGTATAACTTGTCTCTGGTCTAGGGGTTGAACTGGAAAAAAATAGAGGGAGCAGGGAAAGTGGTGGCTGTACCAGCATAGGGAAGGTAAGGGCCTAGGCTTTCAGGGATGAAATGTTTAACCAGACAGCTGAGGGTAGAAAGAACTAAGACAGTTATCACATAGAACATTATAAAGATGATCTTACGTATGATGTGGGAGTCTTTAGGAAAGACTGTCAAGAGTCCTGCTGTAAAAAGAATAAGAAATTAGAAACCAAATTGGATAACAAAACCTAACAGCCTGAGAGTTGTGGTTGTGAGGCCTTGGTGAAATGGAGATGAGTAGGCCACTGGATGGTTAGATCTAGGGCTGGAAGGGCAACACTTAGCCAACTGATATGAAACCAGGATGGCAGTCTAGCAACTTTGATCACTGTTGAGGTTGCCAAGAATATCAGGTATGGGTCGCTATAACCTGGTTGTAGTCCTTGGAATGATTTGTTGTAATAGGACTTTAGTAAGTATATCAGCAGTTCCCCTGGTTGTGGGAAAGACTTTTATGTATCCTGAAAAATTATAAACAAAGTGAGAAGACAAAATTTATCTGCCAGTCTTAACCAGGGTTGTCTGAGAAATTGATGAATAAGAAAGGAAGGCGGTGGTCTAATATCATTGAGGAGAGGTTTACTAGTGATAACAAGTGTAAGCTGTTGAGGCCTCAGTGTCTGGGTCAGCCTGTATAAACACGAGGGAATAAAAAGCATTTTTAAGATTTAGGACTGTAGAGTGACTGGTGGAGGTAAGATGTGGCACCACTGGGTGGATTGGGAAGAAGCAGTCTGGAACCTGCATGAAATAGGCCCTGTTTGTAAATGGCATAGGTTGACCCTCAATACCCGCTAGAGTTTGAGGACTTATTATAGTGGCCTGAAAACTCAGGAAGAACTCTGTACATATAGCCTCTATGTCCACAAGTATAGAGAATGTCTTACCTGAGACTTTTAGTGGGACTTGGACTCTGAGACAAACACCTTAAAGCAGACTGCTGTTGGACCTGAGCCCCATCAGTCTTCAGCAGTAAGTTTAAGCAGATCTGTCAGTGATGAATCTGGCAGTGTTGGCATTTCCTGTGAGGGCTGGAAGTTAGGATGGCTTACCCACTCTCTGGTGGCTAGGACAGTCCAGGAGCCATGGGGTAAGATCCCAAAGGAATGCCAGGATGGGGCACTCTCTTGCCCAATGTCTTCTGCTGCATTTGAGGCATGGTCCATGGGGGGGGGGGCAGACAGCTCCACCTTGTGTTGGTTTACCTGTCTCAGAACTCCAAGTGTCACTGTTATTGTTATCTCTGTTGTTGAAAATATGAAAAGCCATATTAAGATCTCTATGAGGTTGGAAGGTCAAGTTTTGCCTTTTTATTTGAGATTTGATGTACAGTAGAAGGTATCTGTAAAATTAAGTAAATATGCAGGAGTTAAATATAATCAACAGGGTATTTAAAATTTTAGTAATGGCTTCTCATGAGGAGGACAGATCCAGAGAATTCTAGGAACTAACATGTTATTTATGTTATTTATAAGTATTGCTTTATGTTATCAAAATGTCTAATGCCATCTGATTTTTGGAGGATTGCCTGTTTAATTAATTTTTACCTTTTTATTTAGGAGAGAGATCAGCAATGGTGTCATTTAATATCAGTTGCATATAGTTAATTATGGCTCAGTGGAGAGCTGAGCCAGGTCAGGCAAATAGGCTGGGAAGGGTTTAGGTTTGGCTTCTGCCGCAGTGTTGGTTTTGTTGTTTTGCATGTATCATATAACCCTTGTCTTGGAAAAGAGCTAGTGGTTCCCAGCAAAAGGAATTTATAGTTATTTTTTAATTTTTGTTGTTAAACAGGAGATTGGTGACAATACAGTATAATATAAGCAGTAAGCTTAACACAGAACATTACTGGTGGTTTACAGCAAAAAGAATTTATAAATACCTCTTAATATTAGTTGTTAAACATTTAGGAGATTACTGAAGACTTTAATTGATAAACAAGGCTGGTAAAATTACCAGGTGGCCACTTTCCCATTTATCAACCAAAGTCTCGTCTATTGCCAGTTTATTTAACCTTGATTAAACGGTTTGAGAAGGTAAAAAACAGCATCTTTGAGCCCAGCCACAGAGCAGCTGTTTATTCGTGTTTGTGGTCCGGAGCGCGGCAGAGCATGCCCAGCTTTGGGGCAGGGCACGCAGAGTGAAGGCGGGGCAAGCACCGGGACATACCGGGACATAGGGTGCGGGGCAGGGCTGGAACTGCCCCCGGAAACGCATGCAAGGTGGAGGCGGTGGTGGCGGCGGGCGCGTGGTGCATGGGGGAGGTGGAACTGGGAGGTGGAGCTGAGCCGCCATGTGGAGCCAGAACTGCTTGCGGGGGCCTGCGGATGAAGGTACGGTGTTAGAGCCAGCTGACGCCATGCGGACCCGAAACGTGGTATGAGAGCCGAGATACCCTGCAGAGTTGGGGTGCAGCATGAAAGCCTAAAGCAGCCCATGAAAGTTTAAAGCAACCTGTGCATATCTCTCAACACTGTTTGGGTGTACCTCCCATCTCAGCGGGGAATGGGTTGGCTCACACAGCGGGAAAGGGGAAGCAGGGAGGAGACAAAGGGATGCTGGCAGGAAAGGACACACATTCACAAAACAAAGGCTTAAAGACAGAGAGTTTTGTAAACTTGTCATCAGTGTGATAAGCTATAAATAGGTATGGTTTTTTTGGAGGGGACAGGAAGTGGTCCCCAAGATAAAATCTGGTGTGGGGTCTGGCCCACAGAGTTATAGCCAGATGAGGAAACGGACTGTAGTCTACTAAGTGTAAGTCGTCACTTTTTACTTATTTTAGACCAATCAGTATTATATGGTTCCAAAGCTCATAATAATTGACTGTCACCAGTATATACCAGTGGATTTCTCATGGGTTTTAGTAACAGCTCTGCCTGTGAAAACTTAAAAAGCTCTGAAGGTTGTGAGAGTCTTTCGGTGTGGACACAGGCTGACCCAGGAAAACTCTGCCTTGTGCTATCTAAGGATGTGAGTGTCACATGAACCCATGGAAAGGGGGAGAAAACCATCCTGAGGCCTGGCCCAGCAGCAATCTCTGGGGATTGCTCACCTGTGTTAAATTGGGTCAGTGTTATTTGTGAGCCAGCAGCAACAAGTTTACAGCTCTCGAGTGTAGAAGTGAGGAATTAATGCAGGATGTAGACTGATCTTGGTCCTGAATGGCAGACGGCTCAAACTGGGAAAGCCCCAGGAGTCTCTCATCTGCCATTTCCGGTCAGGAAACCGTACGATAGAACTGTGGGGGACCGGCGGCAGCTGAAAAGATAAGAAGTATGAAATGTAAATTACCTTTATTTTGAGAATGCGAGGAGAGACACCTCCAAACCCCTGGGGTACAGCATCTTCCCCAGGGGTTGGAGATCTCTACGTGGAACAGGTGGAGTGGAGGCATATAAGTAGCCTAGGTTTGGGGTGGAACCTAAGGGGCATTAGTGATGCACAGGTAGCCCATTGGTATTCTTTTGGCACCATAGGTAAATTCCTAGGGGTGGGGGAGATGGAGCTCCTTGGTTCCACCTGAGGCTTTAGTAGCTACAGTGTCCTGTCTGGGCCAAAACTCTTTCATTACCACCATTCTCTTCTCTTCTTTGAGTTCAGTTGTTTTGTTTTTTAAATTTTAAAAAATGTTTTCCTATTTTTAATTGGCATGTTTTTGTGATACATAATAACTATATTCATCGTGGGGAATTCACACATATACATATCCTATCTTGCTCATTTTACTTCTTCATTTCATTGACATTCTTTCTCCCAATCCTTGGGTCCCCTTCTGTCTCCATAAAAATGTCCCTTACTATTTCCCACAGTAAGGTGTTCTAATTCTAATTCTAATTCTAATGAGTAAGGGAGCTCCTGATGCATCAGTCTTCCTGCGTTTGCTCATGGCCCATAGCATAACCTCTTCAGTTCCAACCTTGTTGCTGAAAATAACAGAATTTGTTCCTTAAGGGTACACTGTAAAAGCTTTCCAGGTAATCCTACTACCTAAAGGTCTCAAAATAAGCTCCCCAGGGTAATATCAGTTCTAGTGATTTGAGAAAGGAGGCTTTCAATTATTTATTCAATAAATGTCAATTAAATACCTGCGAGGTGCTGGGAAAATGGCTGTACGTAAGGCAGAAGGGGGCAGGCTGCTACATCTCTCCAGCAACTGTCTACCAATGACAGAGCAAGGAAAGCTGCTATAGACTCGTGGGAGGGCATTGAAGCTCAAGTGAGGAAAGGCTTCACTCAGGAACTTTCACTCGATTTTGAGAAAAGAAAATGGTGTTTTGTGGGCAGAGAGCAGAAGAACAAAGATTTCAGGGAGGAAGGTGCTGAACCCGAGGTCTGGAGTTGGTAATGGATGCTGTGATGTCACAGGTGGTCAGTCATAGCTTGTGGGACCCTCAGGAGAGGATCGGGATAGGCTAGAACATCTTCTTGCTCGGATTTTATCCTGTGGGACTTCAGGAATACTGAGGGCTTTAGGAGAAAAGTAATACAGAATTGATCACAAGGCACAGCAAGAGGGAAGATGTGCCTGAGAAATAATCTCTACGTCTACACAAAAGAGAGTAATACATGCCCCACCTTCCTCCCTTCCTTTAGCTGCTCCCTCAGAGAGTTGAAGCACAAAGAAAAACAATACCTACCTATTTCCAATTTCATGTCTAATGGTGTCAGATTTGGGCAATACGGGGAGAGAACGAGTTAACAGAGAGACATATGACATCAAAGAGGAGAAAATGGATTTAAGAAAACAGCGCAGAAGTGATATTACGGTTTGAACGAAATTAGAAGTGGCAAATAAAAAGATCAAACTGTGAAAACAAGTTTCCTCCACCTGTCCCATGGCTTGGAACTTGCGGGAGGCCAAAGGCCACATCCGGTGGCCTGCACTGCCACCTGCAGGTAGGATGGGGAGCAGCGGTGCTGGAATGTGTCGTCCTCAATTTTGGAGACAGCAAGGTGTGACTAGAAACTGTCTTTTGTTTATCCCTCATCAGCCCTCGAACTGGGCTTTCATGTCACTTCTTTGCATGTACATTTAACTCTAGCTTTTAAATGGCAGTTTTAAAATGTATTTCCCTCCTCATTTCAATAGCTGAGATCAAAATGATTGGATTTGATTCTCAGTTTAATGGGCAGAGTTTTCCTTTTTTTTTCTTTGTGATGTATAAACAACCTAGTACAATTAAATTCATCTTATGCTTGGCCATGTGTATTTTACTTATAACTTAGGTGTGACTTACTGGGAAATATATGATTTCCTTCAGTAAAAAATCAACTGTCTCTAATATTCTTTCTTTGTGGAAGTCTGACTTTCCATTACTTATCAGCTACGTGACTATTGGCAAGTTAATTATCTCTCAGAGTCTTGCTTTCTTTATCTGGAATACCACTTAGAATATTTGGTGAGAACTAAATTCAGCCATAGGTATGTTCCTTGAATACCTTCTACCTCGTACCTGAAAGGACTCAGTAAATGATAACTATCAGCATTTTCAAATTAAACACTCAAAAAATAGATAGCTTCTCCTGCTACTGTCAGAGCTAGGAAGCACCATATAGAAATGCTCCTGCTGAACCCCAAATGTGATCTGTGCTGTTTTATCCATGGAATTTACAAAGACTGCTGCTGAGTCGCTTGCTGTATTTTGATAACAAAAGCACAAGAGTTCCAGGAGAGTCTCTGGGACCATTTATTTTAAATGCACGTATCTGGATGTTTAAAGTCTTAAGCAGAGCTGAGCTATCTTTGCCCACTGTAATTCAAAACCTCCCGTTCCCAAACTGTATTGTTTTCCCTGTGTCCTTAAAACCACCCGGCCTGGTATCTGCCCTATTCTGATAAACTGTAAGTGCAGGGCTCAGCCTTTTAAGTAAGACTGCTTTTCTGGTATTTAAGGCAATGGAACATAAATGAAATAGAAAAGACAATGATAATAGGTAATGCTATTGCTGCCTGCTGGGTGCTGTCTGTAGCTCTCCCTAGCAATCACAGGATAAAATAAAGCCTGTGTTGAAGGGCAGTTTCTCTAATTGCTGCCACAGGACATCAGCAGCTCTGACTTGAAGCCTCTGTTAGCTCGGCAGGGGGCAGCTCTCAGGAGCTCAGGGATCCGGATGGAGCTTATACTGATGTCGGGAAACAGGTTTTCATGTTTGCCAAGTGGATGCCCCTTGAACTCCCTAACATCCCTTTTTTCTTAAATGATATGAAATTGTACAGTTCAAGTTCCTAACACAAGTCCCAAGGAGCAAGAAGCAGCTACAGAACTGGATAGAAATCAAAGCCATTTCTAATGGCTGCCACATGCCTTCTTGGTAGCATCAGTGAATTTCTGGGGCTAGCGTTTGGACAAGAATCTGATGGGGAACAGACAGCACCTTTAAATACTTGTCCCACCAAGTCCCACCGCCCTGGGTCAACTGCCACACTCTGGGGAATTCTTACACTTGGTGTCTCTTGAGTAGAAAATAAACTTATTTTACATATTGGAGTTCCAGATAGATTACAAATAGTGCTAGTGTTTGACATGATCATGTTTGGACCCACATCAGTGTGACATGAATACTGGTGTTTTTTTCCAAGAAAAAGGTCTTCCTCACTTCCCTTCCTCGACCCCACATAGCAATGACTCCTGAAGTCATAGTCATCGGTCTGGCAGATCTTGGTGCTGATCAGATAAATGTTTTTACTCACTGCATGTGAATGCAACCAATCCCATTTACTAGGCGCATAAGTATGTGAATACCTGATGATCTAGTTATGCCTCCAAACAATGTGATAAGATAAAGCCCCAGATTTGAAAAATTGAGGACCAAACAAAGGAAGTAACTGATATGAAATTACCCAAATCATATAACAGATACATATGTATATGTATATATACATGCATCCATATCTCAGTATATGTGAATTAATTCCGAGAGGGGCTCTTAATTGTTGTTTTAGATCTGATTTTCTGACTCTCTAACATTTTGGAGGAATAATTGATAAAGGTATAGAGCACAAATATATATGTATAAATATATGTATATGTGATTTCTATAATGAAATTAATAAATACATCCATCCCCACACATGGTTCCCATTTTATCTCTACATGGTCAGGACTCAAGATCCACTTTCTCTTAGCCAAAGTATAGGACAAATAGATTAACTGCAGTGTTATAAATTAGGTCATCAGAACTCACTCACAGCTGAAACTTTGCTGTTTCTTTGACCAGTATTACCCTATTTGTCCACCTCTGGCCTCTGGCAGCCATGACTTTACTGTGTTTGCTTCGAGTTCAACTTTTTTAGATAACACGTATGAGTGAGATCATGCAAAATTTGACATTCTGTGCTGACATTCTGTGATTTCATTCAGCATGAGATACTCCAGGTTCATTTATGTTGTGACAGGTAGCAGGCCTTCTTTCTTTAGAGCCAATATATATATCACAATTTTCTTATCATTATAATCTTACAGTGTTTAAAATGCAGGAACGCGTGTTAAAATGAGACCACCCCCAGGTGACCTCCTCCTACCCGGTGCTGTCTCCCAGTGCCTACAGAGGGAGAGGCACCCAGTATGGAGTGAAGAGGAGAGGGCAGCAGTGCAGGCAGGGACGTGGAACTGAATTCCAGCCCAGCTCCGTAGTCATCCATGTGACTCTCCCCGCTTACTGGTGATACTGGGTGGACAGCATCAGTGCTGAAGGACTGTCATGAAGGGGAAGCAAGATGGTGTAGAGGCTGAGCTGGGACTTTTATTCCTCTGAATAACCCTGCTTGTGACCACAGGAGAGAGAGACAAGAGAGAGAGAGAGAGAGAGAGAGAGAGAGAGAGAGAGAGAGAGAGAGAGAACACGCCCTTGAAGGTTGAATGATTTGACCCAACATTAAAACGTGTGTGGTGGCCCCTTTTGCCCCTGTTCCCTGCTTACTTGATGTGTTTCCTCAGCTACTCCATGCATTTTGCTCTCCTGGAATATCCTGACTTGTAGTAAAGATTTCTGGGCAGATCCATCCATCAAAATGTAGGGCAGGGGCAACTCTAGCACCACGCAAGTGATTTCGTTGTTTTTTGAGTATATGTTTTATGATTTCCTGAGAAAGACAAGTATGGCTGATACTCTCACAATCCATCCCAGTCTCAACAGCTCTGGTAAAGCCTATAATCAAATGCTGCAGCCAAAAGTTTCATGGCAAGTCCTTGGAAGCTCCTACCTGTACTTGAAGATGACAGAAAATACAATGACTCTGCAAGTGACCAGAGTCATCCCAAATAACCTTTAAAAAGCAGAGACAAGTGAGAGGCAGTAGCTGAAGACATAATTTCCTATTAGTTTGCTTATTTAAGAAATAAAATAAATTTTGCTTATAGATGAGAATTAATTTGAGGTCCTTGTGTGGATGCTTGGAATCATGGATTGTGTCAAACCATACATGTGATGTGTGACAAAATATACCATGGCTGTTTAAATCAAAAAAGTTGCCACAGTAAAAAACACATTGCAATTAATCCCTCTCAGAATGCTCCCCCATCTTTGAGCACACTTATTCATTGCCTTTGCCACTTTCTGAAGTAGTCCTGGAAGTCCTTTCCATGAATTTCTTTAGAAAGTGTGAATAAAAATACCACTGCTGGGCATTGCCCGACAGAAAGGCATCCTCATAGAAATGCTACGGTATATCCTTTTCCATTTCATTCCTTCAAATTGGCATAGAGCAACTTCTGGCTTTTTTGTAAAATCAAAGTGAAAGGTAAATTTTTTGAGTCAATTCAGGACATTGAGGCAGCCATGACCACACAGTTATCCCACCACAGCAGGTAAATATATTTCTCACAAGTGCACTGTGTCTACACCCAAAGCAAAAGGCAGACAAGGTGAACATGAGATTCGTCGTGTTACCTGTTTGATTTATTGCAGATAAACAAACCCAGCCCCAAAGCAAATGTTCTGAAGCTCCCCCTTTTCGTGGATTGTGTGAGCTCTTGGAAATGAGCCTCATAGGTTTCTTCTGCAGCAAAGCTGACAGACTAGCGGATCCTGGGAAGAAGGTTGACAGCTGAGATCTGGGAACCACAAGCAGCATGTGCCCGGGACCTCAATGTCTGTGCTGCTGGTAACTATGCACTAAGGAGCAGCTGAGAGGATGCACAGGAGCAGACAGGTTGAGCCAGAAGCCCCTCTGGGAGTAGGCAACTTTTTTGCCTCTGCTCCTTGTGGGAAGATGGGGGAGGCGTGTCATCATCACCTGCCACTCACACAGCACTGGCCAGATGCAAACGCCAAAGGTGGTGCCTGAGCCACAAAATGCTGTCCTGTCGCAGAAACCTAACAAATGTCAAAGGAGCAGAGCAGCTGGAGTGAGACAAGGAAGAAGATAAAGCTGAGCTGAAAATTAACTTCAGATGAAGACCTAAAGAGAGATTAAAGACTTAAATTAAAAACCCAGGAGATTTACTTAGCATTTAAGCTTCAGCCCCTCAAAATTAAATCCCTCCATTGTAAGAGTTTCTTCCAGTGCCCTCGGGAAGGTCTCAGTCTTATGTCCTCAGGGTCATACAATTTTGAAAATTTGCCAAACGTGTTTTAGCCATCTACAAGTAAGGTCATGACTTTTCACCGAAGAATCAGGAACCTTCCTGATTTGTTCAGGACTGAGGGCATTTCTGGGATGTGGGATTTCTGATACTAAAACCAGCAAAGTCCCCAGCAAATTTACTTCTCATTCTGCCGTTTTTCCCACGTCTCTGTTAATGACAGATGGTACTGGAAATGGCACAGCGGCTTTTGGAAGCTGACAGAGAGGAGACTGAATAAAGGATGCATTTAGTTTGGACTCCGTGGCATATTTGTGGGTGTTTTGCAATGATTGTGTGTTTAAGTTACTGGTAACTATTATAGCATAGAAACAGCCTGCTATAGAACCCCATGACCCAAATGAGTATTTTCTGAAGAAGGTAGAGACCACCCTTGTTACACACCATACTCATGTACTGCTATGCCTGGCACCAGAGGTACAATAGTAGTGGAGGAAAACAAGGTTTGGATGGTGTGATGGTTGACTGATCATTTCAATTTGAGTAAGAGAAGCCCAACTGAAGTAGCTCCACATTCACACATCCAAGGGTGTGGAAGGACCCCTGGGGTGGCTTGCCACATGGATGGTATAAAGGGCAAATGAAGAATGATGAATCTGCTTCTGTTTCCTTTGGAGAAACTCCCGTTTTGCTTTCACCTTGAATGTCATCTCCTGGCTTTTAGCACAGACTCTTCAGCCTCCTGCATTGGCCATGCAGCCTTCCAGAGGAGACCTTTCAGCTTTCTGAGGCAGACTCTTCAGCCTTCCCACACAGACCCTTTGGCTTCCTGATATGGACTCACACAGGACACTGCAGAGTGCCAGGTCTTCAATTAGGCCCTCTGGATCCTCGGTGTCCAGATAGACACTCTACACACTTCCATATCCACCTCTGTAGGCAGCCACTGAGAGCCAATCTTGTAAATTCTTGTAGATTGGTTTACCTTGCATCCTCTCTGTTTCTCTAGTACTCGCTGACTGATACAGATGGACAGAGCCAGAAGTCAGTCTGCACAAATGTCTTCACCTGGTCAAACACACTATTGATGGTAGAAGATGGGATTTTAATTGATACTTTGCCAAAATGGGAGTTTTCCTAATCAAGAGCTCTGTATGTAACAAGTAAACTATGTGTTTTTCTTTATTGCTAAGAATTGAGTGAAATGTGGTTTTACAGATTTCCTGTTTGGAAGACACATCGTGGAATAGTTTCAAAAGCAGAGACTGCTTCTGTTTCTGAACACATGTTGTTGTGGCATCTCTACTATGGATAAGAAGACAAATTTGAATCAACTGTACTATAAGAAAGACTAACTTATTGTTTAATTTTCTCAGTGGAAAATTATCATAAAATTATAATCATAATGATAAAGAATATGAAGCTAAAGTATATAGGAAGATAAAGACATGTTAGGTAACTGTCATGAAGTCATTCAGGTTTTGTTAATAGTTTAAACATGTATATTCTGTTGTGAATTCTAATATCCTAAACAATTAGAGATACAATAAGAGAAAATTACAAGTCAATTTATAGAAATTAGCTAAAAATTGAGGTAAATGAGTAAATTTCTATGTATGATTTATTACTGGCTAAGTGGATCCAATTTTCTAGTAGCATTTATAGTTTACCCTAAATTTGGTTCTAAAAGAAATAAACCTGAATTGATTTTCAGCCATTAAATTTTTAAATCATTAAATAAAATTCTATCCCTTATTTTGACTTCTTAGGTAAAAAGCTTAGGAGATACTTTTTCCAAAATAAGAAATCAATTTTTCATTTCTATATATATTTCAGAGAAGAAGGGCAGTAAATAATGTTTCCTACCTCATTTTATGAACTTGATTATAACACTGACATTAGAACTAAAAATAACCTGCATAAATATTTAGCATGCATCATGAATATAAAATCAAAATTCCTGAGTAAATATGACCAAAGAGAATCTATTGTTTTATTATTTCTAAAGCCATTGTGATGAAGGTGGACTTATCATGAAAATGGATGATATTTTAATGTAAGAAAAGCTGTGACTGTAACTCACTCCATACATAAAGAATAAGACCTAATTATATATTCCTTAAATGTAACTCAATCAAGCCCTTGATAAAATGCAAATCCATTCAAGGTTTACACGGAAGTGTACACACACGCACGAAGTATGGAAGGTGATTTAAAAATCTTATTTTTAAAGGGTATCTAACTCAATCTTATAAAAAATTCTTGTGTGTGTAAGAGTATTCTTGTATGTAAGCCATTTTATGTATATTGCAAAGATGGTTTCTGAGGCTCGTACATATCAAAATATCAAAAGAAGTTTAAATTACTCTAAAAATTATTTGTATCAGGAAGAAGGAAAAAACTTCATAGAAAAATATTAGATGAATGAAGAATATTCTTTGGCTACATAAAGATATCAATCAATTTTAAATGAATATATGAATTACATGCAATTCCAATCAAAAGCCTACCAGTGTATTTGTAGAATTTAAAGTATTTTATTCTAGGGGCCTGGGCCACTGCCAGGAGACAACCAGATCCTAGCTTTTTCCCTTGAGTCAGTGCCATTTGCTAACTGTAGGGGAAGAGAACAAGAAGTCACCAAGAAGCAAGCCCTCCTTGTGAACCAGCACCGTGCACGGGCCACTGATACCATGGGGACAGTCAGATCCCAGCCCCTTCTGGCACATGGGCTGGGAAACAAGAAGAGCCACCCCCGCCCCACCCCAACCCCATAATCAACTGGCTGATCTAGAGAAACACAGGCTGTGATGATAGCTATTGAGATGAAATGCAATTTGATGATAGTGGTATTTGGTGTTTTACTGACTTTGCAGGTTGAAGGCTGGTGGTCTGATCATCTGTTCAGCGAATCATGGTATGCAGTGTGGCATCTATGGGGGATCTCCTGCTGAAGGTGGTAGCCATTGTTAACTCCCTTTTATCTTCTTTTGAAGTCCTGTATCATTTTCATTGTTTTGTTGGGTTGGGTTTTATTTTGTTTTGTTTGATTTTGTTATATACAATGGCATGAGCAGCTATTTCAAAGATAGCAAGATATATTATGGTAGCCATTTTGGATTTACTATTGTCTTGTTTTGAAATCCTTTATTACATTCATTTTTTTTGTTTTTATTTGTTGTATTCTGTTCTATTTTTTTTTTTTATTTTCACTATGTCTGAGGGTATCTGCAGCTATTTTGAAGGCAACAGAGGCATTACGGTAACCACTGTTGATTCTGTATTGCTTTGAAGTCCTGTGTCACTTGCAGTTTGCTTTGATTGGCTTTGTTTCATTTTATTTTCCTTGGTTTTAGTTTCTTTAAAATAAATTGTTTATTCTAAAATTTATATGAAAGTATATGGCCCAAAAAAGCCAAGATAATTTTGAGTTACAGCAAATCCAAAGAAATAACCCTATCAGACATTAATATTTATGACAAAGTTAAAATAGTACCAGTGTGCAGTAGACCAAAAGCAAGTCAGGGAAGATGATGTATCTCAGATTATTTATATAGAGCATAAGACATTTAAAGTCAATATGATGCATACATTTCAAAATATTCAGTGATCACATAAAATATTGATGGGGATGCTAAATATCAAATTTCAGGAGACTGGTCAAGGAAAAGGCACAGGGGTCACACCAATAATTGTAATGTTTTATGAAAGCAAGTGAAAAAAACTATATAAAATCAGAGTTTCTTAATTTTCTCAATTTATAGTACCTTGATCACTATCTTTTCATAGCACTCCAGGATGAAATAAAAATCTAATGCCTCTTATTACATACTTAGAATTCAAAGAAACAAATCCAACTGAATATTTTATATAGAATACTACAAGGTGTTAAATGCCATGCAAAACATTAATACATAACGTGTGATCATGTGTGTGCAGGTGTGTGTAGGGGATAGAAATTAACTATGATCAAAAACTTGGGTCAGGGGCTGTGGATATAATTTGGTGGTATAGGACCTGCCTGGCACATGTGAAATCCTGAGTTCAATTTCTGACACACACATACACACACACACACACACACACACACACACACACACACACAGAACTTGGGTCAGAATATTGAAGTTACCAAATGCACTTTGGTTAGGCAAATGCTGTTTCAAACTGAATGAACACATACCTAGCTGCTAGGTGATACATCCACCACATGCCTGGATTTCAAGACTATAGAGGAGCCCTCTCCATCTCAACATGACCATGACACACATTGTAATGAATTCTAGAAATCATAAGCAAAAACTCGCAGGTAAATTCCTATTCCTAAGTGCCCAGACACACAGCTGAGGACAAGCATAATTAAACTTGTCCCAGGGCAACAGCCTGATTGTAGATGAGATCAAACAAGACTCTATGTCTCATCCAGAAAACTGTGGTGATAGAAATCCATCAGAGAAAGACAGAAATGTAAGATTTTGAAACCGAAATGCAAATACAGACTTCTTCAGTGTGAACCAAAATCCAAATATAAGCTTCTTCGGTGTGGGATAATTTTATTTATTTATTTATTTATTTTTTTTTTTTTTTTTGTCTTTTTTCTTTTTTATCAGTACCAGGGATCGAACTCAGGACTGCCTGCTTGCAAGGCAGGTGCTTCTGCCGCTGAGCTAAATCCCCAGTCCTGGTGTGGGATAATTTTAAATAATTTCATAAGTAAAAAAATAACAACAAGAGGAACTTGTTCTTAATATACAGAACAGTATGACGCATATTGCACATTTCAAAACAGCAGGAAGAGAGGACCTTGAATGTTCTCACTACAGAAAAGATAAATGTTGAAAGTGATGTTGATCACCCTAATTCTACCAGTACAAATCTATACATGAAAAAACATCACAGTGTACCAAATAAATATGTATCCCACATGTACAATTATTATATAGCAATCAAAAATAAAAATAAGAAACAGAGCCAAAAGAATGAGGACAATGTGATTAAATGATCACCATGCTTTCTTGAGAAATCTTTTTGTCCAGCACAGATAGTACAAGGACAAAATAATACACAAAGCCACAAAGACATTTTTTGTCACTGAAACCTCATCTTCTCAATCAAGGTCATGTTGAGAAGTCTATCAACAACTGATGAGGTAAAGTAATCTTTCAACAGAAAAATGTGCATACAAGTAGGCGGGTGAAATTTTGTGCGTGAAATAAAACACGGTGCTTTTTTGTAATTGGCTTCTTTGTGATTCAGTGTTTTGTGTTTATAACTAACTTGTTATTCCTGCTCAGTGTTTTGTGTTTATAACTAACTTGTTATTCCTGCAATTACTCTAGGTCATGTGGTTGGCAATCATCAGAATTTAATTGGAGATATTTTATCGCCTCTTCTTTAGTTAGTAATCAAGTGGGCACTTTGACAAAGTTGATCTTAATAACTTAATTACTTAAAATAGTTTTCCCATAAAATATGCTTACTTACTAGACAATACAGCCTTTTACATGGAACGCTTAGCAGATAACCCTCTCATTTCTACAAAGATCATGCACTATAAAGGAACAGCTGAGCTTCTGAAAGTAAAATGATTTGTCTTTCCCAAAAGGTAAGCTTCTAGAATTCTTATATATTTAACAAAGAAAATGTCGGGGGTCTGAGCCTCAGTCTGCTGCCCTAGAGTTTGTGGGCAGAAGTCTCTACGTAACCACTTGGGACAGTTATCCTAGAGAACAGAGCTGCAGGTTATTATATAACCATGCTGACTCTGTAACAAAAGAGGATGAAAAGGTGATATGAAATTTATATAAAGTTAATATTCTAGTTTTACAAATTACTCTATTTTCTGATTTTTACCCTAAGGAAATAGATGGCAGAGAGTTTTTATGTGACTACATCTGTAACTCATCACAGTTTGAATTTACATTAATTATCTAATTCTTTTTTTTTTTTAAATAAAAGTATTTTACTGATAAAACCCAGAGCTGGGGAAAAGTTTAACTAATATTTTTACTTTATTCTTTTTCTCTCAAGACACAACTGGGCTTCAACTATGAACAATCCAAATCCTTCAGAAAGCAATATTTTTTGTAGCTTGAAAAATCAAGAGGTCCAATTGCATCCCTGTGCCAATCAGGGGCCAGAAAGGTTTGACAGAGAGCTACAGAAAGGTATGGTTTTCCACTGTGTGGCTTAGAGAGCAAGCTTCACTACTTAGCCGAAAAAATACAAGATCTGTGGGGAAATGGTGGGAATTTGTCATTACTCAAATCTAGTGCTCAGCCTTGAGCCGAGTTTAATATTAATCTTCATAGAGGCATGTTTGCAGGACAAGGGAATAAGAGAAATACATTGAGGATTTATTGAGCATGTAGTGAAATACCCATTTCTGGAGGGCTATTTTTCTTCTGCAATAAATGCTTAGGAAGAAAAGAAAGAAAAACTTAAAATTAGTGTCAACCTCTTTACCTCACCCATTTGGGATTACCAGGAAGATAAATGTGTCTGTTTATAATGTATCATAACTGATGAGAAGATGGAGAGGAGGAAAGTATTGAGCAGGCGGGAGCATGTGAGGGTTCAGCTGATGTCCTTACAGCGGGGCTGGTAAATGGTAATGGATGTCTGAGACATTCGCTGAATTTGTTACACAAGCCGAGGATCGTCTTTAACCAATTTTATGAGAAAATAAATGTTACCAGGTGAGACTGTTTCTCTTCTTCCTGCCTAAGATTTACAGATAAATACATTTTTCTCATCTGCTAACAAAGCATACAATACTGTAAACCATAGATCATTGCCACCTTTTGGGGGCTTGTATTAAATTACAACTGTGAAATTAGGCCAGAGGCCTATATATATTTTTTTTTTCTCTTATCAGTTGCAAAAAGGTTAGAGGTACTCATCCCGCCTGCAGTTTGTAACTTCAAAGGGCTTTGATACAACTTAAGAAAAATAATCATCCACTGTCCTATCAAGCACTGTGCTAAACCAAAAGTTGTACTATGGGACAAAAGGTCAGTCACGGTCACTTTTTGACTTTATTACTAATTCTTCCCTGGAAGCTCAACTTCTGTGTCCTGGTTTGGGGTGTTGAGAGCTCATCACACTAGTATGTTAAACAGCTGCCTGCTACAGAAAAAATATGCACTGAGTCTTGCTGAACTTTGTTAGCTGAACTGTAACTGAGCACAGTGGGAAATTCATATGCAAAGTTCTGTGGGTATTCTGGTCAATGGGCATATTTATAGGTAATATTTAGCACCCACCTGAAAAATTTTAGTTCATGCCTCATCAGAACAGATATATGAAATGATCAGTGATATGACTATTAGCTTCAATCTCAGGCATTTCCCATAGTGGAAGAGATTTAAACTCTCCATTTCTATGGGGACATTTTGTCACTATGACTACCTACATAAGAAACCCTTTTGTTTATATGAGGCTATCTTGTTTGCTTTTTGCCTCTATGCATCTCTCCAATATCGTATCTATAACAAAGCCCTCTGCATTCTTTAAGCATCAGCTTTTACATAAATAATGGCTCTATTTTCCATATTCCTGTGGCTTCTGTTTTCCATTTGGCTTTTAGCATTGCTTCCAGATTTCCCAGTTTCTGTTGCTACAATTAATACTGCATCTATTGTTTAGTGGGCTCCTTCCGGAGCATCCAATTACTCGAATCAAACTCTTATCAACATCTTCTAGAATGTTATACATGTTACAGACACTCCCAAGGAGTGTTAGCGATAGCTGAGTCTAAAATATTGTCACCACCATTGTTTTTTTTTTTTTTTTTTTTTCATTTGAGGGGCCCTTTCTAATGTCAGATGAGTTATATTTAAGGTATTGTTAATGAAAAATGTATTGGTTTCGAAAATGGTTTGTTTTCCATAGATTTGAGGGGAAGAAATATTTCATACAGCCCATGTGACCCCAAGAAATTTTGGAAGCAATAGAACTTGACACTACAGAGACACACACAGACACACAGGCACACGTGCACATGCGCATACACACACACTCTCTCTCTCCCTCTCTCACTCTCTACAAAAATCTCCCAGATTCTAAGAATGGAAGTCCAGAAAGGGAACACACTAAAGTCTTTCTTTTTTCTGCAGTAAATGTAGCTATCCTTAGCTGAGTCCAGCAGTTGGTGTTCAAAAATTAGAAAGAGTTGGTTGTTACACTGTACATTAGGAAACTTAGAGTAGAAAAGTTAGAGAAGAAACATGATATATTCATATTCTTAGAGAAACATTCCTCACTTACAATTACTGTTGTGAGTTGAATTAACTTCTTTTGTTGTATTCTATTTTTTCTCAATTGTTGGTAGCCATTTTAAATTAATACAGAATTTTCTTTGCAGGCTCAAATTCAGGACTTTGTGCATTTCAGGCAGGTGCTGTATCACTGAGCTACAGCCTCAGCTCAAATTTAGAATCATTAAATCTATCACAAACTGGCTATAAATTTCATCTAAAGCCTTTTCTTCTCCTGGCTATTGAGGCATCACAGCAGTATGGCAGGAGAAACAGAATCAGCCCCTGCTGCTGGCCCTGATTGCAAGTAAGTCAGTTCCTTCCTCCAAGCTCCTCCAGTGAAGATACCCTTCAAATACTTTCTGAGGCAAGACATCTACACAAGATCCACAGGGGCCTGGATTTGCTGTCAAGTGTCCTTGTGCCTCACGCTCTGCTCCACCTGCATCTCAGTGGTGCACTTTCCCAGGACTGGCAGGACAGACAACTCGGGCTGGCTTAGGACACAGACTCCTCCTCTCATCCTGACCCAACCCAAAACTGCTGGCTGAAAGAGAGTTCAAAAATAACAAAAATGCGATGACAACTGTGTTTTCTGTGATGATATTACTTAGCCTCATGACTATTTGAAAGTTGGGAAACATTAGAGGGATATGAGAAGCATTAGAAAAATTTAGACAAGAGATATGGTATGATTTCTTCTTTTTATTTTAAAAACAGAAAAGTCAGAAAAGAAAAGCAAAAAGCAAACTCAGAACAATAACAATGTAGGTTTTCAAGACAATGAAAGAAATTCAACAACGGTTGTTGTATTGCATATTGTTCTTTTTTTTCAAAGACATAAAAGAAAATTAAAGAAAATAGAAAAATAGAAAAGAAGGGTAGAACAATACCAAATTCAAAAAAATTAACATCATAGAATCATTAGTTGATACATTACTCATTGTTGACTAATAAAATAGTTGCCAAAGTCACAAAATCAAAGCATAAATAGTGGCTAGACACTCAAACATTGACAGTGCAAATCCTTCTGTTCACTGTTCCAACAGAAATTCAGCAATATGCTCCTCTATCTTATACACTATACATACCATTTTACGCTTTAGAGCATTTTCTTTCCCTTTCATAATATCTATTATACTTTTTGGATTCCATTATTCTGTCAGTTTTTGTTATTTTTGTACTAGAGAGATAATGTGATATTTACTAATATGAGTCTTGTTTATTTCACTAATGAGGATATTTTCAAGTTGCCTCCATTTACTTATAAAGGCCTCAAGATCATCATTTTTTATAGCTGAGTAGTATTCCATTATATAAAAATACATTTTTTTCATCCTCTCTTCAGTTAATGGGCATTTTGGTTGTTTCCAAGAGTTAGCTATCACAAATTGTGCTGCTACGAACATGGTTGTACATATATCTCTGTGACATGACCTTTTCAATTTTTCTGGGAAAATACACAGTAGGAGAATAGTTGAATGGAACTTCCAATCCTAGTTTTTTGAGCAATCTCCACACTGATTTTCACAGTGGTTACACCAGTCTATATTCCCACTAACAGTAGAGCAGTGTTCCTTTCCCCCCAATCCTCACTCACATTTGTTATCTGTTGACTTCTTGATGGCAGCCATTCTTTCTCAAGTGAGATGAAATCTCAATGCTGTTTTAATTTGCATTTCTTGAGTGACCAGTGATGGTGAACATTTCTTCATGTATTTATTTGCCATTTGTATACCTTCATCTGAGAATTGTGTGTTCATCTCTGATACCCATCTTTGAGGGATCTTTGAATTTGAAGGCTTGATGTGTTTTAGTTTTATATGTCCTGGAGATAAGTCCTTTGTCTGAGGGATCGTTGGCTAAAATTCTTTCCCATTCTGTGGGTTTTCTTTTCACTTTGTTGATGATTTCTTTTGAAGTGCAGAAACATTTTAGTAATATGAGATCCCAGTTGTTGATTCTTTGAAGTATTTCCTGTGAAGTTTGCATTTTATTAATGAATTTTTTGTCTTATGTCTTCAAGATTTCTACCTACCTTGTCTTCTAGTAGATTTAGTGTTTGTTTTAATGTTTAGATCCTTGATCCATTTTGACTTTAGTTTAGTGTATGATGATAGGTATGAGTCTAATTTTAGTCTTTGGCATGTGGAAAGCCAATTTTTCCAACACCATTTATTAAAGAGGCTATCTTTTTTCCAGTGAAATAAGCCCCTTTGTCAAATATCAGGTGGCTGAGTGTCTGTGTAGTAGTGTTTGTATCTTCTAATCTGTTCATTGATCCTCAGGTCTATTTCTTTTCCAGCACCATCCTGATTTTATTACTGTGGCTTTGTAGTATACTTTCAGGTCAGAAATTGAGATACCTCCTGTCTTGCCTTTATTGCCCAGAATTGCTTTTGCTATTCTTGGTTTCTTCTGTTTCCAAATGAATTTTAGGAACATTTTCTCTACATCTGTAAGGTATGTTGATGGTATTTTGATATGGATTGCATTGACTCTGTATAAAAGTTTTGGGAGTATGGCCATTGTCACAGTGTTGGTTCTTCCTGGACAAGAGCAAGGAATATCCTTCCATTTTCTAATATCCTCTTCTAGCTCCTTTTATAGAGAAGTATAATTTTCATCGTATAGATCTTTTACATTCTTGGTTAGGTTGATTCCTAAGTATCTGATATTTTTTTTAGATGCTATTGTGAAAGTTGATATTTCCATAATTTCTCTCTGAGATTTTGTTTGTGTACAGGAATGCTATTGATTTTTGAGCGTTGACTTTGTGTCCAGCTATACTGCTGAATTTGTTTATTAATTCTTTTAGTCTTTTAATGAAGTTTTGGGGGTCTTCTATGTACAGTATCATGTAATCTACAAATAATGATAATTTAACTTCTTTTTTTCCTATTTTCATTTCTTTTATTTCTCCCTCTTGTCTGATTGCTCTGGCTAATATTTCTAGAACTATATTGAATAGGAGTGGGGGTAGTGGATATCCTTGTCTTGTTCCTGATTTTAGAGTGATGGCTTCAATTTTTGTCCATTTAGTATAATATTGGCTATTAGATTGTCACAATGGCCTTTATGAGGTTGAGGTACATACTGTCTACTGTGAGTTTCTGTAGGGTTTTGTTTTTATCATGAACAAGTGTTGGACTTTATCAAAAGGTTTTTCTGGCCTCTGACTGCTGTTGCTGGGCCCACCCCTCTGTGGGAACACCTGGGCCACCCCCTACAGGACCTAGCCACTTCGTATGTTGAACCATCCTTGCATTCCTGGAATAAATTCCACTTGTTCATGGTGTTCATGGTGTATAATCTTCTTGATGATTTGCTGCATTCTACTTGCCAGTATTTTATTGAGAAGCTTTGCATCAATGTTCATTAGTGAGATTGGTCTATAGTTCTCCTTTTTGGTTGGGTCTTTCTCTGGTTTTGGTATCAGAGTAATACTTCCCTCCAAGAATGATTTAGGGAGGACTGCTTTTCTTTCAATGTTATTGAAGAGTTTAAGCAGTGTTAGCATTAAATCTTCTCTAAATTTCCTAAAGAATTCAGCCATGAATCCATCAGGATCTGGGCTTTTCTTTGTTGCTAAATTTTTAATAACATTTTTTAATTTGGTAGCTGATCCTGGGTTATTCAAAATTGCTATATCTTCTTAATTGAGCATTGGTAGTTCATATGTTTCTATAAATTTGTCCATTTATTCTGTGTTTTCTACCCTAAGTGAATAGAGATTTTCAAAGTAGGTGTTCATGATCTTTTGAACTTCTATGGGATCTGTATTAATTTGGCTCTTTTCAGTCCTTATTGCATGGATTTGAGTTTTTGTTTATGCTCTCAAAAACATGGCTCTTTGATTTGTTAATTCTTTGTATTTTTTGTTTCAATTGCATTGATTTCTGCCTTAATTTTACAATTTCCTCTCTTCTATGAGCTTTGGGTTTGACTTGCTCTTCCTCTTCTAGAAGATTGAGATATAGCATTAAGTTATTTATTTGTGCTCATTTGGTTTTCTGGCTGTGCCTATTTATTACTATATATTTCCCTCTGAGGACCACTTTCATGGCATCCCATAGGTCACAGTATGTTGTGTCTGCATTTACACTGTATTGTAGATATCATTTTATTTCTTTAATTTCATGTGTAACCCACTGATTGTTCAGTAGTTTGTTATTTAATTTCCATGTATTTTGAAGATTTTTCAGGGTTTTTTCACCATTGATTTGCTATTTTAGTGCACTATGATCAGATATTATGCATGGGATATTTTCACTCCCTTTGCATTTACTAAGAATGTTTTATGAGTCATTGATCTATTTTGGAGAAGTCCCATGCGCAGCTGAGAAGAATGTATATTCTGATGTGGTTGGGTGGAACACTCTGTAAACATCCACTAAGTCCATTAGTTCACAGGTGTGATTCAGTCCTGTTACTTCTTTGCTGACTTTTAGTTTAGTTGATCTAGCTCTTTGTGACAGTGGAGTGTTAAGTTCTCCTATTACAATTGTGTTTTGTGTATTTGGTTTTTCACATCCATTAGTGTTTGTCTTATATAGTTGGGCACTCTTGTATTTGGTGTGTATATATTTATAATTGTGAGTTGTTCCCTGTAGTTTTCCACTTACAATTATGAAGTGGCCTTTTTTATCTTTTTAAATCATTTTAGGTTTGAAGTTCACTTTGTCTGCAGGATGCTATCCTTGCTTTTTGCTGGGTCCCTATTGCCTGGGTTCCTGTTGCCTGGAATGCTGTTTTTCATCCTTTGACTTTTAGTCTATGAGTTTCTTTTTGAGTCAGATATGTTTCTTGTATATAGCGTATTGTGGGGTCCTATTGCATGATCCATTCTGTCAACCTGTTTCTTTTGACAGGTGAATTGAGCCCATTTACATTTATGGATATCACTTATATGTACTGGCTTGACTTTGCCATATTATGTTCCTGTTGTTGGTTTCCCACTTTTCTCCCTTGTTTAATCTATTGTCCAACCTGGTGGTTTCTTTCTATTGTTGTTCTGGATATTGTGGTCACTTTTATCTCTTTCTAGTGTGTTTTTCAATGCTCTTTCTAGGGTTGGTTTGGTATATATGAATTTCTTTAGTTGTTCTTTGTCACTGAAGTATCTTGTTTCTCCATTAAATTTGGAAGATAGCTTTTCTGGGTATATCAGTCTGAGTTGAAAATTGTTTTCTTTTAGGGCTTGAAATAATTCACTCTATGCTTGTCTTAACCTGAAGGTTTGTGCTGAGAAGTGTGTCATGATTCTAATGGGCTTTCCTTGATAGGTGAGTAATGTCTTTTCTCTAAAAGCTTTTAGTATTTTGTTTTTATGCTGTATGTCTGGGATTTTAATTATTATATGTCTGGGTATAGATTTATGTTGGTTATGACTACTTGGAATTCTATATGCCTCACTTATTTTTATGTCAGGTTTTTCCCCCATGTTTGGGAAATTTTCTGCTATTACTTCTGTGAACAGCTTAGTTGTGTCCTTTGCATTGCCTCCTGCATCCTCACTGATGCCTATTAATCTTACATTGTTTCTCTTGGCATCATCTTGAAGCTGCTGGATTGTCATTTCATGCTGCTTTGTTGTTTTTACAAGTTCTAACTTTTCATGGTCACTATCTGTGATCCCGTCCTCAAGGTCTGAAATTCTATCCTCAGCTTCATTTTTTTGCAAGCTTCCAATAGAAGTTCTTGTTTCTTGGATATCTCTTTGAATTTATTTCATGGATTCTGCTTTTTTTCTACATTGTTCATTCAAAGTTTCAATCAATTTCCCATGCTTTTGTATTTTTTTTTTTTTTTACCTATTTCTTCCCTAGCTATGTTGAGCAAATCCTTTACTAAGGTTGTTATTTCTGTCTTTACATAAGGCATTACTTTTAATTTGATTTCCTCTATAGCCTCATGGATTTGTGTCTTTATTTCATTTGCTATCTTTTCAGAGATTCTGGTGTACGACTTTAAAAGTCCTTTTTTTTTCTCTATTGCCTGTTCTTGTACCTGATGGACTAGATGTTTGAGATTGCATTTTGGTTTTTTGTTTTGTCATTTTCATCTTCTGGGCCAATATCTGATTATTTAATACCAATAGTTGCAACTGTAGACCATGTATATCCCAGAGTCCTACTGTGTGGTTGATGTCTGCCCGATTGTTGGGTACATAGTGACTGGAACCTGCCAGGGTCCTCTGTATGGGTGAGGGGCCACCAAGTCTCTCATCCAAGGTTCTGGCAGGGAGAATGACAGCCAAATGTTCACAGCAGTGCTTGGTCTAGGAGATGGAGAGGGTAGCCGAGGGCAGAGGACTGAGCCAGGGTGGGTGCAGAGGTCCTCTGGGTCAGCCCAAGGGCATGCTGGGTTGCAGGCATGGCTCAGCAGCCTGAGCCAGGAAAGAGCACAGAGTTTGTCCTCTGTGCAGAGGCAGTGCGAGGGTGCCACACACAGGCCCAGCTCAGCTGCCTGAGCTAGAGTGGAGCTCCATGGTCTTCCTCAGAAGGGCAGTGGTCAGGGGTCACTGAGGCATGCAGGAACACCCAGCGGCCCAAGCCAGGGCAGAGCTCAGCAGATTCCTCTGCACAGTGGCAAAGCAGGTGGGGCACCCTTCTAAAAACTGTCATCTTGTTTACACACAAGATCACTTTTTCTGCATCACCATAACATTTGGTAAGCTTATCTTCTGCACATTTCTAAAAAAAATAGAGTAATTCTCTCACTTTAAGGTTCCATATCCAGAGTGGGAAGACCTTTATGTAGGATCTTTAATTCCATTTATATTTCCTTCATGGCCTGGTATGAATGATCAAAACTCATAGGAACAGATGAAAACTGGTCAGAATGTTGCAGGCAGCTGAGGTAGTTAGAAGTATTATAGGCAGTGAGAAAAGCTAAGTCCTCAATGGAGCCAGTCAAGAAATGTGGTATGATTTCATGGAAGAGCAGTTTTGGATTTGGGCTAAATTTATACTCAGGTACACATGCCAAAGTATACATTCTCTTAAGACTTGTATCAACCACTGATGCAGAACTAAATAATAAATTACCTAGCAAGAATAAAATTTTAAAAGGCAGCTAGAGTGGATTGTCTATCTTTATTTAATTCAGACTGGTATAAAGAACATTAGACTGAAAAGCAAGTGTGTCAGTCAGTAAGTGCACTAGCCTTCAGCATACACCTTAGCACAGACATTGGGACTTACTTTGTAAGAGATCATTAGGGTTAGGGTTAGCACGTTCTTTTCCTCTCTTTTTTACAATAACATTTAAACATTTTGAGTTTTATTACTCTCACAGTTCTTATTATTTTTTTTGGAAGAGAATAAAACTTTTAATGGCTACACTGGTCCATGGAGTGGATATAACCATAATCCTACTGAAAGACATCTATTCTGTTTTAAACATTTTGCCCCATAAACAATCCTATTATAGATATCCTAGTGTGTGTGTCATAGCATCGAAATATAGTAACGGTTACAGTAATGGTTATTTTCATTTTCAAGGAGGAAAATTATGAATAAGAAAAGTTAACCAATATGCAAATTATTATACTTCAGTCCTCTTACACTCAAATGTCATATTTTTCATTGCACTACATAGAATTATTTTACTTCTCAAGATTTTTACATTACTAAGTAAAATATGTACCTCTTTCTAAGTCAACTAGTAGATTAGGTACCTACTAATGGAGACAAAATATACCTTTGAAATGTAAGAAGAAAAGACATTTAACTTTTTTTTAAAAAAATATTTGTTTCTTAACCATAATTTATTATAGGCTTAGGTCTGTTGGGTGAATTAAGATGAGCTAAAGTTTCAAACTCATATCTTCTAATGCAGTATAATTGCAATTGCCAGAAGACACATAAAGAACATCACAGATTTCTAGATTGTGACACATGCATCAACTTGGTGAAGACTAAACATCCCGTGGACATCTATGCATGAACTATTTTTTGGAACTCATTAGAGGCAAACTCAGAGATAAGCCAACACCACTGTGATCCAAGAAAATAGAAGAAGTACACAGGGGAGTCCATATTTATCTTGGCTTCTTCCATGAAGATATTTCCCAATTTTCAGCAGAGAAATACAGAAGCCAAGCAGAAAATGGTTGCCTTCTTGGGGTAACCATATGGAAGTCAGAATTCCCAGCTGTCATACTGACTGGGATCTAAGAGACAAAATCCTGGAGAGAAGGAAAGATGGAAAAATAAACCTCAAAATTTTCAAAAGTAAATCCACTGTGACCCACAAAGCCAACAGGGTCCTGAGAGAAGGTGATGGGAGATTAAGAAAAAACACTAGACATGAGAGCTGGAACCAGGTGGGACCTGACGTCTTTGATGCAATGACACTCCAGTTTAGTCTGTGACTTTATTTATAACACACCTAAACTTGTAATAAATTATAGCTAAGAAACTAATATTTTTAAAATGTTGTACAAAAAAAGAGGGAAGCATGCAATGGAATAAAAAATGCAAGGTCTCAGTGTTTTGCTAGGAATACTGAAAGTGAAATGTTCTCAGAGTTATCTGCACTGTGGTTAACAGAGAAGACACCGAGGCCAGACACCTGCTGGACTGGCCTTGCTTTAGTCCCAAGTAGTTCACCAAACTCCAGCTCAATTGCAGTTCACCGCTCCCCCTACAAAACTTCTGAAGTCATTGATTGAGTCTAAGGTAAGGATGGCAGGGTGAGAGTCAAAAATCACAGCAGACTACAACACCTAGGAGGCAACATAGGACTGCAGGAATTTTAAAAACTGTGTGTCACTAAGAGGGCTCTAACTGGGGCTTAATTCCTGACAAGTAAGAAAGGTTTGGAATTATACATTGGAGATTCTGTTCAGATTCCAAAAAAGTCATGAACTAGGAACATAGGACATAATTCCACTAGAAAGACCCAGTCTTAGAAGACACAGCCATGATTTAGGAGTAATCACAACTGAAGTAGACCAACCCCAACAACTAAAATCTACTGCCAACTACACCACAGTGATCTGCAGTCTATCCACATCTAGGAGAAAATCCATCCTTTGTTGGAGAAAGATGTTATCATCTGCAGCCACTGTACAGTGTCTTTGGCCAACAAAACTTTTTGTAAGAATTTAAACTGTACAATTGACAGAAAACAAAACTTCTTAGAAGGTCACAGAAAATATCCCCAGATGATCAAGGGAGCTAAAAATAAAATAGGTATGATTAAAATGCTTTAAAAGAGAAAAATAGGAGATAAAATGCAAGAAATTTATTCAAATGATAGGAATCTGTAAACTGAAACATTAGAACAGAAGAAGACATTATCTGACAGGAATGTAAATCAGGTATTTAACAGAAAATTAGAAGAGAACAGATGATTAACTTGAAAAACAAGTGAGTCCAAAATATCAAAATTGGAAAACAGGAAGGAGAAACAAAGACATGGTACCTGTATCTAATTAATGTATCACTGTCCAATCAAATTAGAAGAGGATCATAATATATGAAAAAATAAAAACAACTGCTAAATTTTTTAAACTATGAAAAATTTCACCAGTAGAACTGCAATACAAGTATCATTTATTTTTTAGTTACTGAGACAAAATACCTGGTATCAAAGAGTTAAAGAGGGAAAGATTTATTTCACTCATAGTTTGTAGAGGATTCAATCCATGGTGAGCTGGCTTCAAGGCAGGGTGGCACAGCAGAGGGAAATGGCTCAGAGAAACCATCCATGGCATAATAAGCAGGAAGCAGCAGCAAGATAGCCTTGTTCCTTTTTTTAAGTCCTTTTACTGTGTTATTTCATCCTTTTACTGTGTTATTTCATCCAAGCCATAAGTCTATTGGTTGGTGCCCCCCATACCCACAGTAAGGTTACCATTATCCATACCCAGAACTATGCTAAACCAATTTAGTTATCTCATGCCCTTAGCCCACATTGAACCACTTATATCAGCCACCTCTGAAAACCCCTACTTACGAGTGCATGAGGATCTGGGGGGATTTTTAGACACAGGCCATAAAAAAGTGTATTCTTCAGGTAAAATGAAAAACATAAGTGAATTTTCAATCTACAGAAATGAGTAAAGACCATCAGAAAAGTCTATGAGCATAAATATAGGACTTAAAATGTTTTATTCTGTTAAGTGATGGACTGCTTAAGAAAAGTAATAGTAACGTAGTACACAACACCACACAGCAGCACACTTTATTAAAAATAAACACTAAGAAAAAGTGAGAAGTGTAAGAACAATGTGGTAGGTGTCATACACGGTATGTGAAGGAGTTACAGGAGTAGACTGTGATGTCAGAAAAATGTGTGCTGTGAATCCTAAGTGGCCACTGAAGTATTAAAGCGAAGAGTTGGAGCTAATACGCCAAGAAAAGGAGTAAGACTAATCATAAGGATTCCATTAATCCAAAACAAAGCAAAAAAAGAAAAAGGCAAAAGACAAACAGTAAAATGGTAGACTTAAGCCTACCATAGCTGTAATTGTATCATATGTTAAAATTTACAAATACCTCAATTATAGATCAGACATTAGAATTGGTTTTGAAAAAGAATCAAAAATGTTACCAGTAAGACATGCACTTTAATTAAAAAGATAAAATTAAATTAAAGAACACACACACACAACAGAAGGACAGGGGATGAAAGACGAGTGGAGCTCTTACCACCCACAGGGCCCTGGATTTGATCTTCACACACTCAGAGATTAAAACAAAATATTGTGGGGGTGGCTACTGTAATATGAGAAATTTCAACCTTTCCATTACTAACTGTGTGACTTTGAGTCTTTTCCTTTTTTTTTTTTTTTTTTTTTGATAAAATTGGCTAAGGGTTTGTCAAGTTTATTAACCTTTCCAAGAACCAACTCTTTATTGATTTTTTATATTATTTTTTAGTCTCCATTACATTCATTCATGCTCTGGTCTTTATACTTTCCTTCCTTGCATGAGTTTTGGGTTCAACTTGTTCCACTTTTTCTAGAAGTTTGAGATTCAATATTAGTTTTGTGTTTGTTTGTTTCATCTTACTTAGCTCATTCTGTTTTCCTGACGTGAAAAATCACTGCCATAAATTTTCCTCCTAAGACTGCTTACATTGTGTCCCATAAGTTTTAGTGTTTTGTGTCAGCATTGTAATTTAATTTTAGATGCTGTTTAGTTTCTCCTTTACTTTCTTCTGTAACCCACTGGTTGTTCAGAAATGTGCTATTTAATTTCCATGTATTTGCAGAGTTTCTGTGGTTCATTTTGCCATTGATTTCCAACTTCATTGCATTATGGTCAGATAATATGTGTGGAATAATTTCAGTTCCTTTGCACTTAATTAAGTATGTTTTATGGGATAGTATGTAGTCTATTTTGGAGAACATCCTGTGAACAACTGAGAAGAATGTGTATTCTTATGCTGTGGGGTGGAACACGCTATGGATGTCCACTCTGCCCATTTGTTTACAGGTTTGGTTCAGTTCTGGTCTTATTTGTTGATGTTTATCTAGATGATTTAGTGATTGGTGACAATGGTGACAAGATCCCTCAATACAACTGTTAGTTCTTATTTTTATGCCCGTTAGTAGATGTTTTATCAATGGATCCTACAGTAATCCAGATCATTTATATCAATTTTGAGAATCATTACTCTAACAAGATAGAAAACAGAAGAAATGGACAGATTCCTAAAAACATATTAATCACCTAAATTAAATCCAGAAGATATAAAAATTCTAAATAATCCAAAATCAATCAATGAAATGAAATGTAATTACAAACTTAACAACAAATAAAAGGCAGATCTTGATGGATTCACTGATGAAGTCTATGAGAAATTTAAAGAAGTTCTAATGCCATTATTCCTCAAACTCATTCATGAAATTGAAGGGTAAGCAATACTGAGTTGTTCCTGGAAACAAGTATTACAATGATACCAAACTGGAGAGAATGCAACCAAAAAAGACAAACCAATCTCCCTAATGAGCTTAGATGCAAAAATCCTCAATAAGATACTGGCAAACAGAATGCAGTAAATCAATAAGAACATTATGCACCATGACCAGATAGGATTCATCCTAAGGATGCAGGGATGGTTCAACATATGCAAATCAATAAATGTAGTATCAACAGAGCTATAGACAAAAATCACATCATCATTGTCATAGATGCAGAAAAAGCTTTTGACAAAGTCTAACAACTATTCATGATAAAAACCCTATAGAAAATTGGAATAGATGATCTTGATTTCAAATCTGATAAAAGCCACCTCTGACAAAAACATCAGCCAATACCATACTAAATAGTCAAAAGCTGAAAGTTTTCAATCTAAAATCAGGAACATGACAAGAATGTCCAGTATTACCACTTCTGTTCAGTTCTGGAAAAACTGTTCAGTTCTGGAAATATTAGCCAGAGAAATTAGACAAGGGAAAGGAATAAAAGGAAGAAATTAAATTATCATTATTTGCAGATGACATGATACTCTACACAGAAGATTCCCAAAAACTCCATCAAATGACTTCTAGATATAATAACCAAATTGAATTGCATAGCGGGATACAAAGTCAACATTTAAACATCAATAGCACAGCATTCCTGTACACAAATAACACACTCACTGTTATGGTGGATACATTGTATCAATTTGAGAAGATTAGAAATTTAATTAAGAGACTCAGTAGGGAACCAGGATCCTTTCTTGGTAAATATCCTCAGCCTATGCAAGAGGAGGACACAGAGGTGGTGTGAGTGCTACACGCCCTGGTGGGTGGGTGGCCTGCTTACAGTAGAAGAGAGGTGAAGAGACTTGTTCCCACCCCTTTTGTTCCGGTCGCTTTTGCTGGCTGCTATCTTGAAATGTTGTGGTGCTATGGTGCCCTGCCTTGGAGCCAACTGATTATGGACTGAAACCTCCACAATCAGTGAGCTAAATAAACCTTTCCTTGCTTCATTTTGGGTGTCAAATGTTTTGTTCCAGTAATGAAAGAAAAGTGACCATGATACTCACTGAAAGAGAAATTAGGGAATAAAACATCTTTCACAATAGTATTAGAAGAAGAGGAGGAGGAAGTTAGAAGTGGAAGTTGTTCTTAGGAATCAATCTAGTGAAATAAGTTAAAGATCTCTGAAAACTAGGGCACTCTGTAAAAGTAGATCAAACAGAATATCAGAAAATGGAAAGCTGTGCCCTGCTCTTGGGTAAGAAAAATGAACATAGTGAAAATGGCCATACTCTCAAAATTGTTATACAGATTTCATGCAATCCCAATCAAAATACCATTAATGTACCTCTCAGAATTAGAGAAAGCATTCCTAAAATTCATTTGGAATGAGAAAAGACCTAGAATAGCAAAAACAATTCTTGGTACCAGAGGCAAGGTAGAAAGTATCACAATCCCTGACTTGAAATTATATCACAGAGCTACTGTGATAAAAACAGCATTATACTTGCCAAAAAACAGACCTGAGGATCAACGGACCAGGTTAGACAACGGAAAAACAACTACAAGCATACTCAGCCACCTTATCATTGACAAAGTGGTCAAACATGTTCCCTGGAAGAAAAACAGTCTTTTTAATAAATGGCTCTGGAAATACTGGCTTTTCACATGCCAAAGAGTAAAACTAGACCCATTCTTATCATTGTGCACTAAAATAAAACCAAAATGGATCAAAGATCTAAATATTAAAATAGAAACACTGAATATGCTAGAACAGAAAGTAGGTACAAATTTTAAAGAAATAAGTGTAGGCAGATTTCATAAACAAATCACTGATGCATGGGAAACAATTCAAAGAATCAACAACTAGGATCTCATCTTATTAAAAAGCTTCTATATGTCAAAATAAATCAACAACAGAGTGAAAATACAACTCACAGAGTGGGAAAAAATTAGCCAATTGTCCCTTAGATGAAACAATAATATCTAGAACATAGAAAGAATTGAAAAAAATCAATCCCCTTATATTCAAAGACCTAATCCAAAAGTGGGCATTTGAGATGAATAAGCACTTCCCAGATCACAAAATATAAGTGGCAAGTAAATAGATGAAAACAATTTCAACGTAACTGGTTACTGGAGAGAGGCAATTAAAACACTCTGAGATTTCATCGTATTCCTGAAAGAATGACTATTATCAAGAAATCAACAAATCACAAATGCCAGTAGGGGTGTGAGCAAAAAGAAACACTTCTCCACTGTTGGTGGGAGTGTAGACTGGTGCTACCACTGTGGAAATCACGTGATGATTCCTCCAAACACTAGGATTAGAAGTCTCATTTTGACCCAGCTATTCCCCTTCTTTGTATCTTCCCAAAACAATATAAAGCATCATACTACAGTGATATATGCACACTCATATTTATAGCAGCAATGTCCGTAATAGTTAAAGCTTGGAAATAGTCCAAATGTTCATAAAATGAGGAATAAATAAAATGATGCTTTCTTATACAATGGAATAGTGTTCAGCCATAAAGAAGGATAAGCTTGAGACATTTATCAATGGTGGACCTTGAGGCTATACTCTTAAGTGAAATAAATGAGACATATATTTGTAAATATCACATTATTTCACTGGCATAAGAAATAGAAAGTGTATATAAGAACCAAAATATATATATTAGATATTGTGAAATAGGAATTGATTGTTCAAAAGGAAAAGGGAATTAGGGAGGATAAGGGGAAAGAAGGAAGGGAAAAGAAAAAATGAGAAAAGAAGGTTAAAATAAAAACAAAGCTTTATAAACAAGGAGGGGAAGGGCTGGGGATTTAGCTCAATGGCATAAACACCTGCCTGGCAAGCATGAGGTCATGAGTTCAATTCTTAGTACCAAAAAAAAAAAAAAAAAGTCAACTATATTTTAAAAAGACAAAAAACAAGGAGAGGAAGAAGAGTTGAAGAGAGGGGAGGGGAACGGGAAAATAAAGAAGAACTGAGATATCTCACGTATGTGTACCAATTTTGATGAGCATGATCATTTTGTATATTTAAATTGTATCAATAAACTTAATTTTAAAAAGTCAATATAACACAACTGATTGAAACCATATAAATAAATATTTTATAACATTTTTAAAAATGGGAGAAACTAGATTTCAGAGCAAAGCTATTTTCAGGAATAAAGAAAGTCATAATGACAGAGTTCTCTTCTTCAAAAAAAAAGCCATCTGAAAGGTTCACATGTGCAATGGAGCTGCAAAATACAAAACTCATAGAATTGCAAGGAGCAATAAATTGCAGTTAGGTAAATCTCTCTCTCTTTCTGCCTTTCTCTCTTTCATCCTACCCCTCAGCAGTTGATTGAATAGGTGGACAGCAGATCAGCAGGGTACAGAAAATGAACCACCCTGTCACTTAGCCTTATCTATTTGAATTAGTTTATAAACATTCCAACCAAAAGACATCTGGGCATGATTTGTCATGTGTACATGAACCTTTCACCAAGATGTGTACTCTGGGCAATGAGAAAGTCTCCATGTATTTAAACAAGTCTAAACTTACTCACAAATGTTCAAGAGCTACAAAGTATACTGTTTGATCACCATAGAATTTAATTTGAAATTGATAACAGAAAAACATTTCAGATGCTCCATGTATTTGCAAACTGAATAACACACTTCTGTATAAATGATGGCATGGAACAAAAGGGGTGCTGTATTGAACAGAATGAGGATCAAGAAGACACCTGTGGTTTCTCTCCTTTCAATTCTACAAGGGAAGACCCGAACTTTTGCTTTTGTCCATGCAACAGACACAGCTGAACAAACTCAGAATCAATGACTCTTTCTGGATGCAACAGAGAACTGAGAGTGATGGGTTAATGCTCCCTGAAAGCTGGAGAGACTGCAAATTCAGAGCCACAGCCTAGACAGTCTTCCCGCTCTGTTTATGGGAGATTTGTTGTCCACAGCTGGTAACCAAATATGGGAATGCACAGGCCCCTCATATAAATGACACAGTCTGTGCTCAGAAACCTACACATATCACTTCGTGTAATTTAAATGGGCTCTGGATTCCTAATAACTAATGCACTGTAAACACTAAATTGTTGTTACATTGTGCTGTTCAAGAAACAGTTACAAGAAAAACTGCCTGTGCACAGATGAAACTTTGGTCTTTTTGTTTGTTTGCTTTCATTAACATTTTCAATCCTTGTTTGGTGAAATCGGCAGAAACAGAGGCCCTGGATCCTGAGAACTGACCAGATACACGTGGAGCGGGAGCCCTTGGGAACAAAACTAGTAGGAACTTCAGAAGATAAGTTTGATGAATCCCTGGAGGCTGAGTATGGACTAGTTAGTATGAGAGGAAAAAACAATTGGAGGCCATGGGAACCCCTGAAGGTCTTACTTCTAGGAATTCTAAGATTCTCGCAGCACAAAGCCAAGAAGAATCTACTTATGGCTCTGAAAGGGAAGACTTATCCCTGTAAAATAAACAGGAAAGCACTCTATAACAAAGCCCTGCCTTTCAAGCAAAGGATTTGATTAGAGATTTGTTTTATCTCAAAAAAAAAAAAAAGCTTTCTTTGGGGTTCCCATTCGTTTCCTTTGGCCTGGCAGGTCACAGGTATGAAACGGGGAAAGGACAGCGTGGACACTCTGGAGAAACACTTTGAACATCACAGCCATGGCAGCGAAGCCTACTCAGGTCAACTTGATTGGCTCAAGAAACACGCCTGGGGTTAGTGTAGCACACTTGTGCATAGGCCGGGGTGGCTCATAAAAGTGTGACCTTGCATACTGTACATACATGGACCCGGTCCCTTCCTCTCTGCCCCTGTTCACAGGCTGTGCTTCACAGCTCCGTAAAATAAGCATCTCTGCTTGGCTCTTTCTTGCATGCTTTTTCTTCTTAGGAAACAGCCGGACATGGACTCTCCCTGAGGAGGGACCTTTAGAGAACCCTGAATCAGTAGGTGGGGGAGAAACAATTACAGCATAGGCCTGTACAGATGAACACCACGATAACATATATAAAACAGCTCAAGTGTGGAGAAGGGTCCCAGAAGCCAAATTGTCTCTGTTTCAATTTGAGACAACTGGAGGGGGGGGGGGGATGAAAAAGAACTCATGGAAACAAGTGAGGGTAGGAAGCTTATGAGACACAGGCAAATATGCAGGAGCTGACCACTTTCATATACACCAGTAATAAACAACTGAAATTTGAAAAAAACCCACATTTCCTGTAGCACTCAAGTTGAAATACTTACATGTGACTCTAAACACCACAAACAGGCTCTACATTTGGAAAACTGCAAAACTCTGATAAAAAAAATCAAACACTATCTAAACAAATGGAACAATATTTGTGTTCTTCATTTAAAGATAATTGTCATATATAGTTTGGATTTTTGTTGTGTTTAGGTGTCTATAATTTTTGTATTCTTAACAGTGAATCTTTTTTTGATATATAACATGCTCTGCTATTTCTCATAATAATTTTGACAAGGTTTATCTTGTCAATACTTACAAATTCTGTGTTTGATTTTTAAATTTTTTTATGTTATGGAAAAAGTAAAACAAAATTTCACAACAAACTAATATGAAAATAATAATATGTAATGCATTAAGTATTTAAAGTAGTAAATCAGTGTAAAAGATATGGTCTTAAAAAAAGTTCTCCAAGTGATATTAGCACAAACTTTTCAATTAACTAAGACAAAACAATAGTAGAACTATCTTGTATTTTGGTTTCCTTTTCCTTCACCAACTCTTCCATTCCCCTCTCAACATCTTAGTTACTTTTTCCTTTTGAACAACTTCTTCCCATTTCATTATATCTATTGTGCATTTGGGACCTTATTTTCTCTTTCGGTTCTTCATACCAAGGAGACAATATAATATTTACACATGTGAGTCTGATTTATTTGACTTATGAGCATGGTCTCAAGTTGCAACCATTCACCTATGAAAGTCTTAAGTTTATCCTTCTTTATGACTGGGTAATATTCCATTGTATAAAAAGACAATATGGTTTTTATTCATTCCTTGGTTAATGGGAATTTGGATTGTTTCCAAGATTTAGCTATTATCAGTTGTGTTGTTATAAACATGTGTGCACATATATCACTGTGATTCTTTTAATTCTTTGGAGAATATACTCAGAAGGGGAATAGCTGGATAGAATGGGACCCCTAATCCTAGTTTTCTTTAGGAATTTCCACAGGGATTGCAGTAGTCCACACTCACACCAAGTGTGGAGAAGGGTTCCTTTACCCCTCCAGCCCCTACAGCATTTGTTATTGATTGATCTCTTGAAGATAGACAATATCACCAATACCTACTTTGAGAAACGTTATTCTAATAAAATAGAAAATATAGATGAAATGGACAGACTCCTAGATACATATGAACTACTAAAGCTAAATCAAGAATATTTAAAAATTCTAAATAAGAGTATCAGTCAATTAAATTGAGAATATAATTAAAAACTTACCAACAAAGAAGAGCCCAGATCCTGATGAGTGCACAGCTTAGTTATATAAGAAATTGAAAGAAGATCTAAGTAATCTTCATTGGTCTTCAGACTTATTAGTCTTCAGACTCTTCAATGAAATAGAATCGGAAACACTGCTCCCAAATTCATTTCTGGAAACAAGTATTATCCTGATACCAAAACCAGAGAAGAATGTAACCAAAAAAGAGAAATACAGGCCAATTTCCCTAATGATAAAAGTGAAAAAATGCTCAAGATACTTGCAAATAGAATGCAATAAGCAAGATTATACACAATGACCAAATAAGATTTATTCTAGGTATGCAAGATTGGTTCAACATATGCAAATCAATAAGTGTAATCCACCATTTTAACAAGGCAAAGGACAGAAATCACAAGATTATATTGATAGATTCAGAAAAAACAATTTTAAAAAGTCCAGCACTCATTAGTGATAACAATTCTACAGGAAACTGAAATAGATGGCCTTTATTGTAATCTGATAAATGCCATCTGTGATAAACCAATAGCCAACATCATACTAAATGATCAAAAACTGAGTTTTCATTCTAAAATCAGAACCTAACGAAGGATGTTTACCACTCCTATTTAATATACTTATGAGAACATTAGCCAAAGCAATTAGACAAGAGGAAGAAATAAAAGGAATAAGGATAGGAAAGAAAGAAGTTAAATTATCATTGTCCGCAGATGACACAATACTCTATACAGAAGACACATGATAAAATCAGCATGGTACTGGGAAAAATACCAGATTTTAAAATCAGTGAAACAGATTACAAGATAGTAACAGAAATCCAAACATACACATCCACCTTATCTTTGATAAAGAGGCCAAACCCGTTCACTAGAAGAAAATAAGCTCTTTAATAAATGGTTCTAGAAAAACAGGCTTCCCACATACCAAAGACTAATACTAGACCACATCTATCACAATGCATTAAACTCAAGCAAAATGGCTCAAAGATCTCAATATTAAAATAGAAACACTAAATCTTCTGGAAGAGAAAGTAAGTACAACTTTTTAAGACAGAGATAGGCAGAGAGTTCATGAGCAAAACCCTGATTGCATGGGAAATAATTCAAAGAATCAATAACAGGAATCTCATCTTATTAAATAGTTTTACACATTAAAAGAAATCACCAACAGAGTGAAAAGACAATCCATAGAATGGGGAAAAAATTTAGCCAATTGTCCTTCAGTCAAAAGATTCATATCCAGAACATAAGAAGAATTGAAAAAATTGAGACTCCTACATTCAAAGATCCAAGCCAAAAATGGATATCTGAGAAGACTATTTCTCAGATGAAGAAATACAAATGGTAAATAAATATATGAAAAATATTTCAACACCACTGGTTATTGGAGAGATGCAAATTCAAATAATGCTGAGGTTCCATCTTTGGAAAGAATGGCAATCATCGAGAAATCAACCAATAACTAATGTTTGATGTGTCTGATGTGTTTTTCTCTTCAAATTATTTTTTGTATATTTTAACTCTATTTTAGCATTTACACTGAATACAATTAATATTTTAATTTTATTATTTGATTTACAGATAATAATTCTTTCTTAAATAAGACTGAACCTAAGTGTTGTTTTAATTTGCTTTTCTCTAATGGCCAGAGATGCTGAGCAGTTTTTCAACCCATTTATTGGCCATTTGTACTTCTTCCAAGAAGTATCTGTTAATTTCAGTTGTACATTTTTTGACTGGGACTTTTACTTGAGGGGTCTAATATTATTTAGTTGATTACATATTCTATATGTTAGTCTTCTGTCTGAGGAATAGATGGTAAATTTTTCTCCATTCTGTATGTTATAAGCTTTACTGTGCAGAAATTTAGGCTGCAGAGAAAGAAACTCCTCTGCATTATTGGTGTGGATGTAAACACCACTGGGGAAATCAGTGTGGAGACCTCTCAAAAACTATATGTAAGTATTCCATTCAGCCCTGATATGCCCCTTAAAGGTATCTTCATAAAATTTTGAAGACATCATACTACAGTGATACATGGATATCTATGTTTATAGAAGCATAATCCATAATAGCCAAATCTTAGAAACAATTTGTATGTTTACAAATTGATAAATGGGTTTCAACAGATAAATGGGTAAAAATGTGTTATGTATGGAGTACTTTTCTGTCAAAAAAGGTCAAACTTAGTCATTTATGGGAAAGTGGATGCACCAGGAGATTATAATTTTAAGTGAATTAAATCAGACACACAAGCTTAAGTATCACATATTTTCTCTAATATGAGAAACCCAACCTAGAAATAAATTAAACAGCAAAATAAAAGTTAAAAGGAAACACAGAGATAGATCGTTTGCAAAAAAAAAAAAAAAAAAAAAAAAAAAAAAAAGCAGGAATGAGGTGGAGAGGGGAGGGGAGGGATTAGAAAGGGAAATAAGAGTTAAGATTTGCTATATGTATGTACCAGCTAACAGTGATAAAGGTAATCAATACATACTGTAATTACATACTAATAAAAATAATTAATGTTCTAGTCAGGAGTTGTAAGGAGAACAATTAGAATCAGGACACAGAATTTATATCATTTTATGATAGTCACCCATAGTTAAACACAAGAAATTTTACAGGAAATCTATCCATAACACTAAAGATCCAGAATATTCAGCCAACGGCATGGATCCCACAGCAATGTCCTGAATGAGTCCAGCTGAAGACCTAGAGCCCATGGCAACTCCTCCAACACATCCAGCTGGAGGTCTAGTGCCCATGAGAAGGATTCATGGCAGTGTGTTTTACAGATCTGCTGAGAAGGCCCAAAGGTCAGCAGTGGAAGCTAAGAAGTCTATGCCAGCGGGGTGAAAGAGCTGTGCCAGTAGGTTGAGAGTTCTACACTGGCGATGAGAAGTCATACTCCAAATAAGGGCCAAGGCTGCCTTGAAAAGTCCTGCAGCCATCCTCAGTGATAAGAAGGTCCCAAGATCCTCTGATGATCAAGTACATGCCAGCAAGTCATCGTGACAAGTTTCTCCTGGAGATTAAACAGCACATATCTTCCCCTCCAGAGCCAGGAAGTTCTACTCAATGTAAGGAACAAAATTCCCCCAAAATGAACTGTAGCCACTCTCAATGATAAGGTCCTGAACTCCTCCAATGATAATGGCTGAATTCATTTCAGGGAAATCAGCATGACAAGCTCCTCCAGAAGAACCAGCAGTTTGAAACACAACACTTAGCAGAATCCACAACACCTAGCTCTTCTTTTCCATATCTCTTGCTGTCAACTTTCCTCAGGTGGGCCAAACACACTCCGCACCATGCTGATTTAAGCTGGTGTTAAGTTTACCACAAGTTTTAATCCATAACAATCCACCCCTGGTCAACTTGATAGTCATATACATATCCGTAAATCAGTCTTTAGTGGCAGATTTGTGAAAATTAATATGTCTCTGTCTATTCATATTTATATTAATACAAAAATTACATATGTACAATTTTTTTTACATTTATTCCTGCACCAAATCAAAATATTCAGAGTGACCAAGATTCAATATTAAAATACAATCTTTTGATTAATTAACCTGGCTACAAACGTATGTCTTAGTTACTTTTTACTTCTCACTGAGACAAAATACCTGATGCCCAAAGTTAAGGAAGGAAAGGTTCATTTCTTACAGTTCTTGGAGGTTTCAATCCACACTCAGTTGGCTCCAAGGTAGCCTGCCATGATGGGGCAGCCATTCACGGCCGCCACAAACAGCAAAGCACAAGCTGGCAAGAGAAAAAGACATCTTCTTGCCACCATTACATCCATCTTGGCTCCACCCCTAAGGGGTATAGCATTCAACCACCAGTCCAAGCACTAGACAACAAACCAATCACGAATGCTAGATTTGGTCAAGCCCATAATTCATGAGGCTTGGCGGGCCACTGACATAAACCATGATAACATATTAAAAACATTAAAATCAAATTAAAAGATTGTAATCACAGTCCTTGCTTCCCATTAACTGTTATCCCATTAACTGTGGCAGGACAAGACTAAACAAGGCTCTCCTGCAATTCAAATATTTTTACCTTCAGGTGAGAGACTTTAGTTCCTTTTTCCATTGTCCCATTCTTCTTAACAACTATGTTCTCCTCTATTTCATCTTTGCACCCCACAGTTCCACTGGAGCCTTCTTTTTGGCCAAATGTTCTAAATCAATCTACTGGCTTTTTGCTCTAAATTTCCAACACTGATCTGATCAAAAGCTCTCAGAAGTAACTGTGCTACCATCTCAACAGTAGGCTGTACTGAAATTTTTCTGCTACTCAGGTAATATCCCTAAATACAAACAAAATGAAGACCAACTTTCAGCCAAAGCACAATACACTACCTGGCTGCCAATGGCCACTGCAATCCTGCTAAACAGAAGCCTCCTGAACTTCATCTTAACTGGCAGCATTTCCATCTGATTTTCCAGGCTCTGACCAGAGTCCCAACATATTTTACAGCATACAGGGGCTGTCTTTTGAGCCAGTCCCTCGAAAACTTTCCAAATTAATATTCAAGGCTTTTAAGCTACATGGCCAGGTGACATACTAGCAATGACCCTACTCTCTCTGTACCAATTTCTCTGTCAGGTTTTTACTAGGGAAAACAGATATAACACAAGATATACAAATGTATGGGAAATAACAAGATTGACTTCAGATGGTCAGCCACAGAGTTGGATAAGGAAGCGTGCAGAGGGTGTCTACACACCAGAGGCCGAAGGATTCAATCTAAGGTCTGGAGCTCACACCAGTGTCTTGTGCAAGTCTGTGACAGGAAGATGGGTCTGTGACAGAAGGCCAAAAGGTCTAGAGTGGAAGGCTGAAAGTCTATGCCAGAAAGCTGAAGAGTCTACACTGGAATCCAGGAGATGATGTCAAAACCAAAGGCAAAGATTGGGCCACCTCCAAAGAAGTGAGTTCATTTATCTTTCTTTCTTTTCTTTTACACCATCCAGGTGATGAGTTACCCTAGGGTGGTTCTTCTACTCCCTAGGATGTAGAGTTGCTAAGCCCATTTAGTTAAACTTCTAAATGTCTCAACTTCACACAATCAATCAACCACTACACGAGGTGTTTATATTTTCTATTGTTTTATGTTATTTTTATAAATTGTATTTTATGAAGAAGTCTGTTTTATTGGAAATTTCAAATTTTCATCATAAAGTTGTTCATAATTTCATTTTATTATTTAAAAATAGTATCTGTGGTCATTTATTTTCTCCACTTCTATGTTCTACATATGTTTATGATATCTGGTTCTCTCCTTTCATTGGCCTCTCATAGGACTATCAATTCTAATTGTTTTTTCAATAAATACATAATTGCCTTATTGAACCTCTGCTGAAAGATTTTAAGTGTTTTAAAATTTTTAATATAACCTTTATTCTTTTTTGACTAATTTACTATTGTTTCTCTACCTTCTTTTGACTAATGCTTACTTCATCTATTTTCTATTACATCTCTTGTTTACTATGCATTAATGCTATAAGTTCCATTTGAAGCATTTCTTTTACATATTACAAGTGCTGATATTTTAAATACTTTAATCAAGATATTGTATATGAAGTACAGGAGAAGAATAAATTCTTGTATTCAATTACAAACTAAGGTGACTAGAGTTAGCAAGAAGGTACATTTCAAAATAGAAGACTTTGATTTTTTATTTTAAAAAGAATAAGACAAAACAATAAAATGAAGCTAAACAATGGAAACAATCCCAGATTTCAAAAACAAGGCAGTAGGAAATCAGCAACAGTTACTACATTACACATTATTATCCTCTAAATAGTCGCTCAAACTACCAGATATGGACATGCAAAATTAAACAAACAGTATAAGCACTAAGTTGTTCCCTTACTTCAGTTGCTAACATTTCAGAGATTTCAGATGTGTCACTTCTAATTTCTTCTGTGTTTATGTCTCCTGAACTTAGTCTGAGTGCACTGGAGGTCTGAGATTACACCTTGTTCCTTCATCTTGGCATTTTCCTGTGTTCTTCTGAATCAGTCAGTTGCTGAGTACTGGGCACTGAGTCCTGGGCACTTCCTGCACTGGCTGCCTGTCCCACGGTGCAGGGAATTGGGTTGGGCACCTGAAGTCCTCCAATCTGAGGTTCCTGGAGTGCTGAAGAGGTGCAGGGCAGCTGATTACCTATGATCCCCTGATGGTAGCAGGGCCTGGGGGCATGGCCTCCTCTACCCTGGGCCTGCAGAAGCTGAGGAGTTTGAGTTTTATTATGCAAAGAAATGGTAAGTGTTTGAAGTGATAGATATGCTAGTTACACTAATTTGACAATTACAGAATGTATATTTGTACTTAAACATCATACTGCACCCCAAGAACACATATAATTACTATGTGTTAATTATAAGTAAAGCTTTAAAAATAAAACATATTTTAGAACAATTCCAGTTTGCATTTATACTAAATTAATTTCATTTCAAACACAAAAGCTCTAATCCTACACAACCATGTTGACCCCACTTATTGTGGTATATTACATGGGTATACATTATTTTGTAACAACAGATTTACAATTGTTCTTTCCTGCATGTGGCTTTTAACTCATACAGGAACACAGAGACATTACAATAAAATTGAATTTTATGTTCATCTATGTGATTATCTTTCCCAATTTTACTGTTTATTAGTGTTTTGCTTTTTCAAAAGGCTTCAAGTTACCATCTAGTGTCCTTTCATTTTAGTCTAAAGGGCTCCCTTTAGTATTTCTTGTGGGGTAAGTACTTACTGTATGTAGAAGTGATGAAGTCCCTTGGCATTGGTTTATCTGGGAATTTCTTAGCTTTGCCTTAATTCCTAAATGATAGTTTTTCTGTATTACAGAATTCTTTTTCAAACATTGTTTTCTTTTTATCTCTTTAGAAATATTGTTGCATTGACTTCTGACCCCTAGGTTTCTCATGAGTAATTCATTGTTAATTGTGTTTGAACCACACATACCTGATGAATCTCTCTTGTTTTCAAGATTTTCTCTCTTTCTCTCTCCCCCCACCTCTGTTTTTTGATAGTACGAGTACTGTATAGTGTGTCTCCATGTGAATCTCTTTGAGTATATCCTGCTTAAGTACTCTAAAGATTTATGGATACAAAGGGTTCATGAACTTCATCAAATGTAAGACAATTTTGGCCATTTTTTCTGTGTATATTTATTCTGCCTTTTCCTCTTCCTCCTCCTGTATGCCTTAGTAAACTTGACGGTATCCTGCATCTCCAGTTGGCAACATTCTTTGAGTTTTCTAATCCTTAGACTTACTCGCTCCAATTGCCATATCGTCAAATTCACTCATTCTCTCCTACACCTGCTTAAATCAGGTGCTGAATGCCCTTTTGAATTCTGGTTTGTATTTTTGAGCTTGAGGGTTTCTATTTGGTTTCTGTTTTTTCTACATCTGTGCTAGGCAATGTTTGATGAAGTGTCTTTTCCTATCTTCTTTTTATTTTCCATACAGTTCCCTTCAGCTTTTTGAATGTATTTAGGACATCTGACTCATAATCTTTATCTAACAGGTATCTATTTTAGCTTCCTCAGGTTTCTATTTTATTTTTCTATTTATATTTTTCTAGTGATATTAATATTTTATTAGTAGTGCCCATTAATATTTTTCTACTTTATAATAGATTCCTTGGAGCTACCCTTAACTGGTGTGAGCAGGCTTGAAGACACAAATGAATTAGTGTTCCCAAGTGCAAGAAACTATATGATATCCAGGAGGAAAAAGAAAAAAACAAGAAAGAATGAATTTGAGTCCAGGTTCATTCAAAATCCATGAATAAATATTTATAGTAGCACATTAAAATTTTTTCTAGTATATGCTTGTTGTAAATGATGTTTACATTTATATTAGGGAATAGGAACACATGCTTATCATATGTTAATTTTAAATTACTCTTCCCCTCCCTTTTTTCTTCTCTATCTCTAGATCCTCTTCCCCCATTTTCATGTACTTTTAGATCATATTTGTGACACATAACAATTACATTCACTCTTGGTAATTGGTACATGTACATGGCAAATCCAAAAGCCTTTTATATCACCTCTGCCTGCATTGGACACAAATTTAAATATCACATGTTTTCTCTTAAAGGAAAAACCCAAAGCACCAATTAAAGAGCAAAATAAAACGATTAACAAAAGGGAGCAAGGAGATGAATCTTGTGCAAACATGAAGGGGGCCAAGAGCCATCATTCATAATTTCCCACAGCTGAAAACAACCCAAAAATCATCCAAGGAATAACAGATAATTAAACTACAATGTATCTTCACGATGGAATACTACTCAACAATCAAAACGAATACACTATTGATACATACCATAATATGAATGAATCTGGAGTGCATTGAGCTGTATCAGAGTGTCTCAGTGGTTGGGCTACTGGAGTTTTGGTGGATGATGTTTTCTGGGGATATAATGTACACTGAAGGCAATTTTTGTCACATCTCTGGCCTCAGTAGGCTCGATGGCTACCATATTCTTCCTCTCAGGCTCTGGTGCATAACTCAGTCGGGAATCTTGGACAAGATTATTGGGTCAGAGATTCCTAAACTGCACTTCTCATGGGTGATTTCCTAGGCTGTCATCCTAAGACCTGTGGCTCCTACACAGAGCGCTTTCTACCAAGTCATTGTGAGTATTTGGAATCCATTTCAGAGGAGAAACTTGTTCTTGAAGGCCCTTTGTATTCTTTCTCAATAGTAGCCATATTTACTCCAGGGACTTTTTAACAGACACCCAAGAAATATAATTGTGTCAGCCTTTCCAGGTCATGAATCATGGACACACTTGATCTCCTGTGGATGGGGAAGGGTCTCTGGTTTAACATCTTTCCTAGGTTCATCATACTCTATTCCTTTTCTAGGAGACCACCTGGAGACATATAGCACAAATAACATTCGGGCTGGCACATGGAGGAAAGAGATGAAAAACAGAAATTAGACCTTGCAGAGGAAAATGATGTCAAAAGTTCACTAGATCTTCCGTATAGAGTCAGAAATAAACCATGTATAAGAGTAGAGAGGCTGGGTATGACTGTCAGACCTAGCCCTGATTGACTGTCTTCTGATAAAATTTCCATTCCAAGATTGGATTTAATCCTCCTGAGGGAAGCAAATCAGTTAAAGACTTAAACACTAGACAGAAGGAAACAGTCTAGAGCTCAGATTGTTTACTGTATAATTGAATAACACCATTCACATCATTCTGATAGGAATTAGAAATGGTGATTAGTTGTGAAACACTTTAGTGCCTCTCAGTAGCTGATTTCAACAACAGAGAATTAGGGCAAGGAATATTGAAATAGAGGGGACTACAAGTAATAGTTTTTTGTCCAACTAAGACATATTTTAAAGGAAAAGGGACATTTTGTAACTACTGAAGAACCACATTTAAAACAGGGTTATCCTGGATAGACTAATTGCACACTAGACCCAGGAAAAGGGACAGAACCCTGGGCTACATTTGACCCTGAAGATACACATTTTGCTACTTAGGACCATAAGCAGCAGAAGACATCTGAGAAGCGTTGCAGGAATGTGAATCCTCACTTCCAGCCTTGCATACACTTGAGCCAGAATAATTGGCTCTATTTGTTTGTTGGTGCTGTGGGCTGAAGGCTGCCCATCATCCCTTCACTACTTAGAAAAGTGAGGCTATTTAGAGAAATCTGATATCCAGACTATATATCGTTGGTCCCAGGAATCAAACTCACAACCTCACACTTGCTAGGCAGGCACTGTGCTGCTGAGCTATATCTCCAGGCCCCAGACTATGTGATCTTGACTGTCATATCCAGGTTCAATCACAAAGAGCTTCTCATCACTAGCTCTTGAATTCATACGCTCAGATTTGCCATTTCTGATGTATAACTGTCATACAACTTTGCTCTTAAATAATTATTCCAGTGTGATTTGGCTGGGAATACTTCTCAACTTGTGATGAGCAGGGCTGAGTCTAGTTACAATGGTGACAAAGCATTGTTTTCATGTAACATGACCCTTGCACACAACATTGTAGTGAATATATGTGAACTAACAGGCATCTCATAGACGCTGCCTGGAAGGTTTTCTATCATCTGGCACACTATTAAATTCAGTTGTTTTGAGCTATAAACTTTCTGCTTATCTGTATGTGAAAGACATCAGAATCACGCATGACACCATTAATAAATTAGATCAGTTGGCTTTTCAACTTGAACATGAGTTAGAGTCACCTGGAGGGCTTGTTAAACCTAATTGCTGAGCCCTGTTCTCAGAAAGTGTGATTCATTAAATCTAAAGAATTTAGCTAGGCACACTTGTAATCTTAGCACTCAAGAGGCTGAGGCAAGATTGCCATGAAATCTAGGCAAACCTAAACTTAAAAAAAAAAAAAAATAAAAGAGGGGCTTCAGATTTTGGATTTCTAAGACATTTCTAAATTATAAGTATAACAAATCACCTGAGTCAGAGACTATCCAACAGGCTTCTGTGAGAAGCATTGAGGCATAAGATTTACTGTATCTGGGTTCAGACAGATGGAGAGCAAAATGATTGTCCATGGCAACAAATAAAAGCAGGCTTTTTATAGGGTTTGAAAGGATAGGAGATCATGCAAAGAACATTATGCAAGGAGATCTGAGAAATGATTAAAGTTCTCACAGCATACAGTGCCTCAGTGGCCAAAGTTCTCAGAGCAACCAGTGTCTCAGTAGTCAAAGTTCTCAGAACATTTGGTGCACGTGTATGAATGTTATTAGGTGTCCTGGCACTGGGAAGAATCCCTGTTCTGTCTTATCGATTTCTTACAACATGCTGTCCTGTGTTTGATGAGAACAGCACCTGTGCTGTGCTGCAATGTTTTGTGGATGATAATGTGGCTGCCGGAAAACAGATTGAGTGCTGGGAAAGTCATGCCCAAATGGAACCTGACATTCCTGTCTTTTTGTTATTGTAAATAAAAAAGAAGACAAAAGAAGATGGAAAAAGGAAGACAAACTGGTGGTATACCCAATGGCTGCTTCACGCATGACATGTGGGCTGAGTGGCAAGCTAGCGGAAAGGAAAACCTTGGGGAACTGTTTCATATCCAAAGGAGGAGAAGAGCAGCAACTACTGAACAGAGATTTTTCGATGTGATCTTGTAAGATCTGTGACAGGAATCTGAAAAGATAGGCCCTGAACAAGAGAAGGAGGATTACACAGACCAGCACCCACGCTAAGGAAAGGTGTCATGAGGCCCATTCTCAGACTTTAGTCCAAGAGTCCAACATACGCAGTCCCATTTCTGAGGCCCTTTCAGTACGGTTTTTGGCTGCATCTCTTACAATTTCCAACTGGTTTATGTAAAAACAGTACTTTTCCCCTGGGAAGAGGTATAGGCCACCTTTTTCAGTGATTAAGGGATCTTGACCCCTTTGATTTTGAAGTTACTGATGCTGGAGAATCAGTTTGGGATTGCAAAGTGACAGTAGCCCTGACTGTCCCTGAAGACTGCCCCTTGAGAGGTCTTGAGATAAGGAGTGACAGCAGGACAGAGAGATTATCAGACCAGCTGTTCCTGTTCCTGTGCCCAGACCAATGAGGAGAGGAATCCATGAATTGCCCTGTACTGTTGGACCTAGGCCTTTAGTGTGACAGGCAGGCTCTGGCTCCTAGGGCCTACGTCCGGTGCACAAGTCCTGGTCCAGTAGATGGGAAGGCACAGATAACTGAAGGTCCTGCAGAGGAAGAAAACACCTTGACTGGGTAGACAAAATTGACTACAAAAAGATGTTTAGATTTTCTGTCTCTGTTATTCTAAATGTTTAATATACCCAACAGAACAGCACCTTTACATGGTTGAAAAGGCTGTCAGGAATTTGAGGAGTGCCTGTGGTTTGGTTTTCCCAATGGAGGAAAACCCTCTTAGAGTTGATTGTCAGCCACTTGGAGGAATGATTGAAACTGGGCATAAGGAGGCAGTCAGAGTGCATAGGGGTTCAACCCCAGGCATTCCATGGATGCACATCTGTGTTCGGGAGATGACGGCCAGATGATGGCCAGAAATCAGAGTGTTTGTTAAGCAACAGAATAGTGGAGTGGGGGGAGATGTGGACAGGGGGACTGAGAAGCAAGCAAGTTGACCAAATTGGGGGGGGGGGCGTGTTCCTGGGTGATTAGCACGACCAGTGGAGGCTACCAAGGTTAATGTGAAATCACACTAGTGGGGAAAAAGGTGTTGAAGCAGTAACCTGAAAGGTGTATTGCTGAATGCAAAGGGGAGCTCGGAAAGTTAAATCAGTGTTAGTGATGACTGGGCTGCCTATAGGCTCATTCGTGTCTTTATAACGACTGAGGCTTGTCAGGTAATTTTGTAAAAGCTTGGTTGCGTGGGCTGGCATGCTACTCCCTTTGAATAGCATCAGTGAGGGGGAAACTCCAAGGAGAAAAATACGGCCACATCCCCCAGAGGCCAATTGGTACAAATGGAGACCCCTCTTGTATGTGAGGGTGGTAGGCGAGATTAGGTGTTGGGCCATACCTGTGGCAGAATGAGTGTGGCCTCACAAGTGCCAGCAGACGTGGAGACCCAGAAGCAACAGTCCTTAGCTGGAGAGGGGTTAGACTGGTTGAGTAAAGAGTGGCTAAGAGGTGCTATCCTGTACAGATTGTTGGACATTGTCAGGGAGACAGGGGGAAAAGCATCAGAGGGAAATAGGAGGTTTACACTGGCTAACTCTGATGTGTACATAGGAAGTGATTTCATCCTGGAGGCAAGAAACAACCAAGTTTTAGCACTAGCAGAATGGAGAGTAGGATCCACAAAAAGAGGCATAGTAGAAACAGGAGATGTCTGGGTCTGTCTGTCTATCATAGGCCTCCCTATCAACTATCAAATGCAAGGAAGGTGAGAAAAAACAAACAAACACAAACAAATTATTGTGACTCCTTGGGGGAGAAATCACACAGAGTGCCCTAGTGAAGGAGATCTTCTGTCTAGGTATAGAAAGACTGGAGAGCAGAAGTCTGATGAGGAAACTAGGTCAGATCAGCACAGACTTACTGAATAAGTAGGTGAGGTGACAGGGTAGACAATGGCAGGGTATTTAGATGTTTTATATAGGATTCTGGTCAGCCTGAAAGATACAGAGGATTTTACTTGTAACTTTCAGGAGGAAGACAGGTCATGTGAACTGTCAGCAGGGCACAGCTTTATCCTGGAGTGGTGAATCCTCTGCAGGGTATCATGGAATGAAGCAGCCATTGGGGTGCTATAGATGACTCTGAAGGTGATAACGAGGAATGAAACTCCCAACTTACAATGTCCGGTATGAGTTCATGTTCCCTAAAATTGAAGAATTAATTTTAGGAATGACAGAGGTTAAGAGCAGAATATATTTGGTGAGAGAAAGCAAGCTTCTGCCTGAGAGATACAGAAGGGGTCCAGAGCGGGTTGCCAAGGACTCTGTCTTTTCTAGGGACTTTTATAGGGTAAAATCACGAGGTTAAGTGGGTCAAAGGCAGGGAAAATGGGAATTTGCAAGATGGGCATAAGGTGGGACAGAACTGTGGTCAGCAAATATGAATAATTGTTCAGGTAAAATGATTAAATTAGGAGCAAATGGAGGAGCAAGTTCCATAGTAAGCAGGCAGGCTTAACAGCGGTGACCCTTCCTGTAGGGGAGTGGGGGGCTGACTCCGGACTTCCTCAGGATAACAGAGAAGGATTTGGACTGTGGATCCTTAGGATGTGGTGGTATTTGCTTTGCCTTTTGCCTTCAGATCTGTCCCACAGCAGGTGACTGTCTCTTCCAAGGCTGCAAGGTATCTGAACTTCTGCTCTGGCTCTTTTGAGGCCCTGCCCTGTCTGGCTGCCTATAATATTTCTAACTAGTTCAGCTGCCTGTAACAAAGGGTCCTTTCTGTTTTGTCTGCAGGGATTGGAGGTTTAAATCTTTAATCAAACCCAATTGTTAGCCAGTTTATCATCATAAGAGTGAGTGCCGGGAAAACGCAGGAGAAGGTTAGCAGTGTGTCATATTTTTTGAGCTTGTTGCACAATTGGAGAAAGTCTCCAATGGGACTGGATTTCAGGTTAAGGTCTGTCTGACCCAAGCAGAAATGTGCAGCTGCATAAAATCTCAAAAAGATTGTATCGTGTAGTCCCTAAAGATGGCACAAATTCCAAGGAGAGCAATTGGAAGAGGGAAACCCTGTCTTTGTGAAGCTGAAGTGTTAGTTTAGTGAGTTGGACCTTAAGGAAGCCATTAGCTCTTTCTACCTTACTGGATGATGGAGGGCAGTAGACAGTAGAAAGGTTCCATTCTGTACTGAGTGACTGGAACACATCCTGAGTATCTGAATACTACAAATTAGGCTGTTATCCAAGTGAATGGAGGAAGGGAGGCCTAATCAGCAGATTATATTGGTTTGGAAAGAATTAATGATTGCCAAGGCTTTTTCTAAAATGGTAGCAAAACCTCTACCCACCTAGTGAAGGTGTCAATCCACAAAGATGTTTTAGCTTTTGCATCCATGACATATGAGTGAAGTCAATTTGCCAGTCCTGAATTGAGGAGAAGCCTAATACCTGGAATTTAGGGAAAGGAGGGGACATTAAGGAACCCTGAGATATAGTTACCTGGTAGACATAGCATTGAGAAGTAATACTCTTAAGGATGGTCACCCAGAAAGAAAAGCAAATAAGTGACTCAGGTAAGCAGATTATGTAGGAGTTTGTAACCTACATGAAAACTATCATGAGAAGATCAGAGAATAGTGTGGGCCTATGAGATGGGATGGAAAAATTTTCCTTGATCTCTGAACCACCTGACCCCTGTGGGATAGCTTTGATATTTGTCCTTGTTACTTTTGTCTCATTGTTGAGAAAAAATATCCAACACCCAAAATTAAGGCAGGAAAGGTTTCTTTAGCTTACAATTTGTGGAGGTTGCAGTCTGCAATTGGCTGGCTCCAAGTCAGGCTAGTATAGCACAGAGGCAACTCTTAGATGTGACAGAAGACATAAAAAGCAGCAGGAACAAAAGGGGTTTGGAAGCAAGCCTCTTTCCTCCCTTATATTGTAGGCCGCTATTGTTCCCTAGCACAGGAGTAGCACACCCACCATTCTTGTGCCCTCTTCTTGAACAGGATGAGGAGGTTTACAAAGTAAGGACCTTGGCTTCCTGTTGATTTCTTAGTTAAACTTCTGTCTTTCTCAAGTTGACACAGTGTATCAACCATTACAATGTTGTTAGTGCTTGGAGGGGGGAAAAGGTAGAGGAGAAGTAAGAAATGGTGAAGCAGTGGTCAAGTGGATGAGGCATGGACACTCGTGTGAATCTGGCATCTCAGAAAGAAACAGAGTGGGTATAAGATGAGAAGCAAGATCAAAGTCAGGACCCAAGGCAACAGTTTCCATGGAGGTTTCTGTAAAGAATGGGTATACTGTAAAAGATGAGGAGCGGATAGATGATGGGAGAGACGTGATGTGACCACCCTGCAGGTTACAGGAGGAATACAGTGTCTCGTAGGTTTTAGAGCCACTGTAAGCACTATGACCACAGCAGCAGCCTGTCACAGGTACAGTGGCCAACCCAAGTCACTGGGGTCAAGTTGTTTGGACAGGAAAGCAACTGGACATGGAATTGGTACCTGGAAAAGAACAGTGACCACACAACTACCATGTTCTACGGCACAGAGGCAGAAAGCCTGACAAAGGCAGACTGGATCTGTTTTTAGAGTTTCTATTAGGATCTGAAAAGGAAAGAGTGAAAAGTCCTTATTCTCTTAAGACTCAGCTGGGTCCTCTTTTGTGAGCTTATGTAAAGGCTTAGTATGGTTGGAAAAGTCAGGAATCCAGAGACAGAAGTGTCCCACCACCCCAAGAAAGGAGAGAAGTTGTAGCATTTGGTGGAGATTGGAATCTGAGGAATTAATTAAACATGCCCAGGAGGAAGAAATTAATTAAACATGATCAGCAGGAGTGTTTTCTTGTGGAATAATGCCCCAATAGGTGACAGAAAGGAGATTTGTGCCTTGAATGATGGCACATAGTATCCCTTTTTGTCTAAGTATTGTAAGAGTAGGACAGTATTCTGAATGGAGGGTTAGTAAAAGGAGTTTCAGAGAAAGAAATGTTTTATCTAGTGTATGAGGTGGGAAACAGATGGGTGGAAGACAAGCAAAACCACAGGTGAGGGATTGAGTGGACTGTCTCTGATGCCCTGTGGCAGGACAGCCCAGGTCAGCTGTTGGGACTGGCAGGTGTCAGGGCCCATCCAGGTAAAGGTGAAAACTTGATAGGGACCAAAAGATCATGTTGGAGCAGGCAAGAGATAATTGGTTTAGTCTCCTCAGAGTCTGATCAGGCGCACGGTATTGGTGCTGAAAGGGATAAAGATGGTCTGGCTTTAGTGGGATGGTGATAGTTGTTTGATTAAGAGCCAGGAAAGAAGACGAATTATCAAAGACCTTAAGGTTTAGAGTCAGGGTTGGAATGGGAGCTTTGGGTAAGTCAGAGAAGAGAAAAAAATGGTGAGATCGGTGGGACAAATGCCAAAAATACTGTGGCAGACAATTTGATTAGGATATCTCATCTGAAGAGGGGAATGGGGCCGAAGGAACTATCAGAAAATAGTGAGAGAAAAATTGATAACCTAACTGACAACAAATCGGAGGAGTGTTAAAAGGCCTGAGACTTCGCCATCAATACCCATGATAGAGATCGAGGCCAAAGAGACTGGTCCTTGGAAAAAGGCAAGGTAGAATGAGTTGCGCTGGTATCAATTACAAAAGATTTGGATTTGATCACATCGAAGAACATGGCAGATAGATAGCAGCAGCCTTGGAGGCTCTCTGAGAAACCGCACTTGACATCTAGAAATGGTGCCGGGCAGGAAGTCCTAGGCAAGGGGGGATATTCTTTGCTGACTCAGGAATGAACTAAATTAAGAGAAACCAACTGGAAATGCAATTCCGGTGATACAGCAGGAACAGATAAGGTCTCAGCATGGAAGCCGGACCCTGCACTACTGGAAACTGCAATTTGAATTACCTGCAGCCGCTGTTGCATCCTGGTCGGCACAGCGGGGAGAGAGGTGTGAAAGCTCGGAGAGTGGGAAGAGTTGGAAGGAGTTGGGAGTGGGACTGGCTGGGTGCCCTGCATTGACCTGTGGTGAGTGAGTGGATCACGGACACTTCCATGGAGTAAGGAGGCTTCGGCGGAGGACATACATGGCCCGGGTAGACTTCCCGGAACGAGATGCTGCAGTGACTTCAGTCACATATCCCCCTCTCAAGCGGGATTGGTGGGGAGTGCCTGGCCTGCAAGATACCACTAGCTGAGACCCAATAGGCTAGCCCAACTCAGGTCCCAGCGCCTGGAGGTGCACCCTAGCGGTGAAGCCTTCGGTAGGTTGACCTGGAGGGGCAGGTCCGGCATAGACTGCCCAGGTCTGTATCTCCCTGGTGCATTGTGGTGGGCAGGAACACCTAGCCATGCAATTCAAACAGACTGTAGCTGACAGGGAAGGAAGTGTGGTCTCCTATAAATGCTTAAATATAAGGAACAAAGAATATGGGAAGAGGGAGCAACAAGAAAGGGTCCTCAGCCTCCAATCCTGAGAAACAGGCAATAGCAGACATGGCACTGACAGACATAAAGTGCTATCTCCAGTGCCTCATAGATGAGTTCAGGAATGAAGTTATTAATGACCTGAAACAAGACTTAAGCAGGTTAGAGAAATGCTAAGCACCGCCCAAGAAAAAACAGATGGTGGAATGGAAGAACAGAAAAAAAGGGGAGAATTGTTTGATGGAGAAGATAGAGAAAACATAGAATATGTAAAGCAGGTTCAAAGAGATTAACCAGGAAACTAAAAACTCTGTGGAAAACCGGCATAACAGCTTGAAAGAAACTAAGGACAGATTATCTGAACTGGAGGACAGATTTGTAATATGGGAGCATGAAATGAAAAACTTCTTAAAAATAACAAAAAAACAAACAGCAACAATACAAAAACTAGAAGATGATAAAGGATCTATAACTTAAGAATTAAGAACATAAGAGAAGAAGTAGGGACACAAATGGACTACAAAAGCTATTCACAGAAATAATCCAACAGAATTTCCCTAATTTGGCAAATGGTAAAGATAATCAGATATATGAGGCATACAGGACTCCAGCCACCTACAACCCAAACAGAGCTACACCCAGGGATATAATAATCAAAATTCCAGAAATCCAATATAAGAACAGAATATTAAAAGCCATCAGAGACTAGAAACAGATCACTTACAAGGGAACACCCATCAGAATTACAGCAGACTTCTCGGCACAAACCATCAAATCACAAAGAACGTGGGGGGGAAAATAATTCAAGCTTTGAAAGATAATAACCTCCAGCCAAGATTGATATATCCTGCACAACTGTCCCTAGAAATTGATGGAAAAACAAGATGCCTCCAGGATAAAGAGGAACTAGGGGAATTTGCAACCACTAATTCAACTCTACAGAGAATACTGCAGGATAGTCTAAAAAAGGAAAATACCAAGATTCCAGAAATAGTGGCAGAGAGGCCACAATGAATGGAGCAGAAAGCGAAATGAAGAAGTCAAACTGATAACTAATGACAGAAAAAGATCTCAACAGAAATGAGGCAGAGAAGACAGAAGGTAGGAACAGCTATTTTGGAATAAACAAGACATCATAATAGCTAGTGCTGATTTAGTATCATCTTGTTTTGAAGTCCCATCAAACTTGTATTCTTCTGTCTCAATTGGTCTTAAAAGGTTGTATCTTATTGGATTTTATTATGTATGATAATATAAGCAAAAACTTTTATAAACAAGGGGTTTATATAGAAATTATGTTCATTTTCTGTTAATTGGTTCTGAATATCCTGTAATAATGTCATTCTCTTGAATTGTTTTATCATGTCTTGATATGTTTGGTATTACAGTATAAGAAGTTATACTCAAAGATTTCAAAGAAAGAGACACTATGGTAACTATTTTTATGTCAGGATATCTTGTGGTGAAACGCTATTTTGCTTAAATGGTTATGTTTTGACCTGCGCTGTTCTGTTGTTATGCCCTCTTTTATCTCAATCCCCTTTTTTAAAATTATTTACTTTTTTCTTTTTATTTTTTTTAATTAAGGGAAAAATAAATAAAAAATAGCAGGATATATTATAGTAACCTACTTTGATTTCCTATTAATTTGATTTGAAATCCTGTATTGCCCTCACCATCTTGTTTTGACTGATTTTCCTCTATTCTGCTTTGCTTGATAGTACCAAGTTCAAAAGTATAGGCATAACTGTGAAGACAATAAGAATCATTATAACGCCCATTCCGGTTGACTATTATTTTCTTTTGAAATCCTGTAATGTCTCCAATGCTTTGGTGTTACTCTTTACTGTTTAGTTCAATTTTATTATAACTGCCAACTCTTTTTAAAATAGCAAGAGGCAGTATGGTAACCATTGTTGATCACCTTATATTTTGTTTTTACATTATCTATCATGTCCATCCTTTTGATTTGACTGACTCTGTTCTGATATGTCACATTTGGTTTTACTCTCTTCAAAAAAAGTAATAAGAACTGTGGGAGTAATAAAACCCAAAATGTGTAATTGTCATTGTACAAAAGAAAAGAAAAGAAAGTGCTCTAAAGGTTGTAACTACATATATGTTTAAGTGTATAAGATAGATAACCATATTACTGAGTGTTTTTTGGATCATTGAACAAAACTGTTTGCACACTCACTGTTTGAAGGTCCACTTTTATATGCTTCAGTTTTGTAACTTGAACATAAGATGAGAATATGTAAAGTATTAACTAGTGATTTCTTACTGTTTATTTTTTAAATTTTGTATTGCTTGTACCCTTTTTCTGTTTTTTTTTTTTTCCTTTTTCTCCTTAAAGTGTCCGAGATGGTCGGGGGCCTTCAGAGCCTCTGGGTAGTGTCAGTCATCCGCTGCCAATCCAGGAAGGTCTGGGAGAGAACTGGCAGAGGCCCTGAAGAAAGCTGACTCCACGGGGAATGCAAGCATGGGGCAATTTGACTTCCACTGAGAGCCCCCACCCAACAGGCGGGGCACGACTTTGAAAGAATCCCAGGCTGTGCGCATTCCTTAGCCCAAGGACCAAGCTGGCAGTATTTGAAGAGTGGCCCTTGAAGTGTAATCCTGGGTTAGAAAACTCTGACCGCACCCTTGAAGATTGGTGGGACTTAGGTCCAACCTGTAGCTGTGGTTTCCTTATGCAAAGACAAACAATTGGAACTCAGAAATACAGTTTGCAGGCAACATTGTTCCTACTATTAAAAACCTTGCATGACAAATTTACTAGCTCCTGTTGTGAGGTTTGAGGGCCTGCCTCCAGCTTTTGTAACTTTTTCCAAATATATAGAGCAGATTGGGTAATAAAATGCATCTTTAAAATTGGCTGGCCTTCTGGGTCTTCTGAGTCCAAGACTGTACAAGGTCTGAGGGCAGCAGCCAAATGGGACATAAGCTGAGCCAGATTTTCATCTTTTGTCTGGGTGGTTTCCTTAAGCCTATAATAATCGACTTGCCTGAGTGTTGCTTTGTGGAGCCCGTCAACTAAACACATGACCATATAGTTATGGTTCCTTCAAGCAGGAGATTGTGTGTGGCCGTCCAGCCAGTTAAGACCCAGTTTGAGTTGACCCTGGAAACAGCTGTAGCTCTCTCCTTAAGGTTGGGTTCGAAGTGTTTGCTGTGGTGTATGGTGGCCTGAGCCAAAGTCCAAGTGTTTCTATCCCCCTGATGAAAGGGTAGCGGAAAGAAGGGTATTTAGGTCTTCCCATGACTGGGTAAGATGCTAGCATTCCTGAATATATTTAGTGTGCTAGGTAAGAAAGGAAAACAGATGCTGAGTAAACTGAGACAAACTAGATAGTGAAATTTTTCGGCAATGTGAACCTGAAAACTTTCAACTCTGGCCATCTCCAGACGTAGAAATTGAGGAGCACAGGCTGAGGAAGGGGCACCATACTGCAGTCATCACTGATGATGGATGAGACAGGACATAAGAAGGGGTTTTGAAATGGAGGGAAGCTCTGGAAAGACAGATGGGATGGGTGCTAAACCGGCCAGAGGCTCTTCCAGAGGAAGCAGCACAGCAGTGGCAGCTGCAGGGGGGAGTCCAGCAGAGCAAGAGGGAATGCAGGAAGTTCTCCAGCTGCGGGGGGAGGACACCAGGGAAGAGTGAGATCAGGTGGGTCCTTTGTCGGGGAGGGTTTAGCATGGACAGAAGCGAAGGAGGTGCGAGTGGAAGGGAAAAGAGAAGAATCTGAGAGGGACTGCGTGAAGAACAGAGTGGGAAAACTGCAGAGCGTAAGGAAAGCCAGAACAGAAACTATCTCAGAACTCTTCCTTAGCCTACGGTTGTACTTATCCAGATCTCACAAAGTAGAGGTGCCAAACGAACTATGAACTGGGCACCAAGAGCCTTTGTCCAGTGCATATTGTAGCCATGCTGTCTTACAGAAAAATATCAGCTGCTTGGACTTCAGATGGGGCAAGAGATGAGGAGGTTTGAGATTTTGTTGGAGGCAGGCAAGGAGGGATGAGGAATGAAGGGAAGGTGGAAAGCTCCCCCACTGGGGTACAGAGAGCAGAATGGGAGGATAAATCTCTTGGAGGACATTTCTGATCAGGACCCAAAGCCATAAACTGTGAGTGAATGACAAAGATGGACATCACTCCTACTGGTCCAGCATCAAAGGGAACTAGTCTTCCAGGAGTCCTTTTCAAGATCAGTGCTAGAGTTAAAAAAAAGCATGCAAATCAGGGTGGGCATCTTCCTGACTTTGTGGGGATGGATAGAAGGGAGGAGAGAGACGAGGAGGCTCACCCAATCCCAAGCACCCCATGAGATCTGCAGCACCCCTGCACTGCAGAAGTGGCAGGAACTGTAGAAACTGATGTCCCCAGGTGGTCTCAGCCAAGGGGGAGGAGGTTTGGGAGAGGGCTTGAGGCCTCCACAGAGAGGATGTCTTTGCTCCCAGGTTTTGGCACCAGACATAACCAACAATGCAAGTTAGAGACTACCCAACAGTCTTGAAAAAGCAACAAGGAATAAGATTGAATGTAGCTGGGTACAGGCAAATGGAGGGTGAAAAGACCATCCTCAGGGAACAAGGAAATGCAAGCTTTTTAATACTGTTTGAGAAGGAGGCAGTCTGACAAAGGGCAGTATGTGAGAAGGTCTTCTAAGCAGCCAGTGCCTTAGCAGTCAAAGTTCTCAGAACATCCAGTGCAAATGTATGGGTGGAATCAGATGTCCTGGCACTGGGAAGAATACATACTCTGTCTTATCTTTCCTTTATGACATCCTGTCCTGTGTTTGCCCAGGACAGTCCCTTTGCTGAGCTGTGGTTTTTTGCTGAGAAAAACATGGCTGCTGAAAATTAGGGTGGGTGCTAGGAAAGTCATGTCCTGTCCATCCTGACAGTATGGAAGTTACTGTTCAGGATGCTGCACTTTGAGAATTAGCAATGCAATAATGATGCATTGGACTCTGATTTCTTTCTTCCATTGTTTCATTTGGAGACAGCAAACTATGAAATTAAAGTTCTCATTTAGTGCAATATTAACTTAGTAGTGGTATTAACATTTGTCAAAATCTTGCGATTTCTTTCAAGGTTATTTTATAAAGGAAAAAATAACAAGCTGAATGAATAAACCTGAATCAATTGAAACATTCGTTTAGAACTTACTCTGGGCCAGACATTATGGTAAGCACCTAAAAAGTAAAAAGTCCTGGTGAGTCCTTGAGGAAACTTACAATGTACAGATCACACCTGAGAGCTATTGAATCAACTAGTGAAATCCCCATACAAGGGACAGATTCCACACCAACCATGGAAGAAAGAGATTGTTAAATATCATAAAGCCAAAGAACTTCAGAACACTTAACACTGTGCCAATAAGACATGGTAATAAGAGTCCAGATTATAATATAGAAACGGAAGTCCTAATCGCTTGTATCACTGTCTATTTGTACAGCGAATTACTGGACAAAGAAAGATGGAGAAACAGATAAGAAGTTCAGAAACGCTAATTCTCCAGCTCTGCCCCTTCCTGTAGGACCCCTCTCACCTCTCAGGGGTTATCCTCTCCATAAATATCTTTCTAATTTTAACTTCCATTTTTCTTAGAATTCATTCTTTAGTTTTGAAAACCCAGCATATCAGACATTTAACACTTCCATCACATTTCAAGGTTATGATACTGCTGCTGTATCACAAAGACCTGCAGTACAGGCAGAATTATTGAAAAGGATAGGGGTCATGTTAGTAATTATTTTTGTTCATAGACCATCCCCTTTGATTCAGGCATATTTCTGAATATACCAATATCTAAGTATGCCAGTGTATCATTTATTATAAGATAATAACTTGCGAGTCTGTTCACCATTTAAAAATTGATGAAATCACTTATCATGAGAAAACTTTCTTGAAGGACTAAATGTCATGCAAATTAAAAATTCAGCTCCTCGTCTTGTGAGACTGAGGACCCGGCTCTAGAATGTGCTTGTGTAGAGCTAAATGTTTAGGGCAGGGAGGTAGACAGCGAGGCAGGTTGGCAGCTGGCCTGCAGACTGATGTCCCTAGCCTACCTGTGCTTCTGTGAAAATGAAAACCTGTTTATAAATAGAAAGGAGATACAGACACAAATAGCGATAAGCATCATAATGGATGTCTACAAGTAAGTGATACAGCTGCTTTACAGAGTGGAAGACTCGATCATTTCTGAGTACCCTCCGACTGCATGTAGATAGTGGAATTTAAGATGTATCTGAAAGGATGTAACAATTTTCTGCAGGCAAAGATGCAGTGGTAATGTTCCAGAGAGGGAAAAGAAGAGCTCTTATCATTCCATTTGCAAAGAGTCTTATTACTCGCTCAGGACAAATGGCTGTTTGGTCAATGGCATGTTGTGATCTGGGAATTAAGGGGAAGTTCTCTGTGCTATGATGAATGATGTCCTTCACAAAAAAGCCTGTGTCTTTCCTTGATTTCTCCCCAAACACGGAGTGAAGTTCAGAAGGAGAATCAACCAGTAAGCTACAGATTCCTCAACTCAGCTGATTCATGTAGGGAATTTCGGTCATATCCCAGGAAACAGATTAATAGGCAAGATTTTAAATTAGTAATGGAAGTGGATGTGAATTCCTTTTATTACAGTTAACTTTATTATATTTCAAACTGCAGCAGTCCAAATATGACAAGTCTGTGGAAATTTGTGGAAATTTGGAGAAAACACCAACGTTTTCACCAAATGTCTTTGCATTGATGATTAAGAAATTTGACGCCCTCAGTTTGAAGATGCATTGAGACCAAAACTTGAGGTGTAGGATTTGATGAACGATAACGTCTCAGGCTACAGTTCTCCAATTATTTAATGATCTTCTAAATATTATCACTGACGTCTTCATAGTATAGACTAGGGCTTGAAATTCTGTATTCTGGAATTTACACTTGCTGGGTTTAAAATTTTGCTCTATGTTTATTAGCTGTGTATACTTAGAGATTTTTCTTAACCTCTGTGCACCTTGATTTCCTCATCTATAGAATAGGATGATAGTAACTATCGTAAAGGACAGGTAAGTTAGAGTAATCTCTCTCTGGAATGGATATTACCTTACTATGGAAAAATACAACTGCTTATGTGATTTTGAGCAAGTCATTGGTATAGATTTTTCTAGGATTGATAGAGTCCACAAAGTTTTTGCTTCCAGATCTTCACTTTACAAGTGATAAAATGAACCCAAGGTAATGGGAATGTTTAACCGCTGAGCGAGGACCAATACTGTAGCACTAAGTGAAATTCTTTTCATTGCTAAATAGTGTGGTCTCTGTGAATAGTATAGCTCTTCGAGGGCAAGTGTGTTTGGAGCGTTACTGTGATAATTCCTACTGTGATCCTTCCCTAGTAGCTACCTTCAAACTTTTACCTTTTTCCTCTGACCATCTTGAACATCTAATTGTGCTTCTGGTATTTATCTCACAATAAGATGGTGCTTCTTTAAAACTTTATAAGATTCTGCAAGATTCCAACATGCTTGCCCAGTCAGTGGTTGGAGGAGGGGTAGCAAGTTATATTTTGGGGGACAGTAATGATGACGACTATTCAGAAAGTCCTATGCATCAAGTTTCAAAGCATTTGAATTCGATTTTGAAAATCAGTGAAATTTTTCATAGCTTAAAATACTTAAAATATTTTGTATCAACAAAAAATTTATCTTTGATGTTGCAAATATCAAGTAAATCAGGTCATACTTATTTTATATATTCCTACAAAAATGATAATTTTAGTACTGTGATGTTTGATTATTTGCCTTTTAACATTTGAAAGTTTTACTTTTTAAAATTGGTCTGTAATTGTTTTATTTATAGAGAAATATCTACCAGTGAGGAATTTCCATTCCAATCTTGTGTTTTGTGGAGCTAATGGCGAGTGCCCTATTTAATTTCTCAGGAATGCTGCAAGGCAAAATAATAAACTATTCCAAATAAAAATGATATATTTAAATTGGGGAAAAGAAAACAAGATATTTCATGCCACAGACTCCTTACTTATGCCCCTTCCAAAGTCCGTCTGTAATTCCTGCCTCATTTACCTCTTTGCTTTCTGCTCCTGGACCCTTTTTCCATTCTCTCATGAGAAAAGTCTCGGGAGCTGAAGTGAGCATCTGAAAGCACGGTGGTGCTGGTGCAGTGCAGACATTATACAGCAAGAAATTTTTATCATCTTAGTTTTTTCTGGTCCTAACAAATGCTCTTGCTAAATGCATGGGCTTTGTTGTGTAGTCTAACAAACATTTCTTCACATTACCGGACTACTAAGTATTCAGTGCTGGAGACCAACTCTGCTTCTCTCCCAGAAGCTCTGGGTCTTATTTATATGGGGTCTCCTCTCCCACCCCATTTGCCTTCTCCTTCATATCAATACTGACCAGATTCCTCCAGACCCTTCCTCCTCACTCTTGTTTTTCTGCACTGTACATAATATGTATAGCTGGATTCACCACCCACACTTAGATTGATTTCTTCATTTAAATCTTCAGCTCAGCTTTCTCATTTGAGTCCAGATTAATGAGTAGATTGTCCTCCATGATGCTGTAAATTGCGAAAATAGTATTTCTACCTCAACATCATGTGATCCTCCTTTCTTCTTTGGAAAGAACATCTTCACTTTCCAGTACAGTGTTCAAGTCAGAGCAAAATACAACCTAGGAATTACCTTAGTTTCTTCTTGTTATCTAACTTTCCACATGCAACCACATATAGTTTTGGTCATCTTGTTTGGGAAAGTATTTATCTCCAATCCCTATTTGCAATGCCACTGTCAGGTCCTCGTCATCCAAAGTTTGAATCCTCAGGCTAACCTTGTTGCCTATGTTCTCTCCGCTGTAGCACTGTCTTCCAAACTACCTCCATGTTCTTCCCAAATATTCTTTCCGAGTCCAAACTGGTTCATGTCTCTGTGATCACTCATTGTGGCTTGTCAACTTGACTTGAGTTAGAGCCACATAGCAAATTAATAAGGCTCTGATTGTGTCTATGAGTGATGGACATGTAGGTTACAATCTGAGTAGGGAAAGCCCACCCCAGATGTGGGTGACACCAAGCAATAAGGTTATGGCCTGGACAAAATAAAAAGGGGACAAAGAAAGAAATCTGTCCATTTTTCTCCCTTGAAGAAGCTCTGGTCTTCACCACTGCCTTTAAATGTACCTCTCCAGCTCCTTCAGTCTGCCGGTACAGACTATTTAGCCTTCCAAAGCAGATTCTTTGGCTTCCTAGCATTGATGCATATTGGACTCAGCCATGAGCTTGAGGCTTTCAGCATGGACTGAATTCTTCCCCTCTCTGTGCAGATGGTCATTTCTCATTCTTCCTCTCCTCATTCCACAGATAGCCATTTTAAGCCTACCCACTAAATCCTTTATGTAATCACACATATATTTTATAGTAAGTCTCTTCCTCTAGCGAACCCTAACTGATAGACTAACCCTGTGCAAATGCCTTATGACTCCCAAAGCTCACTTCCAGCAGGAAATGTGCATTCCTTTATAATATGTATAGGCCTTTTGATGTTGTGCCTCACCCTCTTAAGTGGTTTCAACTGTTGCTTGCTGAAAATGTTCTGATCCAAGAATGATGTAGTCTTTGTACTGTCTCCAAGATAATGTGCTCCTATGTACCTCTGTGCCTTGGAGCAGTTATTTTCTTTACTTAGAATTTGCCTCCCGTGTCCAGACATCTGCTGCACAAATGCCTGGGTATTTATTTTCTTCCCTGGAAAGCTGCTCCATTCTCATTGGAGAAACCTTGTGAGATCACTAATCTTTCTGATGTATTTTGGATATTCCTGCATAACCTGTGTCGGCTCATTCATTCTAACAGCATGCATGTTGTTTCTCCTTGCAGAGTGCACATCCTGAAACAGAGAGAGCAAATCTGTCTTACTTAACACACTGCCCCATGCACTCAGTAACTTGTGGGCAAATGAATGAACAAAATCCGGGGCCACTGGCTGACATGTCATCAGTGGTTAATCAGGGTGTTCACAAATTCACAAAAGGAGGTCTCAAACATTCTAGATACCCTCCAAACACACACTGAGTCAAAATTCCTGAGTTAGAACCAAAGAAACAGATATATGGCTCAGTGACACAGTTTAGCAGCGCAGTCCCTGACCCGCAAATGTGAGGTTCTCAGTTTGATTCTAGGTCTCAAAAAGAAAAAAGAAAAAAGAAACACAAGATAGATACCTGCGCTAATCTCTGTTAGTTCATGAAAAAGAACAGTTGTGCTGTTACTGTTTGATTGATCGTTTTTGCGCCAAAATCTTGTAAACTGAACAATTACTTTGAAGATAATAATATGCAACATATTAACTAGTGTTCATTTCCTATTGGGTTTTTTTTTTTTTTTAGAAAATTTGGGGGTTTTTTGTTTTGAAATTTTGTATCATCAATTTGATTCTTTGTTGTTGTTGTTATGGTTTAAAAATAAAAACAGAAAAGAAACAGATGTATAACACGTTTCCAGCTGATTCTTTTCAAGCCAACAGAAATCACTTGGGAATTCCCCTTCCAAACTGTCTCAGCTGTTGACTCTGCTGGGTGTTCTCTTACACTCAGTGATAACTGGCTCTCAATCAGTTTAGGTAAAGCTTTGCATTGGTTTCCAGCACTGAGATTCTATAAAGTGTGATCAAATATGCGGCAGATGTTTAAGGAAACAAAAGTTTATTGCAACAGAAATCATGTTGCCATGAATGGCTCACAATTCCTGCCTCACTTTGAGCGCTTGTATGTCATCGATTTTGGCACTATCTAACGCAGTTCTTGACCTCCTCTTTCATGCGTCTTTAAGAAAATAAACAAAAACTACAGTGTGTGATGCTGCTGAGTGTCATCCAACAGAAAAGCTGGTGACACCATGACAGTGGGTCCTCCCTGGTCCTCCCTACTCACCTAATCTGGGCCATGCCACTTTTGGCTCTTCCCGAAAGTCAAAAGAACCATACAAAAATAAACATTTTGAATCGATTCAGGACACTGAGGCAGCCACAGAAGCCCAACTAAAGGTATTCACAAAAGAGGACTCTCCGAACAGCTTCAGAAAGTGGCAAGAATGACAGGGTATGCGAGAGGGAGTATTTTGAGGGGATTAATGGCAATCTGTATTTTGCAGTGATACATTTTGGTTAAAACTCACTATATTTTTGATCATGGCTCATATGAGATTGAATTCTGGGCTAATTCAATAGCCACTGTCAGTAGTTACATATGCACAGTATAGTCTTAGTATTTGCATAGATTATTTAAATTCTAGGCTACCAACAGCTACCATGTCATGCAGTCTCAGAGGTTCCCAGTAGATGGCAACACAACCTCAGGAAAGGGTGTTGGGACGGTCCATGGACACGGCCACTGGGTGTCAGCATTGCAGTGTCCTAGGTTAACCGCTGGTAGTTGTGCTTAGATTATGTGCATACCTTAGAAGCCTCACATCCTTAGTTGATTTAAAAGAAGTCTTTACCTTTGCAAGCTTCTAAAGGTGACAGTTTAAGAGATTGGATCTCCTATGTGATTTGCATCGTTTCAGGTAAAATTACCTCTTCACAAGTTAATACATGGAGCACAGGCAGAAATGTTTCTCAGTTTGGCTTTCTTGTACAATGAAGAATCTCCTTGGATAGATCGGATAACACAGTGCACCTTTACGAATCACTGGTGACTTATGTGTCATCTCCTACAGATTTTGACAGGTTTTGTGAGATTTTTAAGGATTTTAAGGCACACAGAGTGGGCAAATCCCTTCTCCCAGAGTGATGCCCATGCCCTAGATGGAGAACACAGGTGTTGGAGACCTTGGTGAAGCAGACTGCACTGTCTTTTTGTAAAGATTATAGACTCACCTCCACCAAAATCTCCAGGTTTTTAGAAAGCCCTGGATCATTTTTATGGAATTCCTAGTTCACCAGTATTGGCAGCTAATTCTAATAATTTAGCAGGACCAACAAAATACAACTGTATGAGAAACTAAAAATTTCCTGCCAGTTAGCAGGTCCTCTGTCTGCAAAAGAGTTCAGAAGAGCCGAAGTTGGCTGAAGTTCTCAGAAGCGATTGACTGGGGACTCAGACAGCAAAATTTGAGCTTTAGGCTTCTCTCATGAAAAAGTATATAAAAATAATTGCCAATGCATACTTCGATCAGAGAATTATTTTCCTCATGTAAGTTTCAAAAAAAAATTAGCTACCATTTGGATTGTTAAATAGTAAAACAACTTCTTAGTTTATTTCTTTGGTTTTACTGGTAGGGAAATCATGCTTCTACTTGCCTCATTAAAATATTTTCATAAATAATCATGGCCATAATATCTCTATGTGACTCATGTAATTTTTTGTTTATACTGGAGATTCATCATTTTTCCTGACTGTAAAAGCAATGCACGTCCCTCGTGGGTTGGAAGAGTGGGTACCTCAAGTACTACACAAGCACTTTATAAACCATGCATGTAATAAACACCGCCTCCCAACTCTCCACTTTTCCATCATGGTGTCAACTCTGTGTAGACTTTTTCTGTCCATGTCACAACACATCCATAGGAGATAAATATGCACACCTAAGTATTCACAGAGTGGTCTTTAAAATACACGTGATATTGGTTTGTAGTCTACTTTTTCATGCAACAATCTCATTGTTGATGAAAAATTGATTGCTATATTGATTGGATTATTCTTGGAAGTCACAGGCCACTACAGGTGCACCAAATCTGTGTTTGAGTTATAGCTCTACTTTACCAGCAGTGTCAACTGACATGCTAGACTTGTTTGTGTCCTTAATGGAAATTTGTCTGATTTTTCCATAAATAAAGGCTTTGGATTAACATATGTAATATTTTTAACATGCTTAACTCTACTCAAGTAAAGTGATTAATGTAAATCATGAATGGACACTAACTCATTAGAACACTGACGACATCTGATGAAATATTTATGGCTTCTTTTGCAAATTTAATATAGTGAATTATTTTAATAGATTTCTTATTTAGCATGCACAGACTTTATTTCATTGTGACATACTTTCATTATAATGTTATATTCAATTCTCTTTTAAAGGATATTACAGTTCCCTGAACTTGTGTTTCTTCAGTTCGTATTCAGATTTTCTAAGATTGATTTTGTCGTTATGCTGCTCTTGCAGAAATCATTTTGAATGTTTTTGGGTTTTCTCTGGTACCCTTAAAGCATCATTAGTGTAATGTTTTATTTGATAGTGTGAAAAGCAGTTAAATTCCTAGGTTTAGTGCTCCTTGGGAGCACAACATTTTTGATTTCCTAAATAAATATTTTGCAGAATCCAGTCTCAGCTTTTGAAGCGTCTTGTAATTGCTTGGCAATTTCTTTTAAAAATGCTTATTTTCTCATTTGTTAAAAATCTAAAGGTTAGAAAGTTTCCACTTCTATCATTGAGGGATTCTGTTGTTTTAAATTAACATGGTTAAAGATCAACTAATGAGTCCTTTTCCTAAGAGTTGGTGGGTACCTAAACCTTCACGTGTGTTTATAGGATTGAGGAAAATGTTACATTACCTGAGGTAGCAAGTTTTATTCCAATACTACTTATGTTTGTTTTTTGCATGCTCTTTTTAAAGTTTAAAAAGGTAATTAAGCCTACAACATGGGATGGTGGGGAAAAAAAGAGAAACTAAAAATGTTTACTTTCAAGTGCCATATAACATATCAGAATATTAGTCATATGCGCATGCATTGACTCTTAAGTGTGGTTAAATTTTGTTTTTGTTTTAACCAAACACCTTCCACAATTCTAAAAATGCTTCCAAGACTCAGAAATGCTACTTAGATCTTTATCTGTTCTTCAATTTTAATAAATGTATAGTTGCCCATAATCTCTGACTAGTCTATTTGACTTTTTTGTACATTATTGAATATTTATTGTATTTGTGCTGAAGTTGTTTTTTTTTTTTTTTTTAATTTTTTGCTCCCAAGTTAGATATTTCAGTGACTGATCAGTTCTAAAGACAGTACCAGCTCGGTAATTGATTTAATAATTCTTTTTTTAAAAAAATAATCTAGTTTATTATTTAATCCTGATCCTTATTAATTTTTCCCTCTGCTTTCCTTACACGCTTTGTCTTTTTCTTGTGGAGTGGATTTTTAGTTCATGTAATTTTTACTTGCTTATTTAGTACTGTAAAGGCTGATAGAAATTTGCCTCCCTACCCAGTTTTAGCCACACTCTAATGTTGTCTTTTTTATTTTTTCAAACCTGAGAGTTATCACTTTTTAAAAGTAACTTAAGACTAAAAACAAAGACTTAAAAATTGATAGTTCAAAATATGTTGTTGAGTTTTAAAATTTTTCTATAGCTTTGGATTCCACATGTGTTCTATATTTCTATTGCTCATAATCTCTTATTGCCTAGCACTGTCAAATTCCAAGATATGTAAAAAAAAGCTATGCTCTCTGCTTGTGACACACTATTTATTATGTCATTTTGATCCTTCACAGCCATTTTTCTATTTCTTATTTTGCTTGCGTCCTGTAGATTTTGCTTCAGATATTGCCATCTTTTTATAAAAATGGCCCATAAAAATTCATATTCACCATAATTGCATTACATTCTATATTCTTTTTTAAAGGACTTTTTAGTTATATTTGATAAAAGTTTACATTCTTTTTTCCTCTTATTTAGTTATATTTAAGCCTTTATCTATAATGACTGAATATTGATGTTTTCAACGTTTTTCAGTCATTTCAATTTATATCTTATAGAATTTGAATATTCTGGTTTTAATCAAAGATCCAACAAGGACCTAAAATGTTACTCACCATACTTTTCTAGTGATGTAAAGAAAGTATTTTGATCTGAACAAAAGGAATAGAGTGAGCTGTGTCATATATCCACTCAAAAGGCTAGATAAGGTTCAAGGCTAAGCAGCTGGTAAATTAAATGCTCCAGATTTCACCTTAGAATTAAAGCTTCTAAGAAAGGGTCACAAACACTGTTGTTCACCCCACTTTCACCCTGTCCCAGGAAACAGATGGATTGTGCTTCTGCCTACTGTTTCTGAATCATTAGCTCTTGCAGGAATGTTACAAGGGTTTCATTTCAGCCTTTTTCCTGTGGATAACTAGCATCCTTTGTTAAAGAGCCTGCCTTCTTTCCAGGCTATATTTTTGGCCCATTTGTCAAAAATCAGAGAGTTGAAGGTACCTTGGATTGCATGTTCCATTGTATTCCATTTTTATCTCTGCCTATTTTTGTGTCAGTACCATGCTGTCTTTTTTTTTTAAGCAGCCTTTAAGTATAACTGAAATCCAGTACTGTGTGGTCTCCTGCTTTGCTGTTTTGCTCAGGATTCTTTCAGTTATTCTGAGTCTCTTCTTTTTCACTATAAATATTATGATTGTTTTGTTCTAGTTCTGTGAATATCTTTCCCCGATATGAAAATAGAATAAAAATAGATCAAAGAAAGACTTAAGATGTAAACACAGAAAATTTAAAACTGTTGGACCTTAAGGGAAATATTTGAAACCATAGGCAAGAGGCAAAAGAAATATGTATTTTCTTTTTTTATAATTGAGAAAGTCATCCTACCCATCAGCATTCATAATGTGGGAGTTCTTCACACATAATATGCAGCTCAGATGCTAGAAAGCCAAGTATGCAAGAGAAATTACTGTCTAACAATTACCTTTATAATTCAAAAAATATATAGCTAAATTTTATTTTTGCTTTATTGCCTGTGGCTTATACTTATGATTTTCTGCTATAAAATATGAAGAAGTTAGTGCATACATTTTTTTCTAATCTCTTTTTAACCCTTTCAAATTTCAGTGTTTATGAAGTATATTAGTTTATATTGTTGATATTTAAAACATTGGCATTTTGTTCATGATTGCAGTTCACTTAAATTGTGCATTGAGTGGAAGAGTACAAATTTTATATTGGACTAATAAGGCAATGACCCCTATGGTTGCCACTAGTTTACCAGTAAAATAATCAGAATGTAAAGTAGTAGAGGAGAGAATGATATAATAAAATAAATCTAAAAGAAAATAAGAAAGAAGGAAACAAGAGCAATTAAGTGGATTCAGAGTCAGATTTATGAAGAATGACTATTAACCAACTGGAAAAAAATACAGAGAGACCAACAAAAATCTCTAAGAAATAAACAGACCCTTCCCAAAAGTAAGTACTGGATGCGTAAGAAGCATATTTATAGTCACTAAATTCCATAATAGAAGAAAATGAACTAAAAATACAAAAACTGCTACAAATATACCAGAATGTTTAAAACTGGCAAAACTGTTAATGCCACATATTTGCAAAGACTGAAAACTTTTATTCCCTTCTGTTATAAATAGAAATCATGCCTTCTGCAATTGCACATATGCATTTCCTATGACCTAGGATCCATATTGCTATTTGTATTCCACAGAGAAATGCATGCATGTGCACCCCAAAAGACATGTGCAAGAAGCTCATAGCATTGATGTTCATAATATTTCAAACTGAAAAGTTAAATGTCTATCAATAGGAGAACAATTACATTTTTATATACTAAATATGCTATATACTAGTGAAATAAATTACCTACAATTGGCATTGCATTGTATGAATGGGGGTAAAAGATTGCATATTATAAAAGATCTGTTATAATGGAGCTCAACAGACACCAAAACTAATCTATAAGATTAAAACACTGGGACCACCACAGAGACTAATCAACGGAGTTCTCCACTTTCTCCATTTCTCTGTATGTGATCTACACTTCAGTAACATGTTTCCTTGTAACAATATTCATAAATAGTATTTAGACAATAACAGCAACGACATACACTAAGAGTGGAAGTTGCATTCTTAAGTGTCTTTATTGTTACAATGAGAAAATGGAGATACACTTTGACACAGCTCTCCTTCTAGGTATAGTCTCAAAAGAGTTAAAGTCATCGTATTATGTGAGTACATGAATACCCTTCATGTACATCTATAACAGTACACTTCACAACAGCTAGGTTTTAGAAACAATGTATATGTCCTTTAACAGATGGATAAAGAAAATGTATTTCTAAGCAGTGGATTACTGTTCTACTCTTGATGGAAGTCCTGTATTGCTCTCATTGTTTTTGTTTTGATGGGATTTACTCTATTTCATTTTGTTTGGTTTTATTCTCTTTAAAGTAAAAACAAAGATAAACTTGAGGTATTAGCTAGTGCATAGAAATTCAGTACTTTTTTATTTTAAAAAGCAAAACAGAAAAAGGGTAGAAAATTCCCTAGTATATAAAAAAAAATAAAAGGCTGAAAGAGTAATAAGATCCAAAATGTATGATAGGTATTGTAATAGTGAAAGGGAAAGAATGTGATAAAAAAGAAAGAACAGCTGGGATAGAAGAAAAGGAAAAAGGAAAAGACTGTATATATGTTGGTCAACATATATAAAGTCAGAGGTTCCTGAGAACATGGCGGACAGACAGCAGCAGCTACTGAAGGCTCTCTAAAGGCTCGACCCAGAGACCAGGAATGATGCGGACTAAGGAGATACGAACCAGTAGAGATATACTCTGCTGACTCAGGAACGAACTGGGCTGAGAGAATCTAACTTAGAATACAGTCCTGGCGCTAAAATAGGAACAGAAAAATCTCGGTGTGGAGGCTCGACCCCGCGCCATTGGAAACCGCGGTTTGGATTTCCCGCCGCCCAGCGGCTGGCTGCCTCCACAGCGGCTAGGCAAGGAGAGACGCGACCGCCGAGCTCTGGGAACGGGAGTCTGCGAACGGAGTCCCTGCGCCATTGGAAACCGCGGTTTGGATTTCCCGCCGCCCAGCGGCTGGCTGCCTCCACAGCAGCTCGGCAAGGAGAGATGCGGCGAGCTCTGGGAATGGGAGTCTGCTAACGGAGTTGGAAACAGGTAGGACAAGGAGGAAAACTGACTGGTGGCGAGGTGAGCAAGAAACTGATCCCCTACCACAGTTTGACTCCAGCGGAGGTTTTTCTGGGCTCGGGCAGTCCTGTAAGAGCAGGGCGCGGTGACAACTCCAGCCGCACATTCCCCTATCGGACGGGATTGGTGAAAGGTGCCTGGCCTGAGTGACACTGCTGGTGGACTCCCTAGGCTGGCCTAACCCAGATCCCAGAGCCTGACGGTGGCCCGGAGGAGCGACCAACTCCCGCGTAGGCTGCCTCCTCCGCAACTCCCTGGGGCGCAGCGGTTGGCGGGAACAACTAGCCAGCGCAATTTGATCGGGCTGTGGCTGACAGGCAGGGAAGCCGGGCCTCCTATGTAAGATTGCATTTTATAAGGAACAGAAAATATGGGGAAGGGAAGCAACAAAAAAGGCTCCTCGGCCCCCAATCCTGAGAAACAGGCAATAGTGGACACCGCACCAATATACATTAAGCGCCATCTAGAGAGCCTCATAGACCAATTCAGGAATGAAGTTATCAATGACCTGAAGCTAAAAGTATGCAGAATAGTTAGAGAAATGCTAAGCACCACCCAGGAAAAAGCAGATGGTGGAATGGAAGAACAGAAAAAGAGGGGAGAATTGCTTGATGGAGAAAACAGAGAAAGCATTGAGTATGTGAAGCAGGTTCAAAGAGACTATCAAGAAATTAAGAAGTCTATCCAAGACTGGCATAACAGCTTGAAAGAAACTAAGGACAGACTATCTGAATTGGAGGGCAGACTTGAAACATGGGAGAATGAAATGAAAAACTTCTTAAAAATAACAAAGAAACACACAGCAATAATACAAAGACAAGAAGATGATAAGAGGAGCCATAACTTAAGGATTAAGAACATAAAAGAAGAAGTAGGGACACAAACAAGTGAACTACAAAAGCTACTCACAGAAATAATCCAGGAGAATTTTCCTAATTTAGCAAAAGGTAAAAATACTCAGATGTATGAGGCATACAGGACCCCAGCTACCTACAACCCTAACAGAGAAACACCCAGGCATATAATAATAAAAATTCCAGAAATTCAATACAAGAACAGAATATTAAAAGCTGTAAGAGACAAGAAACAGATCACTTACAAGGGAATACCCATCAGAATTACAGCAGATTTCTCTTCACAAACCATCAAATCATGAAGAGCATGGGGAGAAATAATTCAAGCTTTGAAAGATAATAATCTCCAGCCAAGATTGAGATATCCTGCACAACTGTCCCTGGAAATTGATGGAAAAACGAGGTGCTTCCAGGATAAAGAGGAACTGGGGGAATTTGCAACCACCAATTCAACCCTACAGAAAGTATTGCAGGATATTCTAAAAAAAGAAAAATACAAAGAACCCTGAAATAGTGGCGGGGAGGCCACAACGAATGGAGCAGAGAACAAAATGAAGAAGACAAACTGACAGCTACTGACAGAAAAAGAGCTCAACAGAAATGAGACAGAGAAGATTGGATGATAGGAACAGCTCTTTTTGGAGAAAATGACATTGTAATAGGTAATGCTGATTTAGTACCATCTTGTTTTGAAGACTCATCTAGCTTTTGTTCTTCTGTCTCCAATGGTCTAAACAGGTTGTATCTTATTGGATTTTGTTATGTATGATAGTATAAGCAAAAACCTTTTAAGAACAAGGAGATTATACAGAGACCATTGTTCATTTTCTGTTAGTCGATTCTAAATACTATATAATGCTGTCATTCTCTTAAATGGTTTTACATTGTTTTGATATACTTAATGCTACAGTATATGAAGTTGTACTCAAGGACTTCAGGGAGGGAGTCAATATGGTAACTATTTTTGGGTCAGGATTATCTGGTGGTGAAACACTATTCTGCTTAAATGGTTATGTCTTGATCTGCCCTGTTTTGCTGTTATGCCCTCTTTTTTCTCAATCTCCACTCCATTATTTACTTTTTTATTTTTATCCATTTAATTAAAGGGAAAAATATAGCAGGGTATAATATAATAACCCACTTTGACATTCTATTATCTCGATTTGAAGCCCTGTATTACTCTCACCATCTTGTTTTTGACTGAGGTTCCTCTATTCTGTTTTGCTGGACAGTATCAGGTTCGAAAGTTTAGGCATCAGCTGAGAAGATAATGAGATTCATTATAACGCCCATTCTCATTGACTTTTATCTACTTTTGAAGACCTACAATATCTCCAATGTTTTGGTTTTGTCGGTTTTATTCTTTACGGTTTTGTTCAATTGTATAACAACTAATGATATAGGCAATTCTATTAGAAATAGCGGGAGGCATTATGGTAACCATTGTTGATCACCTTTTAATATGTTTTTTATATTATCTATTATGTCCACCCTTTTGACTTGACCGATTCGGTTCTGTTATGTCACATTTGGTTTTACTCTCTTCCAAAAAAGCAATAAGAACCGTGGGAGCAATGAAACCCAAAATGTGTAATAGTCATTGTACAAAAGAGAGGAAAAGAAAGTGCTCTAAACTATATAACTGCATGTATATTTAAATGTATAAGATAGAAAAAGATATCACAGAGTTTCATTGGATCATTGAACAGAACTGTTTGCAGTATCATTGTTGGAATGTCCACACTACAAGCTTTAATTTTGTGACTTGAACAATTATTTCTAAGATGGCAATATGTAATCCATTAACTAGTGATTGCCTACTGCGCATTTTTTTCTCCTGTAAATCTGTATAACTTGTACCCCTTCACTGTTTTTTTTTCTTTCTTTTCTTTTCTCCTTAAATAAAAAAAAACATATATAAAGTCAGTACATAATGTTAAAAAAGTCAGGCACACAAGCTTAAACATCACATGGCTTCTCTCATGTGAGAAACTCAAAATATACACATATATAAATAAAGAGCAAAATACAAGATAGGGAAACAGGAAGCAGGGAGAAATTCAAATAATTATTCAAATTCTCTATTGTTTCAAAAATACTTCAGTGCATATGCTAATTTGTTTCATTTATATTAGTCGTTCCCTAGGTTATTGGAAAGATAGTTTTGTGCTGTTATCATTTTTTCCCATTTTTATGAGTCTTCTTTGTCTATCGCTTTTAATCTGAGTAACATTTTTATCACTCTATTATTATTCATGGTATACAGCATATAACTATTGTTTTTCTTTAATTATTTTGCTAAAATTTTTGTTTTTTTCCATAAAAGAAGAATGCTTTTGATATTTTCTTAGTATCTATGTGCATTACATTAAATTTTTTAAAATTAGCTTTATGAATTATGTAATGATTGTGAATGCTTCCAAAAAATTAGAAAGACAGAACAAGGAAAATGGCAGACATAGTAACAACATTTGGAACCAGCATGAGGGAATGGATTTTAGAACCAAGCTTTTCTGGTTATGGTCATCTTTATTGTTTCTTCTGGGAAAATTTACTTAGGTTAGTTAACTGCTATCTGCCTCAGTTTCCTCATCTAAATATGGAGATTTAAAAATAGTACCTGCCACATAGAAATCTTTGAGGATTATATAAGTTATTAGTCTTACTAGGATAATAAAAGCAGGAAAAATACATTTGGTGGCAATTGTGAAAAAGCATAGTAACACATAGAAAAGTTTAAATATTAAATATTATGATGGTCAACTGAAATTTTGGAAAATTTTAAATAGATATATTTTTTCTGAAAACATAAACAAAGTTGACATAATGTTATCAAGAAAATAATCCCTGAGTAGAGCAAGAAAAGTTGAACAATACTTGAAATGTTGTCACAATCTGATCTTTAATCAAGATGGCAAATGCTTCACCTTCCCTGCTTTGGGATCATTTCCTTCATTACAGGTTTTTATTTTTCACATTCTTTATTTCACTGGCCTCACAAAAGTACAGAGACTCAAGGAAGGAGTGCACTTCATGTTTTCTTAGGAAAGGAATTGGTAATCAGTAAAATGAAATAGTTTGTTCACTGTCACATAGTTGAGACAACTCCATGCCTGGACTTTTTAAAATATCTTAAAATATTGTTTTCAATAGAACCATGCCAATTTAGTCTTAAATTATTATCAAAAGTTAAATATATGTTACAAATGTTGTGTTACGGCAAGCAGCAAAAATACATACCATCTTAGATAACTTTAAGGTAAAAATTCCTAAGTATTTAACACACAATTGAAGCCTGAGGGGAATCCAGCCATTGAAATCTTCTGAAGTTTAACTTTATCCCCAAAATATTTTTTAGGAAGAAAGAGCAAATGATCAGCTTAAACTGCTGATAGTTTACAAATTATATTTGTGTTGATATAAATGGAACTAAAACAGTAACTCTCTAGGTCTACCAACTTATGCTTCCAAAGTTAGGTAAATTTAATGATGCTTGGTGATTGTACTCCAGTGGAGGACGTTAGACTTCTAATAGCAATCATCTCTGACTTAGTAGAAAATCTGGGCTAAGAAGATATCTGTTATATTTAACTCTTGATTTTCATGTAAGATCATTTTAAAGTCTTTAAAGTCACATGTTTCCTACTCTCTGCTGGCTGGTTTTCCGATATGTCTAAATCCAGCAAGCATTTCTGCATCCACAGAGGATGGATGGAAATTGCCACAGAGCCAGGCAATTTCTCAGTCGTGTTTACATTCTTTTCTGCATATTTCTTTGCCCGGCTGAGCCTCAGCCCTGAAATGTGTTCAGGAGTAAACACCATTCTTTATATAGACTTGAAGAAGCCGTAACTGAAGCAAACATCACGTGACTCTAAGCCTTTGAAAGCTAATATTTAGCAACCTCTTGTGTTCTTCACTTTCAAAATATTTGTCTCTGGAAATGGTGTGAGAATAAGTTTGTCAAGGGGAAGTCAAAGTGGACAAAGCCCGATACTCAGCGTTTCCCTCTGAGGGTGTTTAAGCAGGAGCTCCATCACACAGATCAAAGGCAATGGCCCCCTCACCTGTGCTGCTTCTGCAAGCAACAAAGGCTGTGACCAAGCCCCAGACTCTCCATCCCCATCACACTTAGCAGAGGCAGGAGATCCGAGAGCTTTAGTTCAGGGAATGCTAAAAATCAGGGGGTGGGGAAGTAAAAAATGTTGCACTAAGGTGAAGGCTCACATTGCCAAATTTAAAGCAATTTTCCATGTTTGGTTTTCAAATCCAAAGTTTTTATAGTAAAAATAAACTTCCCAGTGATTGTAAAAGTAGATCTCTGCCATCAGATTTGTTTGTAAGAATGTGAAATGTTGGACGGTGATGATTTAGGTTAAATGAAGCATATATATTTTACATTTGCATCAAATTTTTAAATAACTTAAAAATAGACAATAAAACAAGTCCAATAAAACACAGTTTTGAAACAAATCAAAGACTTTTAAAAATTATTGTCTGTTTAAAGGGTTGACAAGTTCAAAATTGCAATCAAACAACAGATCATCAGTTCTTTGCTTTGAAGGGCTATATGAAATCAAATTTTTTAATATTCTTGTCAGTGAAGAAACAAATATTAGCTGCATCTTTGAGAAGAAATTTAATGCTATTAAAATTTAAAACAAACCCTACCTGAATACATAGTTATTAGTAATACCATGAGAGATAAGTCATAAACTAGTATTTTCATAATTCAATGTTTTACGAGTCATGTTGCTATAACAAGATACTTGACGTTGGCTAGTGTATGTCATATGTCATATGCTGTAAAGGGCTTAATTTGTTTCACAGTTTTGGAGACTGAAAGTCTAAACTTGTGGTCACATATACCAGTGACGTGGGCTTCATTAGTGTCACAACATGGCAGCTGGCCTCACATAGCAGGGGCCCATGCAAGAATGGAACCATTCATGCAAAAGAGGGCAAATGTATGAAGTGACAGCATCTCTCCTAACAGCTCTCTCACAGAATATGTAGTCCAGTCTTGAGATATGGGCATTGATCCTTCCTAAGGGTGGTGCCCTAATTATCTAGCCACCTTCCCCTACCTTTTGCCTCTAAAATTCCATTTACACTCAATATGGTTCTACTGGAAATCAGGTCTCCAGCTCCCAAATATTTGAATAAGCAACCAAATCCATAACAGAGATCCAACCATTCATTCATTTTACAGATTTTTAAAAAACATCTACTACTATTATATTGGATTTGGTGCATAGAATTTGGATAAGGCAAGTCTAGATGAAGAGAAATAGATAACCAGAGTTGCCTGCTGTAATGAGGGAAGGAACAAGTTTTCAGAGCCCTGTGAACCCGTCTTGGGGAGTTGGAGAAGTGGAATCCTGGAAGTCACTACAATGATGCATCAGTAGGAGGCAGCCAAGTAAAGAAGAGAGTATTCCCATATTTTATTTCCCTCTCTAGAGAGGCTGACACCAACCTGCCAGTAAGTTCTGTGAGTTAGTAAGCGGGCTCCAAAACTGTGAGCTAAATAAACCTCTTTTCTGTATAAAAGCCTCATTTATTTCATTGCAGTGAAGAAAAGTTGAGAATACAGAGGGAGCTATAACCTCATGGGCTCCTATCAAGGGCTGGGAAGTAGGCTTAGGTAGGTATGTGAGTTCAGGGCCCTGAGGAAGTTCAGGCCCCTTGGAGCTGATGGGCAATGGTATGATAGGAACAAGCAAACAGGATAATCCTGGCCTCGCGGAAACTCAACCAGTAGCAAGAGTGTTGAGTATGGTGCAGCCAGCAATTGTGAGAGAGAAGGCACTGAGTATAAGGGCGTTCCTGAGACTCCATCTGATGAGTGCTGTGATGGTGATTCCTCAGTCCAGCCCAGGAGAAAGCCAGGCACCAAGCAAGAATCATTTAAGAGACCTTGACAGGCTTCCAAGTGATGGGCTTGAGAAAAGACAGAAAGAAGGATTGATAAAGGAGAAGGTACACCACTTTTGCCATTTTAATTGCATGTAGGCTTGGGTTTCATTGAACAAAAGTGTAAGTTTTTAAAAAGTTTGAAATCTCAGATCCAGATGTCCAAATGTACATTTTAACTTAGTAATTTAATAACTAAGATTCCCGGGAGTATCAGTGGACTTAGCACTCTCTTGTGAGAATTTAGATAACAGTACCTACTTAAGGGGTTGTTATAAGTATAAGAAAAAAGCCTGCAAAGGCTTAACAAATGCCGGGGAGGCTACCAGTTAGGCTGGTGTAGATCAGGCACCATACAAACTATAATAGTGGTTTATTGGATGGTATCAAATTGAACTATGGAAGGTAAAGCTGTGCATTCCTATTGATCCGTTCTGCAGTGCACATAATGAGTGGATGATAACTGGTAGGATAACTGTGATGAGGAAGAGGCAGAAAGCTTTTTATAAGAATAAAGATACTAGCTAAAGGCATGGTGGGACAAATTTGTCATGCCAGCACTCTGTGTGGTTGAGGCAGGAGAATTACATATTTGAGCCCAGCCCCAACAACTTAGTGATTTAGAAAGACTGTGTATCAAAAATAAAAGGTGTCATGAGAGTGGGCGATGTAGCTCAATATAAAGGCCTTGGTTCAGTCAGGTACACAATAAAGGAAAAAAAGAGTAAATAGAGTATATAAGAAAGAAAACCTGCAACTTAGGGGTGGGTATAAAAATGCCCAGGTACAATGAGCCGTATCATTATTGTGGGAGAGTCGGATGATGGAATCTAGGTTTGATTCTTAGGTGTGTCTGAGTCCAGGTCAAGAATCAGGTAAGAAACAGCTATTTTGGCGGATACTTGGACTCAAGCTTCCCACGAGGAACAGTGTTGTACACACTGATGATTTATAGTGAGATTTCAAGGGTTGGGACCTGAAGCCTATAGAATTAGGAAATTGAAACAGTGACATCACGGACAATGTGGAGGGAATCCAGACACAGAGGGTCTGAGAGCTCCCCATCAGCAGGGTAGCATGGCCAGCCAGACTGGAAGCATCAGACAGCCACTGCCATCATGAGCACTTTGTGGTCCTCCACAGGCAGTTTCCTAAGGTGATAGCAGACGCATTATGTCTTTGCTTCACCACTTGCCTTCTTCAGGAGAAATCAGCAGGACATCTCTTGCAAACGTCCTGTTTCAACAAATCATTTCACTCCCAGAATTAAGTCCATAATGAGAGTGAAGACAAGGAATCAAAGGTAAGGTAATTTCCAAACAAGGTGAACTCATGAGCTGTTGTACATGCCTTTGAGTTAAAGAACAGAATATTAAAAGCTGTCAAAGACAAGGAACAAATCACTTACAAGGGAACACCCATCAGAATTACAGCAGACTTCTAGGCACAAACCATCAAATCATGAAGAGCGTGGGGGGAAATAATTCAAGCTTTGAAAGATAATAACCTCCAGCCAAGATTGAGATATCCTGCACAACTATCCCTGGAAATTGATGGAAAAACAAGGTGCTTTCAGGATAAAGAGGAACTAGGGGAATATGCAACCACCAGTTCAACTCTACAGAAAATACTGCAGGATATTCTAAAAAATAAAATTACAAAGAATCCAGAAATAGTGGCAGAGAGGCCACAATGAATGGAGCAGAAAACAAAATGAAGAAGACAAACTGACAACTAATGACAGAAAAAGAGCTCAAGAGAAATGAGGCAGAGAAGATTGGATGATAGGAACAGCTAACTTGGAGAAAATGACATGATAATAGGTAGTGCTGATTTGGTATCATCTTATTTTGAAGTCCCATAAAGCTTTTGTTCTTCTGTCTCCATAGGTCTTAACATGTTGTATCTTATTGGATTTTATTATATGTGATAGTATAAACAAAAACTTTTATAGACAAGGAGATTATAGAGAAACCATAGTTCATTATCTGTTAGTTGATTCTAAATACCCTGTAATACTGTCATTCTCTTGAATTGTTTTACATTGTTTTGATATATTTGATGCTATAGTATACGAAATTATACTCAAAGATCTCAAGGAAAGAGACAATATGGTAACTACTTTTATATCAGGATTATCTGGTGGTGAAACACTAATTTGCTTAAATGGTTATGTTTTGATCTGCACTGTTAAGTTTTTATGCTCTCTTTTATCTCAATCTCCATTTTATTATTTACTTTTTTATTTTTATCCTTTTAATTAAAGGAAAAATAAATTTTAAAAAAGCAGGATATATTATAGTAACCCACTTTGATATTCTATTAACTTAATTTGAAGCCCTGTATTGCTCTCACCATCTTGTTTTGACTGATGTTCCTCTATTCTGTTTTGCTTGATAGTACCAGGTTTGAAAGTTTAGGCAACAGCTGTGAAGATAGTGGGATTCATTATACTGGTTGACCATTATCTACTTTTGAAGACCTGTAATGTCTCCAATGTTTTGGTTTTTTTGGTTTCATTCTTAACTGTTTTGTTCAATTTTATTATAACTGATGATATAGGCAATTCTATTTGAGATAGCAGGAGAAATATGATAACCATTGTTGATCACCTTGTATTATGTTTTTACATTATCTATTATGTTCACCCTTTTGATTTAATCAACTCTGTTCTGTTAAGTCACATTTGGTTTTACTCTCTTCCAAAAAAAGTAATAAGAACTGTGGGAGCAATAAAACCCAAAATGTGTAATAGTCATTGTACAAAAGAGAGGAAAAGAAAGTGCTCTAAATGGTATAACTGCATGTAAATTTAAGTGTATAAGATAGACAATGATATTACTGAGTTTTGTTGGATCATTGAACAGAACTGTTTGCAGTCTCACTGTTTGAATGAATGTCCACTCTATATGCTTTAATCTTGTAACTTGAACAAATATTTCTAAGATGACAATATGTAATCCATTAACTAGTGATTTCCTACTGTTTATTTTTTTTCTGAAACTCTGTATAACTTGTACCCTTTTTCTGCTTTTTTTTTCCTTTTTCTCCTTAAATAAAAAAAAATAGAGCTGAAACATCACTCTTGTTGAAATATTGATACTCTGTGTGTTTGTGTGTGTGTACATGTGTGTATATGATTAAAATACCAACCAGCAAGGATCATTAGAAAGCAAATATAACATTCTAAGATTGTTAGACCTTGAAAAGCTGAATCTTTATATAACTGTTCTAAAAAAAGTCATCTAAAGTTTTTGATGGGAAATTACCTTCATTTTATCTTAAATTTAATGCAAACTAACCTCTTTGCATACAAATATGAAATAAAAGTCCAGAGAGGAAAAGAGAATTCCTTAAAGTTAGCAAATTGTTGAGTGTGGTGGATTGATATTGGTGCTCAACTTGTAACCCCCAGCTGGACTGAATTAGCATGGTGCTGAGTGTGGACAGCTCACCTGAGGATTGTTGCCAACAGCATGAAAAAGAAAACTGGAGAGGAAGAGATGTTGTTGTGGGATCTCCTGGAGGAGCTTCTCATGTTAGCTTTCCTGATATGAACTCAGCTGTTATTATCAGAGGAACTTGGAGCCTTGTTGTCACTAAGTTGGCTGTGGTTCACTTTGGGGGAGCTCTGGTCCTTACATTGAGCATCGCTTCCTGGCTCCAGTGCAGATCCCTTAGCCTATCAACACAAGTCCTTCATTCTGCTGGTGTGGTCTTTCCAGCTTCCACAACCAACCTTTGGCCTTCCCGATGTAGATCCTTGATACAGACTTGCATGAAACATTGTTGTGGGCTCTAGATCTTCAGCTGGACTTATGCAGGACATTGCCATGGAACCCGAGCCCTCAGCTGGATTCTTTGGGTCTCTAGTGTGTGGACAGATCTCCCACATTCTTTTTCATTTGATTCTTTGGGTAAACGTTATAAAATAATCCTATAAATTATGCGCCTTGTATTAAATTGTTTCCCTTGCAAACCCTCACTACAACATTGAAAGACAGCTCCTCATGGGTCTCCTGTATTTGTGTAAATCTCATGAGAAGAAACATTGACTCTTTTCATCTCACACTATCATTGCAAGAATATACATTCAACAGACAAGCTTAGAACGACTATCTCCCTTGAGAACAGAGCACAGACATGCTTCATCTCTGAGAGTCAGGTTCCCTCAGCACAGGATGGTTTCCTTGTAAAACAAGGCACTTGTGCATCTGAAGACATCTGCCTCCTTCTGCATTGCCCATGGGCCTTGATGGATTCTAGTTTTTGAATATTCAGTGTTTCCCAAAAGGCACATGTGTTATAGACTTGATCTCTAGCCTGTGGCAGTATTGGGAAGTGGTGGAACCCTTACAACATGGTGAATAGGGGAAAGTTGGGTCTTTGGCAAAGTGCCCTTGAAAGTGGTACTTGGAACTCCTCTTTGCCTTTCTTGTCTGTCCCAGTGGCCTTGTGGGGTTGATGCTTTGCTTGATACCATGCTCCATTCATTGACGTAATCGCCATAGGGCCAAAGAAATGGGGCCAAACAAGTGGGGCTGGAAACCTCAGAAAGCATGAAGTGAAACTCATCTTTATTCCTTTCATTTGTGTATTTGGTATATTGCTACACCATCAGAAAGCTTCCACAATGACCAAGGGTAGTGATCATAATAATTGCTGTGCAAGTGAGTTTTTAGGTCCTTAGTTACTGACCTAGAAATTTGGTATTTTCTGCCAACATCCATGAAAGTTTGGCAACCCAACCTGTTTGTTTGCAAATAGGATGCAATCTCAAATGCTTAAAAATTGGTGATGAGACAGTGGGCTCACATCAGGAATTCTGATTTATTATCAGATACTGAGGTATTCTCTGTTTGACAAGCAGTTTCAAAACTGGTCCTTTGCCCAAAGAAATGAACAAAAACAACAGCAGTACATACAGCTGTGCAAGCACACACACACACACACACACACACACACACACACACACATGCACAAATTACAAGATTTAGACATAGATCACATAATAGTGTGGAAAAATTAGGATCTTTTCAAGTTTGTCCTAGTGTCTTACGATGCAAAATAAGAGAGAAATTGATCCATGCTAGGCACCTGGTATTACATCCAGAATTTTTGTTTAGCAGTTGAAATTTAGGAGTTTGTATGCTTCATACCCACAGCACTTCTTATTTAACTTTATTTCTGTGGATTGTGTTCATGTGTCTTTAAATCCAATTCTTTATCATCTTTCTTTGCTTATGTAAATATGTTTTCCTCCCATTCTTCCATCTAGCAGTGTTTATCCTGGGCTTTTCAGGTTTTCATTGTTGACCCCAAAGTGGCCACTGGCACTACTGCCACAATGAATCAGATGTCTCCTCGCTCCCTATGAGCCACCTCGTCATAAATCCTACAGACTTCATTTGCCTTTTGTCCTCTCTGGGTTGCTGATTGGTATGCAGGGCAGCAGGATAGATGCCTTTCAGTTTCACTGCCTTTGTCAGGCTGCTTAAAAGGGACACACAGTCTCATCAGCCCAAATCACAGCTTGCTTCCACTCTGTCATTTCTGCCCAGAATGGTGAGATTTAACTGAGGAGATTTGACTCTTGAGAGATAAAGGAAGTCACAGTTTCTAGGCTGAGAAAAACAGGAGCTCTTGAGGTGATCGCAAGTGGCTTGAAGGAATGGATTGTGCACAAGTGACTGGAGTTTTGGCATTCAGGAAACATCTCAGAGAGCACACACGAGCTCAGGCTAATAATCACTCAGGTCACTGTTTCAAGAAAAGACAGTACGTGAAGCTCTTGGACCTAAAAGTAAAATCATATCAATGATCATTAGTTTTGAAATCTTTTTTAACATTTCACATCCATTTTCAAACAAAGGTGCATTTAAAAATATGCATTTCTGTCTCCTTTGGTTTTCTTGGAAATCACAAATCTTTAACAAACATAAAGAAGAGAGAATCACAGATTGTGTCAAGGTGGGACCACAAATGGTTCAAATGCATTTTTTGTATAAGCCAAGAATGTTCTTTGGAAAAAAGATATGCTTTATATGTGGGAATTAATTTTACTCACATGTGACTTTTCACTCCAAGAGGATTATCCATGCTTTCAAGGGAAGGATGGTATTTTTGCATATGCATATGTATATGTGGGATATATATCCCTGCTATTTTTATGAAAGGAAAAGAAGGAAAATAGATATATTTAGCCTGAGAATTACAGTACAATCCAGTTTAACTCCTTGGAGAAAAGCACTGACAAAAATCTGTTGAGGGACATTTTGCTCACTCCCCAGGGGCACTCCTACCTCCTCTTTCCGCCTGACAGAACGAATTTTCCTGGAGTAAATGGGGCAGTGGGCTGCCCCAGGGGTTGGGAAAGGTAGCAAAGCAGAGCTCCTGAAATAGCAGGTTCTCCTGCTGAGACTTAACCCTTAGTTTCTCATGGCATCTCAATCACCTCAGCTGCCTATAATTTACAGGTAGCTGACCATTCTCCATAGAACCATAGTTCCAAATACACCTTCTTTTCAAATTATAATGCTATCACATTAGAAGCATTTCTCTATATGTTCATTGTTGTTTACCTAGGAATACCTGTTCTTCCTCTTTCCCATGACAGCCTTCTACTAGGAAGGACATGCTAGACTTTTGAAGGAAGTTATCCTATCCATCTGCTTATTAACACACACACACACACACACACACACACACACACACACACTCTGCTATTGAATTCTAGGCATTTCTGAGGATAGGAAACAGGTTATTCAGGACCCCGGTAATCAGAGTGGGCTTGTGATTTGTATCTTTCCTCCCTCATACCTCTTGGTTTCAATCATTTTTGTGTGATTTTATGCAATCATCTTTTTGGAATGAATGCAAATGGTAATCATTTAATTTACTCCTTTCCAGATGAGGAAAGGCGTGATGAATAAGTTATGTGTCATTTGACTTCAGGGTACATAGCTTCATTTCTAGAATGTATGTGATAGAAAGTAGATCGTGTTAGCGTTACCACCAGAGCACGTCAAAGTGAGTGAGCAAGGACTATGAAATTCCTCAGAGACAGGATCTGCAACTGCAGCCTTTTACCTCTACACTGAATGACACAGACACCTGGGAACCTGGAAGAGTGGCAAACATTTAATAATGAAGAATCCTCCTTTGGCTTCATCTGGCTTTTTCCATTGCCACCTACCTCCATTTCCTCTATTCCAGACCTACTGGCTGAACAAGTAATGGGATAACTTTTCTTCTTAGAAGCTTCTGAGCTTGGGCAGTGGGACCTTTCCTCTCTTTGCACAATTCCAGTTCTTTCCCTGTTTTTCAGGAACAGTGAACTCCACACTGACAAAGTTTCTGGTACCCGGGAGATATGTTCACCATAAAATGAAACTCCTTACTGGAGCCTTGGGATAATTATTTACTGGCAAAGAATAAGGGGCTTAAGAATGGCCCAGAACTATTCAAAAAAACATTCCTTGCATCAGTTATTCACAAATAGTCCTCTGTTTACACATCAGGCATTCCCGGGAGCTGCATTCTCTTTGCTCCAATCCTACTCAGATGTACACCTGCAAACGGAAATCAATAACGCAATTAAGCTGAGTAAAGGCACCTCCCTGCCAACCCTGTCTGCAATCGTAGTGCATTTTGATTTGCTGGTTTTCTTGTGGTTCCTCCTTTCTCACAATCTGTTCGTGCAAAATGATGATTAAAAGGTCTCTAACAAGGCTGGTCTTCTGTCTCCCTCTTTGATGACCATGTGTTATACTGAACCATCTTTCTTCTTATAGTTTACCTTTCAATATCCAGTGCAATAACGACCCATTTCATATTATTCATCCTGGCCCAACAGTTTGCTTCAATTGGCTATGTGCATAGAGGGTTCTCTAGTTCCATGTGGTGTTTTAGAAATACTCCCTTAACTGAAGAAAATTTAGGGTCCTACATCTTCTACATATGATCTATTTCTGCTTTTTTGTTTTGTAAATTTTTTTCTTCATTTGTTTTGGAATCAAATAGCACCATTTTGTGTTCATGAGGGTTAAATGCTCACCATTAAACTCAGTTACTCAGGATTATATCAACTACTACATGAACTACTGCTTTTGTTTCTCTAAATCTGTGTAATTTGTAAGATTAATCAACAGCAAGTCAGTTTCTTCATTTTTGTCCTGATAGAAATGTGATTTAGAACAAGTCTGAGAACCAAGCTCAAGGCCTAGCGGGAATAAGTGTTCCTGGCATACAGAGCCCTACAATGAGAGCTGAAAGAATGTGCCAACCACGGTGAGCAGGTACTACCTGGGAGGACTGGACTTCTGAGATGGTGAATGGCATGATGGGAGGATGCCACCCTCCCCGTTATTTCATAAAAGTTTAAAGGGGACGTTGTTTAGTCTCAGCACTGCAACAGTTAGTTTCTAGAAGACATCTATTTGCAGGTCCTAGAGCCACATAAACAACCAAATCCTAGCACTCACTTCCCAGAGTGGATATAAAGGGTGCTTGCATAAATATCTAAGCAGAAAGAATAAAAAAAAAAAAAAGGCTCATCCAAATTAGCAAAAAATACGGAAAAGTTGAACATATTTCTATAGCTGTGAGACTTCCTAAAAGCTTTTGATAGGCAGCTTTGCCAAATAAATTTCTTAAATGTGTGTACATTATGCCTTATTTCATAACTTTGTTGAGAATATCCATTTCTCTGCACAGTGCATTTAAAAGATTATTGTGCCCTTGAGAAACGCTATGCTAGCCAGGTTGGGACAGGTGAAGGCAGGGGAAACACTGGGACATGCACAGCTTGAAAGTGAGCATTGCCTGAGTCGTGTGTCCACACATCACTTCCCTCATGGTGGTCCCAAGCCTGATGCATACAGCAAGAGGATTCTCCATGACTCTATGGACATGGACATGGGAAGGCTCAAATATTTTCCGAACAAACAATATGAAATGAAGAGATGTTGTCTATGACTCCCAGCACCAGGGAGCAAACTGGTATTGTAAAACAGAACAAAACACAATGGACAAATTTCCATTCCAAGGCAGGGCTCCAGTGATGGGAAGGACAGTCGAGCACATCATTCTGCGGGAAGACACCAAGCTCTTCTGGCTCTTGCAACTTGGTACTGGAGTCACTAAGAAAACACACAGGAGAGAAGGAAGAGAAGGAGAATATGGAGAGAACAAAACGTTGCTGCCACAGAGAAGAGACAGCTGCCGAGATTTATCCTTTTCTCTTTGCTTTGTCTTCTCATTTCCAAGGATCTTATCTCTCATTTTGCTGCTTATTCTAAGCACCAAAAGATAAGTGTGTACATATATAATGTATATGCTCCCATTTGAACTGTACGTATGATTAATGTGCAGAATTTATTTCTCAAAAGTTGTAATTGAGGACTGGGGATATAGCTTAGTGGCACAAGTGCCTACCTGGCAAAGGTGAAGTCATGAATTTGATCCCCAGAACAAAAAATAAAAATAAAAAATAGGAAAGTTGTAATTGATCGTTTCCATCCTGGTCACTCTATAAATTGCCTTGGATTTTCCGTGGTACTCTATAAATTGTTTCATTCTCTATGTTAAGCTCCACATCAGGAAAGAGGCTCTTCAGGGTATCTCCAGTAATTGAACAAAAGCCACTGACTCCTGAAATTGACCACCAGGGTACTTAACACCACTTTGTGTCCTGTGATGCCAGCTGTTACATACCAAAATGGAGAGCGTGTTTTCTGTACTCCAAGTGTCAGCAATCAGGCTGAGAGCCCTCAAATTCCACGTGGAGAGATTGAATGCAATCCGTGTAAACGTAAAACACACTCTTTGGTGTATTACCACGAAGCCCAAAATTAAAGCTAGGCTTCTCTGGAGACAGCAGAAAAAAAAATTAAATATAGAAACTTTGAGTAATCAAACTGACCAGAGATGTGTACCCAGGATGAAAATAATGAGAAACAAGAATTTTATTCAGCTAATCCAATGAAGACAAAATAACACTTGAGATGAACTTTTTTTAAAACTTTGTTTTTATTTTCTCAGGGAAACAAAGCCAATTCTGAAGATGTTGGATAAAAAGAAATCAGTTATCAAGATCAAGGCCTTCTAAATAGGACTCATTAAACTGAGATGGAAATGTCCAGATTCCTCGGAAGCCTTTATTTCTCTGCTTAGTGGATTCAGCCCAGAGAAGTTTATCAGTGTCTCTCAGTTATATTTAGGAGAAATGCGTGAACTTGACATTTGATACTAGCCACTAGTACTGATTCTGGTTCAAGCTATTGTCATTGTTGGATGTTTAATAGAAATGACTAGAATATAAATATTACTCAGCAGACTCTTAGAACATGTAAATTTAGCTCACCATAGACAAGCACACTGTATTAGCAGAAGATTACTTGTCGAGGAATCAAAATATTAGAGCCATTTGTACAGATGAAGCACATGAAGTCAATCTTTTCACCATTACAATTTGAACTGAAAGTTTTAAGGTTATTTTACATTGCAAACATTTTGCAAACTTTGTGTGGTAAAGCACAGCTACAGCTACAGCAAGCAAATGTCACTGATAGAATTTTTTTTAAATCACCCTTTATTTTCTGGAAATCAAACTGCTGAACTAACTGTATGTTAACAGGTATTTTTAAAAATTTCAAAGTAATGTGATGGTCATATTTAAGACAATGTGTTCATTTTATAAATGCAGATATTCTTGCTGAATATCTCCAGCTACATATTAATATGATTATATAGCTAAAATTTAAAGGTTTATGCAGTATTCTATCTCTCAATTTTCAGAAGTATCAATCAACAAAACAGATAGTAGTAGGTCTTCAACATTTTCTTTGGTTAATTTATGTGGTTTATGAATATTCTAAAAACATTTAAGATACATATTCTTTAACCCTTGTATAGATTTTATACCACATATTTTGAATTATACATGGTAAAAATGCCCATTTTATTTATACTGCCCATCTATGACTTTTATATCTGCACCTTAGCAATATCATTAATCTGACAAAGGATTTCATCTGGGCCATTTCAGGTACTGCAAGCAGGTACCAGCAGATAAGTGATGTCACATTCAAAGTGAGTAATTTTCGGAAAGCTTAATAAAGAGACTGTATTAGTCAGCTTCCTATTGCTGGGACACAATGCCCAACACCTACAGGTTAAAGGAGGAGAGGTTTAATTTGACTAATGTTTTAAGAATATTCAGTCCATGGTTGACTGACTCAAAGGCAAAAACATCATAGCAGAGGTCATGATGGAACAATGATGCTTAGTTCATGACAGCCAGGAAGCCAGGCAGAGGAGTGCCAGAGAGCACAGGGTGAGGGACCAGTTACAGACACCGAGCCAACACTTCAATGACTCACCCAGGTACACTGCTAGACTATGTTCCACCAACCCCACGTTGATTCCCAAATCCAAACAAGTTGACATGCCACTCTAACTACGACAGACTGTTTATGGACAAGGTGTAAGTAAACCACAAAAGAAAATGCAGCACCCCAGGATAGGAACCCACTGCAATCACCTCATTGGCAAGGGAAGCATGTAGTCCTGAATATGGAAAGGGAGAAAGAACATGCTCCAGAGATGAACTGTCGTGTGTTGCAGCAAGCCTATTTAACATCAGAACAGACAGTCAAGGGTATTCATAGGTAGTTCTTATACTCTTTGTCCCCTCCTATAATGTCCTCAGTACTCCTGACTGGCAAAGCCAATGGGGAACTATAGTTGATACAGAGAAGTCAATCTCCCAGATCATATCATAGGCTGGGGTGGAGTGGAGACTTATCCAAGAATGTAGAAATGAAGTTTATTTGGAACCTCTTGTGAGCAATCTTCTATTATGTAATCCTGAGCTTTTTAATGTTAAATCTTTATCTAAATGTTGAGATTGTTCGATAGATCAGCAGTTCATCCATTCCTCTTGAGCAATGCTCTCTCTTTATGTATGACCATCAGAATCCCACTGTGAGCCTTATCAAACCTGCTCTGCAGACCTACTCAATCAGAACCTCTGGTTTTAGTCCTAGGCTTAGAGTTTGAGTATTTTAGGGACATTCTGATATACATCTCAGTTATCACTGAGGTGGGCTGTCATGGTTTATGTCAGTGGCCCACAAGCCTCATGAATTATGGACTCCATGAAATCTAGTACTTGTGATTCGTTCATTGCCTAGTGCTCAGATTGGTGGTGTGAGTGCTACACCACTTAAGGTTGGAGCCAGGACATGATGTAGCAGCAGGAAGAAAGTGTCTCTCTCTCTCTTGCGGTTTCCACCTTACGGTTTGCATCAGCCATGAATGGCTGCCCTGCCAGGCCACACTGCCTTGGAGCCAACTAAGTACACACTGAAACCTCCAAGAACTGTAAGAAATAAACCTTTCCTTCCTTCAGTTTGGACATCAGGTATTTTGCTTAGCAATTAGTAAAAAGTAACTAAGACACGGGCCTTCTAATGGATATTATTGGATTAACTGTGCTCAAAACAAGTCATTTATAGATACAGTATTTTGCACTTTTCTGCACATTGTTCTTTGCTTTCAAAAAAAGAAATTGAGTCTATGATCTTGCATTCTGGTCTTTAAAGGACATTATAGTCTGTATAAAAATGTTTTGCTTGGATGTGCTTTAAAATATTACTGAAGACATAGTTTTGTCACAAATGTCTCTCTATCTTAAATCTAAGAATAGATTCTTCTTGAACTTCTAGTTTATTCTTGTCATGTAGAGTCTATGAATTATAATAATTGTTGCACATTTAAAATTTTTTTGTTTGGTCATTCCTAGAACTAAATTTTAGTCCATTTTAGATATGCCTACCCACCTTTTCTAACCAGCTTTATAACATTCACACCATTAAAATTTAATTGATTCTTATTTTTAATTGGCATGGTACCTAAACATTTGAAATATATCTTAAATTCAATGAAATGTAATTATTTTAATTAGTTAGAATATTATAAATAGCAATCCTGAATGAAAATAAGACAGGAATGGTCTGTTTTTCAGTTCTGTTTAAAGTTGGTTTCAATTCAATTCTGAATTATAAAGAATAATTTATGTTTTTCTCTTTGGACTTATTTATAGTCTTGTGTGCTCTAGAAATCCCATTCTTCATGAGTATGGTTAGAACATACAAAGCATTTCTCTATTATCATATTTGAACATCATAACACTATCAAATAGGCCAAGTAGTTTATTTATTGTTTGGTGATACAAAAGAAATATCATGTTAAAATACCTACCTGGAGATTAGAAAATGCTGATTTTCTTTTTATTTCCTTTTCATAGACATAAAATATCACCTTGTTTTATTCTACAAACTTCTACTCACCCTCCATCACCATCTATTTTCATATTGTTGTATTTTCTTTCTGGTCCAACACAATTTGGGCTGGTAATATTTTAACATAATGAGTTATTATATATGGAGATATCAACAGGTTTGAACTGTACATCAATTCACTAACAAAACCTTTTAAAGTAAGCAGAAAGCCATGTTAATATATCCTGGACAGCTTCTTACTGCAAGGCCAGTCATTCTGAGACATATTTATCTAGCAAGTCTTACATACAATCATTTCAGACAAATGTTTCTGATTCAAAAAACAAATGTCTTCCAAGATGAACTTACTCTAACTTTAATCCTATAAACGAAGGACTGACTAGAAAAGACATAAAATAGTCTATAAACTGTACAATCAACTTTTGATCAGGAGTTTTGGGCTAAGACCTTGGGCATTAGTAGAACAAGGGACAATTTGGGGAGTCTATTTTTCAGTGAATTTATTTTGTAGCAGGCAGGTTGTTGTTGGTAATTTTTGCACATGGTCTCCTTCATGGTCATCTCCTGTTTCTCTGTGTAAGAAAGCTCCAAGTCAGCATGTCGACAGGTCAGAGATGCTAACTGAGCCCTTATTTATGGGTAAACTCTGTTACATTTGTCGAATCCTCTGGCTGGGGCTGTGTGCTTCTTTGTAGTGTCACTGAATTTTGATGACTGTTACTTCAATGAGACTGAATAATTCATCTTACAGAGGGAAGAAGTTAAAATGAATCAAATTAAACATACAATAAGAATTAGCTATTCACGTGAACCTGGGGAAGTAAGACTTCATTAGCAAAGATGTCAGCTGTAAATGCTTTGAAGAAGAAATTTACTTTTATTGGAAAATGGAACCTATTTGTGTCTTAATCAAAAGGAAGTAAAGTTAGGGACATTTTGAGATACTGTGGGAAAAAATTAAATCAATATATTATCAGACTGTAAGTTAATGCTCATAAAGTATTTTAAAATAGCTTGAATTCTTCAGGAACTCAGATATGTTTTTATTTCACTTTTTGCATTATGTATTTGCTTATTTTTAAAAAAGCAATTAGCTTCAGAGAATATTGAGCTTGTAGCCTTAGTAATCAATCTTTTATCTGCAACCCAGTAGTAATCATTATCCTCCCTCTCCTTGTTAGAAATGTTGAGTTTTGAGCTTCAAATGAGATTATGAAACTAGGTTTTTCTATTTCTTTTCTTTCACAAACTTTTATTCTGTTCTTTAAATTAGTCATCATTATCTTCATTTGCTAATTATTTCTTCTGTCATCTAAAAAATTCTGTTGGAAACCCTTAGTGAATTTTTATTTCAGATATTGAACTTTCAACTCCAGGATTTTCATTTTCTTCATAATTTCTATTTATTGACCTCTGTTTTCTATTTGACATGGCATTGCAATCATCCTTTAACTCCCTTAAGGTTTATTTTATTTTAGTCGTTTAAATTAATTTACAATCATTGCTTTGAAACATTTAGTAAATTCAACATCTAGTTGCTTCAGAAATTATTTCTACTGGTCAATTTCCTGTTTGTCTGTATGTTTGTAATTTTTGTTGAAAACTAGATGTTATAGACAATCAGTTTTAGCCATTTTGTCTCTCCCCTCTCCCCTTCCCAGCAACTTACATGAGTTCAGTTTGTTTGTTTTATTGACTTCCCTCAACTAATTGTATGGAGTCTGCTGTTCTTATGCAGTGGGTGGCCCTGAAGTCTCAGCTCACTATATTTTTATTCTAGTTTTTAAATTTTAAGACTGGCTTTTAGGAGTTTTCCTTGGATCAGTTTAGCTTAGTGAGCAGCCAATTACTATTGGATGGTGTGCTTAAATACCCCGAGGTGGTAAATCCTCCACCCTTTGCCTTTGGATTTGTCTGTGGCTGACTGTGTTAGTTATACCACCACCAACTCAGCAAAACACTTACTATTTCAATTTCTGTGAGTCAGGAGGTTGGGCATGGGTTAATTGCATTTTCTGCTTTACAGACTCATAAAAACACAATCAATGTGTTGGCTGAGGTGGTGGTCTCACCTCAAGGCTCAATTGGCAAAAGATGCACTTCCAATTGATAATTATTGGTGGAATTCAGTACCATGTGGGTTGTTGGACTGAAGGGCTCAGTTTATTATTGACACCAAGTAGTAGGCAGCCTGCAGTGCCAATCCATGGCACAGAAGTTACATTCATCAAAATCCAAAAGGACAAGAATGTTTGGGCAAGACAGGTATTAAAGTGTTAAATTAAACTATCAAGAAAATGGTATTCCACACTTCTGCAATACTATATTTGTTGAAAATAATGTACTGAGTCTATCTACAACAAGGCTTCCTTCAGCTCTCATTTCCCTGAATCTCCTAGTTACATCACTGGCTAGTGACCTTTTTTTGTTAGCTCTTCCCATCACCGTGAACCTCTGGCTTCAGGCATCCTTCTTTTAGAGTTTCTCACTTCTGTCTCAGTGGCATGTTCCACTGTCTGCTCCAATGTAACGTCCTATTTCAGCAGGGTGCAGAGCTTCCAGTGTTTATGATACATCCTGATGGGCTGAAGAGGAGTTTTGCTCCACACAAATGATTTAATGATAAAAATATGGGACAAATCTCAAGCTGAAATGCCACAGATGTTACTGTCTTCGCAACATACTGGAGAGCTTCTTGGGTAAATGCTTCTCAATTAGTTGTACGTCCTTTGTTCAATTTTCAGAATCTTTAAAAGCAACTTTTACAACTTTCTCTACTTTTACCACTGTTTTTGAAAGATTTTTTTCATGTTTCTTATCCAACCATTCTTAAAATCCTTGTCTCCGAGCCCTACAAAATCAGAAAATGAATTTTAACAAAAGTTTGAAGTTATTTGTATGCATTCTAAGTCTGAGAAGCAGAGGTCAAGGTCATTTTCAGAAGAAGCCAAGATGTAATGACATGTGACACTTTAAATTTGGGCATGACAGTACCATGCATGGTAGTACTATTTGTTTTGAACACACAGCTACTAATTTCTAGAATATCAAATAGAAAAGAGTAACTATTTTGCTCATGTGTTAGAAAAATATTACGCTCATTAACCTATCCCAAATACATAAAATTAATAATATAAAGTTATTAATGATAAAGGTACTACAGAGTAGTATAATCTTATTAATCCAAGCTATAATACTTCGATGCATGGTCTAATGCAAGATTTTAGAAAATAAAACCATGACTGTGTATATGTAAGTCTGCAATAAGAACTAATTCTAAGTATGAAATTACTTACCTATCACAGTTTAGATCTAAAAGGTCTCCCCAAAGTCTTAAACAGTCAAAGTGGGGCTTCTCAAAGGCTGGTTAGAGCCTGAGGGAGCTACACTCATCAGTGACTTAACCCACTCCGGAGTTCACATTTAAATGTGCTGTCGGGGGCCAGGGCTCTTTGCAGAGGTGTGTCACTGGGGCATGTGTTTGGAGAGTAAGTTTCCTCCCTCACTCCTCCTTTCTTTCTCTTGCTTCTTGGTTGTCATGGAGCAGCAGCTTACCTCTACCATGTCTTGAAGCCAGCCAATTTTGGACTGAACTCTGAGTCAAGTTAAACCTCTCCTTTAAACTGTGTGTCTTGGTGTTGTGTCTGAGCAATGGGAAAACTGACATCTGCTACCCAATTCTTCAGAACATTCTATGGACTTCATTTTTAGAATCCACCTAGAATTATGCTACTTCTCACCCCCAAAACAGTATGGTACAGCCAACCAGATTTCTTGAAGTTAAATCCCCTGTATTCTTCCTAGCTTTGAGCAAGTTACTTAACTCTGAGTTTCAGTGTTCTCGTTTATAGACTGAGATAAAAGCATTTATTTACAGGAATGCTATGAAGATAAATTAAAGGTTGGAAACAGGGATGGCCTTTAGAAATTCCGTGGACTGTTGTTATTCTCTGGTGTCGCATCCCCATCTGAGCCACCTTGATTCATTCTATGCATTATTGTAACAGCAAACTGTCTACCTGACCTTTGTGCTTTCAGTCTTCCTTCCTTCTTGCTGTTCTCATCTGGCTGCCGTACGTCATACTTTAAAAATGCACCTAAGGTTTTTACCTCTTCGCGGCTGGCTGCAGTGTACTGGAGCCTCTTGTGTAGACTTAGGTGCCAACATGACACAGTTGTAACTATCTTCAGTCCCTTCCCCTTGGCATACTGCAGCCGGCCTTGAGAATACACAAGTTGGGAACTGGCTGGTGCTGTAACTGACATTTTGTCATAGCAAATCTGGTTAGCAAACATTTACCAGGATGCCACTGATAGGAATTCATTTCTGCCTCACAAACCTTTGACAGGTGAGTGAACAGAAGGATGAGTAACCTGTCCGAAGGCCGGGAAACTAGCAGGTAGCAGAATGTGGTTGTTAAGCCCAGGCCCATGTTCTTAACCTCTTTTGTATGTAACTGCGTCATTCTGTTAAAATGCTTTTTATCATTATTTTATGATGCCTTCCTTTCTTTACTGGTGAACAGATGCATTTTTCATGTGTTAATTGACCACTTTTATATTTTAATATAAAATGTGGCTTCACATTCTTTTGCTCCCCATAAATTGGGTTTTAATCTTATCTTGATATATTAAAAAATAATCTTTTATATTTGTAGTTTAGGAGACTTTATCTTTGTCAATGGTAAGTTTTATTTCACAATTTGAGTTTAAGTTTCATACAGTTAAATTTAGCAAATATTTTCTTTGCCAATTTCTAGCTTTAATAATATATTTAGGAAATGTTTTCCTATAATTAGATTTTTATGTGGTAATTTTACTTTATAAACAATAAAATTTAAATTCTTTATTTAAAAAAATTTTGCAAATACCAAAGTCAAACTAATTAATTCTGCTAGTAGTCTCAATTCTGACAGTACACTCCTAGATCCTTCCCATGTCTGGGTCCAACTCTAAACCTAGTGAAACCAGAACTTTTGGTACAGCATGGGTATCTTTGATTTATAATGGGAATCCCAATAACAGATTATTCATTTTGATGCTTCTTTCACAAATCAAATAATAATAATAATAATAATAATAATGATAATATAATCATGAATATGTATACCTTATCTTTATTTACTTGGAGAGAGAAATTTTATGTCCATCTAAGCTGATAATGGTTTTGGGAAATTCTGGGAGTTCTTTCCTTGCCTTTATTTGCCAAACAATTTCTATAATAGAAAAACTATTTTTATTGTTACTAGGCTTTGTTTTTTTAAAACCTTTTGTTATCTTAATTTCATTAATTTTTTACTTTGATAAATAAATGACCTCCATTAAAATATTTAAATATAATCCCATATCTTTTTTCAAATTCCTTAGTGTCCATGAATTTCTGTTAAAGTTCCAGTGGTTTGTATATAATAGATTTGAGGAGGGTGATTTGATGGAGTTATAGTAGGAAGATACTTGCATTCTTATATTTAAGTTGTCTCACAGTATTTTAGCTGATTTGGAAGAAACATTCATTGTCTGTGTTAAACATTAATATTCTAGGGATGTACATAAGGCACAATCTTGTGGCAGAGACTACTCACAGTCTCCTTGCAAGGGTACAGCTTCCCCTGTAATTCTTAGACAGGATCCTTTTGTCCCATCCAGCCCTAAAGAGGAAGATGTTTGAAAGTGAAAATCCATTGTTTCTACCCTCACAGTCTATACTATGAACCATAAATCTTGGTCTTGGAAAAAATTGCCCCACATACAAATTCTTCCCTGAATAAAGAAATCCATGTCTGATTAGCACAGATTGATTCTTTGTTCTGTTGATTTTTTTTAAAAGCTCTTTTAAAAGATAAACTCAGTGTCTGAAAGACTCTATTCCTCCATTATTTATATGCAAATAAATATCTACTATTATTCCTACCAGATAGAAGATGAAGAGTATTAACAATCATAGGAACGTAACACTCAGATTTTGACATTCAGAAAGTTAGCATCATCTAATTGTAGGAGGTCTGATACAAAAAGGCTGGGGGATGCTATTAACTAGCTGCAAGAAAAATGCAAACTAAATTGTAATGGGCAACACAATTGCTCAAGATTAAACAGTAACCCAGATCTCTGATAAAGAGGATGAGGGCTAATATTCAAAATATATCAGGAACCCCAACAACTCAGTAGCAAAAACACAAAAACAACTTGATCTTAAAAATGGGCTAAAAACCTAAAAGCAGGAAAAAAAAAACCCAAGTAAACCAGAGACATTATGATTTTTGTTTGTGCTGGCTTTAGGTTGTTATCCCGTACATGGTGCATGACCTTTAAATTAATCACCTACATGACCTTTGAACTAATCCACAGAGGGATACTTTCCATAGCTTTGGGCATCTGCTTTATACTAAATGAACTCACCTAATGATCATGGAGATAAGAGTAGTTATCACAGCTTTATCAAAATTTCAAAAACTAAAGTTTCTGTAACAATATCTACAAACAGGAATTTGTTTAAATGATTATACCACCACAGAATAATGAAAAGCGTCTATGAAAAATAGTAAGATGCATGATTCTATAATGACTTCAAAAGATGTGTGCAGTGTGTATTTCCAGGAATCATAAGAAGGCTTAGGGTACATCTTACTTTTGTTTCAGTGATTATAAGTATATAAGAGACAAAGAAGACTGAAAGACTACAAAGATAAACACCCACGAACTCCCCATGTTGGGATTGTGAAAGAAACTATGAGATTTTTTTTCTGTTTTTTTTTTTTACATAATTTCTAAATTTTTGTTAAGAATTAAAAGTTAAAATAGAAAATAGAGCCCACTTTTTACATATGCATGAGAAAATAAACTGGTTATTTTATGCATGGCATTTGTAACCCCTACAATAACCTAGCAAGTATTTATTACCCTAACTTTATAGATGAGAAGAGATCCAGAGTGGGATTGTCATTTGTCGTCAAATATAAATCTGAGGAGCACTGCGGTACCAACCCCGCATTCTCTTCTCTATTAGTCACTCAGAGGCTGGGTGCCGAGGCGGGCATGAGGTATGCTGTCCTGGCCCTGCAAGCTGGCCAGCTGTGAAGTGTGTTGTGACCTGAAATATGAAGACTTCTTGTTTTTGCTTTATTTTTCAGAAAAATTTCTTTTTTAAATTTTTTAAAACAAAAAATGATGATACAAAATTTCAAAACAAAATAAAAATTTAACTATGGTTAATAATTGCATATTGTTATCTTGGAAGTAGTTGCTCAGATTACAAGATATAGGCATGGAAGAATGGACAAATAATGAATGCACAAACCATTCTTTTTGATGAACTACTAAAGATTAGTAGAATGATCATCTATCTTGTGTATCTGTAATCTTTTGCTTTCTTTCTTTTCTCCTTTTCTCCAATGCAGTTCTTTTTGAACAGTTTCTTCCTCTTTCACTTTCCTTGCTTTAACCAATATGGTGTAGCTAAAAGCAGAGCCTTCTCAAATATTTCTAAGCCATTGAGTAAGCAAGCGGTGATGTGAAGGTCTGGCCAACCCCATTTCCACCCCCCTTGGCATCTCTTTAATAAACATCTTTGCTTGGAGATGCCTCAGCAATGGTCAGGACCTCAGATCTGAACTGTACTCTGGTAGCAACCCTGTCCAATTTTGCTTTCCCATTTTTCTTTTTATAGACAACATTCTTCAGTAAAGCTTCCTCACACCAAACTCCATCCAGTGTCTGGGTCCTGGAGAACCCCCACTTGAGACAGGACCCAAGGTAGTAGAATCAAGGAGCCTTCTTCCTTCATCAGGATTATACAGAAAGTCCCAGTAGACACTGGTATTGCAAATATGCCAGACTAAAGTGGGATAGCTCTGTGGCAAGGTTCAGTTAAGCCTGTGCAGGAGCCAAGGGGGAAGGGAGAAGGCTTAGAGCTATTCCAGAATATGGGCCCTTAGTAAATGCACAGCTAATAAAAACACCATTTGTACCCCAAAGCACTGCTCAAGTGTAAGCTATTTTTTACCTGTGTGATAATTCATTGTTTTGCATCTTAAAGTGTTAGTGTACCTTTCTAAAACAAGTTTTGGGGGGATTTGGCACTGATTACAGTATTCTTTCTATTGGGGGAACTGGGTTTTTATAAAAGCAGTCATTGAGAGTTTGTTCTCTTCTTTCTACAATCTTACGGGCAAAAGCTGCCATAGGTGCAGACTATCTTGGTCTCACCACCAATTTCTAAGCCCTTAGGGGACCACTCTAACATCTGGTAAGAATTTTACATTCTGTAATCAGCATCTCCTGCTAGACTTGGGACAGATGTGTGGAGGCACTATTTTGAATGGGGTTCTGGGCTGGAACACTGTTATTCCCTACTGGACACCTAAGAGCCAATGCAAAAGCAGAATATACAGAAGAGACTGCAACACAGAATATCTAGGAAGAATATAGCATCATTCAGGGAAGTGAGGTTTGAGGTTTTTCTTTGTGTTTCTAATTCCAAATCCTTAACTTAAGGAAAAAACGCACACTGAGTATTTGAATAACCTATGTTTATGCAACAGTAGACAAGAATGTAGAATTGTCAGCATCTGCCCCTAGTAATTCTCCCTCTCTCTCTCTGTTGGATCTTTATAAGGAAACTTGTCAAAAATTAAAAAGGCAATATATTACTTGTAGAGCAAAAATGGGGTGCATTGCTGACGCATTCAGCATGACCTTCAATGGGCATTTGGTAAAGGTATTCATAGAAAATCTGCAGTTATATTCATTGTTTTCATTGTTTTAGGATAGAAGCATCCTTTTAAGCTACACAACCATTTTAGCTTCATTATTTTGTAAGAGTAAATGTGCCTTCATTATTTTGTAAGAGTAAATGTGCCTAAGCTTCTTTCTTTCTCTTTCTCTTTTCTTAAAGCCAAAACCGCTTACATGACCTCCTTTTACAGAACCTCACTTAAAACTGTACCAGTGCAAGTGAGCGATAAAGCACCATGTTTTCCACCATAAAGACACACCTTACCACTTTCCAGAAAGCACTTAAAACATACAGAAATGGTGAAGTCATGGGGCAAAATCTGTACTTTCAATTCTGAGATGTGTGGAAAAACATCATGAAATATAAGCTATTATGTTTGCTAGTTAGGAACACAAAAATTTGATTTCCTTATTTACATTTGATGTATTAAATTTAAAAGTACAATTGTATTTAAATGTATTATATATTGATGTACAGATTTTCCTGTTGAACTTATTTCATTAAAGATCATGTTTGTTACACAAGGAATTTTAGGCATATTCTGAGAGCTAAAGCTGAATTGTAGAATTCATTCTGCATATCATGAGTTAAGTAACAGTATTTTACTCTGATATCCGAAATTTTCCATGTTAAGTAGAGTGTAAAACACCTTCTGAGTATCAAGAAATTTAAGTGGAACAATAAATTTCATGAGTCACCTTTGCTTAATCAAAGTTATTCTTCAGCTATCCCATCGAAGTTTCATTTTCAACATATCTTTGTAGATTTATCAATTTAGGATAAAGTTGTACCTCTGCATTTCCAGGACATCTGTTACAGAACTCTCCACCTGTGAAGACACCAAAATCTTCATATTTTCAAGTCAGTTTTGAACAGTTTTGTTACATTTGTGTATAACCTGTGCATTTGCCCCAGTATACTACTTCAAATCATCTCTGGATGACTGGATCACTTAGGCTTCATCAGAGGGATAGATTTTTTTGTTACAGTTTGCATCTAGATGTCTCCCCAAAGCCTCATGCAGTCATAGGTGGTCTTTTCAAAGATGGCTGAATCTAGAGAGTATGATGCTGGGGTTTAAGATGTGATGTTGGAATTAACTCATGATACCATGCTAGGATTCAGGGTGTCCTACTTTGAGTGTGAGTGTTACCCACCTTAAAGGCAGCTATCTGGATAGATTATAAGGGACAGAAAGTGGCCTTTGCTGTCACTGTTTGTTGCTTTCTTTCTTTCTTTTTTTTTTTTTTTTACTGGTACCAGGGATTGAACTCACGACCACGTACTTGCAAGGCAGGTGCTTATGCCGCTGAGCTAAATCCCCAGCCCCATGTTTGTTGCTTTCTACTTCTCCGTTTTGCTGCCTTCTGTCCGCCATAACCTGTTTAGCCTCTGTGATGTCCTCATCATGTTACCCTACCTTGGAGCCAGCCAACTCTGACACCTCTACAAACTGTGAACTACAATCCTACCCTTCCTCCTTTAACTTTGGGTGTTGGTTATTTTGTCTCAACAATAAGAAAATGTAACTAAGATAATTATATAATAGTGTTATATATAAGGTTATAGACAATTACATGTCATATAATCTGATATATACATTGAATTTACAAAGTAGACTTAAAATGGCTGTCTGCAGAGTCAGATGTGGAAGAGTGCAAAAGGCTGTCTGTTCTCTGGAGATGAAGGATCCGGCCAAAATTCAGAGGCCTTGAACTCGTTGTAGAGTCCTGTGCCAATCTGTATCAGGAAGCTGAGTAGCCTGAGGTGGAAGGCTGACGAGTCTTCTAGAAGCCTGGAAACACACAGCCAATAGTGATGGTGAAGACCAGAGTGATTCTGAAGAAACAGAGTTGAGACTTCTTTATTTTTTCTCTTTTTATTCTATTTAGATCACAGGCCTATTGATTGGATGAGTCTTTGCAGGGTAGATTTCCTCTCTTCAGTAAATCCGTCATCCAGAAACACTCAGTACTGTGACAAACCAATCAGCTAGGTGCTTCTAAGTCAAACTGACACCACAGTTAACTATCACAATGGCTTATAATACCTAATGTAATTAAATGCTTCAATAGTTGTGAACTGTACTGTAAAGATTAATGAAAAGTCTGCTCATATTGAGTACCAACACAATGTGTTTCCAAATCATTTTGATTCAAGGATGATTGAATTCATGGATGAGGAATGTTTAGATGTAGAATGTCAACTATACAGTGCTTTATTTGATAAAGTGACTATTTAGGGACGTAGGTGTATACTAAACAGTAAGTTTTTACAGTCTGCCTCCTTACTGAAGATTCTGAAAAGCTAAAGCTAGACAAAAGTCTCTTCTATTTTAACCTTCTGTAATTCTCCATTGCTTTCCATGCTTATTTTTTCTTAATATTATACATTTACAGGTTAAAATTTTAACATGAAACGGAAACCAGAGGTATCTGAATCAAGCCAGGACAGGATTCTAAAATTACCTTATGCAAAGTCCTTGACCCTATGGGTCAAGTACATTCCTGGGTAGATCTCTTAGGAGCATCTAACACTCACTAACCTTTGAGAGTATCTCTTACAGTATCAGATTCTGAGAGGCACATCTCACAGCCCCTTGAAAGACAGTAGAAGGAGACCCCTTTTCATTGCTTAGTGCCTGGCATTGAAATGATTTGCAGCCAGTGTGAATTTTCTGACAGCAAAACTGTTCTCTTTCCTGGACAGCATTTTACTTGGTTAGGCTTCCTACTTGTAAGCAGAGATGCACTTGGATTAGTTGGGTCATTTGGGAATGGATGCTGCCAGACACACACTGTGATTCAGATACTGTTATTGCTGAAGACATACATTTTTTCATCAACAGGTTTCACAGTTAAATCCAAACACATTTTCATTGATTATTCGTTATATTACCAGATACTTCGAGTCCCAGTGATCCCCAATAAATTAGGTTCTTTTTTTCCTTCTATAAGTTTTCCTAGCTCAGTGTTGCTTTTCCCAGAGGACTTTATATCTGTATAATCTGAGTGATGTAGGCTCACTGTGTTCTTTTTCTACTCATTCTTAAAGAGGACTGCTGCAGATGGCAACCAACAGAAGCTAGAAAAAATGGAATTTTTATTTTGTTTTCTTACATGAAATAAGTAGCATGCCCTCAATACCAAAATTCTTTCTGTTTTTGATATCAAGAAAAATATTTTTTGTTCATCTTCTACCTAGATATTATATTGATCTAATTCCATATGCACTTTGATAGTTGTATGAGTTCATGTACACATGTATACCTTGAAATTAGAAAATCACCAAAGCTGCCACTTGCCAATGGTGAACCATTTGGGGAGGATGTGACCTCCTCGTAGGAACTTAACCTGATGTCCACAAACCAGGCACTACTGGACTTAACACATGGTTATGAGAACCAAATAACAAAAAACACATAGTACAGCATCACATGGTGCTTGGCAAATGTTATGCTCAACAAATTAAATGATAATTTATTTTATTATACAGAAATACTAAAATTTCCATTGTCCAGATCATACTAAGCATTTCAAGCAACGTTTTACAAACTAGCTTACAAATGTTTGTAAGTGGGAAAGAAAAATTTGACAAAAATTTCTGGCAATTTTCATATTTATTCTGAGAAATACACACAGTAATGACCAATTGATAAGTGCAGAAGTACAGGTCATTGGAAATGCTTTCTCCCCTTCCTTGGGAAAAAAAAAAGGTAGGGCTCTAGTTTGGGCCAGAGCTCAGCACTTCCTAGCATGCACAAGGTCCTGGGTTTGATCCCCAGCACTGAATAATAAAAGAGTGTAGGGTTTTGATTCTAAGAAAGATTTTCAATTAATTTTTCTTTCCTCTTTTTTTTTAAAGTATTCATTAGGTTCCACTGCAGCCACCAGTGAAGAATAGCAGCCATGGCTCTGTGTTACCCCGTGGCCGTGGGCCTCAACAAGGACTAGGTGACAAAGAACACGAGGAAACCGAGACGAGGCACAGTGGCCAAAGAGGATGCCTCACCAGCACACCAAGTTTGTGTAGGACAGGATCCGGGAGGTGTGCAACTTCACCCCCTAAAACAGTGCTCCGTGGAGTTACTTAAAGTCTCTAAGGACAAAGGAGCCCTCAAGTTCAAGAAAAGGGTGGGGACACATGTCCATGTCAAGAGAAAGAGTGAGGAGCTAAGCCCTGGTCACCTTAAGGGAAGTACGTGACTGCCAATAAGGACAGAGCCCTGCCTGTGAAATAAACCTCTGCAGAAAGATAAGTAAGTAAGTAAATAAATGTACTCATTACTACTTGCAACGTGTCCCATGAATGCTTATTACCAATGACATTATGACTTACCACAACAACCCTCAACTGAGAAAATCACACCTTTTGAATCAAGTAATAAGACTGAGAACCTGGTATGGATACCAAAAAGAGATACTAGTCTTTATAAGACTAGTATCTTCATAAGACTGTGCCTTGGTTTCCTTTGTCACCTGGCCCTTGTTGAGGCCCACAGCCACGGGGTAGCACAGAGCCATGGCTGCTGCTCTCAATAGTGCTTGCAGCAGAACCTAATGAGCACTTTTAAAAAGCAGAAAGAAAAATGAATTTTAAATCTTTCTTAGGGTCAAAACCCTACATTATTTTATTATTCAACGCTGGGGATAAAACCTAGGATCTTGTGCACACTAGGAAGTGCTGAGCTTCAGCCCGAACTAGAGCCCTACCTTTGTTTTTCCAGGAAGGAGAGAAAGCATTTCCAATGACCTGTACTTCTTCACTGATCAATTGGTCATCACTGTGTTTATTTCAGAAAAAAACAAGAAAATTGCCAGAAATTTTTGTCAAATTTTTCTTTCCCAAAGAGAGATAAGCAAGAAAAAGAAGCCTTTTGTGCGAGTACAGAAGGGCTGCAGAACAGGTGCACGCACTCTCTGGTGAGAACAAAGAAGTGGAAGTACTTTTATCAGGTCTGGCTGGGGGAGGAATTAGGGAGGTGGGCAAAATGACATATCAACAGCTGATTTGAAGAAGCAGAAGATTTATTGGGGATTGGGGTTGGAGCACTTGGGTGGTTTTGGAGTCTTGGGATTGGAGAGAGCTTGGCGCACATGCAAAATGGGAGCAAGAGGTTTATTTCTGGAATTAGAAGCCAAACACAGCAACTCTTGGAGAGCTAGGTTGCTTCTCTGGGCCTGGTACCAACTTGGGTGGATGTCACGTTGGAGACAGCTAAGCCCAAAGCTATCAACTAAGAATCATAACATCAAATGTACTCTTGGAGCCAATATGTATCAACTATTTACAAGATCAGTGCCCTTAGTTTATCTAAAAATGCATGTGACATACATTGACCTTTAAGGGGATAGAAAATTTTAGAAAAGCTAAATTGAAATTCTTAGAGATAAATATTTTCAGGTATATAGTCACAACCAATTATAAAATATTAAAGGATTGTGAGATAGCTACTCCCCTGAAAACATCTTTAAAACATAGTCTACTTGTAAGATGTCACTTAGTGCTTATGCATTAATGTGGACAGAGTGTTCAAGTGTCTGACTTAACTCCTCATCTACTATAGGGTTGGATCTCAGGTAAGGCTGAGGGTGTGAGGGAAAAACTTTTAAGCAATATTTAAAAGAAAAAAGCTCATTTTAGGAGAGCAATGATGAAAATAAGGGCATTTTTGTGGGACTAATGAACTTCAGTCCCTGACAGCCATTCTGAATTTAGGGAAAGAGATGGTTAATATCTAGTGGTGATAAAAGCTAAAACAGCAGACTCTAGCAGCAGAGAGGGGCATGGGTGAGAGAGAGGGAGAGAGAGAGAGAGAGAGAGAGAGAGAGAGAGAGAGAGAGAGAGAGAGAGAGACCCTGCCTTAATTGTCTGCCAATTTCTGTGGCATAAAGAATCCACCATGGCTGGCTTCAAGATACTACTGGGAAATCACTGAACACATCGGTGAGCAGAGACACTAAGATTTGGCTCATGTGAGCTTGTATTATATATGGGTCCAGCACATCACTAGCTCTTCTAGTATCAGTGATCTACTTATGCCTTTTCTCTTGTTGTTTTATAAAGCAAAGTCTTACAAAATGTTTCAATCATTTCTTTTAAGACTTTCTTTTCTATTTTATTTTTCATTGCAACTCAGGAATGAACATAATTTTACTTTAAATAAGTAAAATGCAAGATTAAGGGTAGCACATAGGATAACCCGAGAAGGCAGAGGATGATTAGCATTGATATGATTGTTTATGTGAATGGTGCCCAGGAGATGGGCAGTGTGGAACCTAAACCCCCATGGTGGCCTTGCTTCTGTCCCATGGGTTCACCTTTATTTACCATGCCACACACTCACACTCAGCAACTCAGAATGCATTATGGCATTTCCATGACTCTCATTGATTCTAACCCTTTTTCTCCTCCAATCTAAACTTAGCTGCAGTTTGGTGCAGTGGCCTTTGGTGGCTGCAGTTTCTGGGGTTCTTCTGAGCTGTGTGAACAGGACTAGAAGGGAACCAAGAGAAGGGAAGTGGGAGCATGCTGACAGTGAATTTCAGAAGCAATGTGCTGAATTGTTTTAGGACACAGTCTTGGAGGAAGAGGAGAGGAATCTGGGGTCCCCAGTGTCCTGGTACCAGCCCATAAACACTTAGGCACAGTAGTCACTATCCGAGGGAGGAAAAAAGAATAAATCAGTGCTTCAGCATTCCACTGAATTACCCTTAAAAGACCTCACTACTCAGTTGGCTTCCGCAGCTGAGTCACGGATCTCTGAGCAGCCAGGGGGCCTCATGAAGACGCCGTGGGTGGCTCTGTAAGGGGCAAAACCACAGTGCTAATCCCAGCTCCTTGGACACCAGTTTTGAAAAAAGAACAACAAGCCCAGTTGATTGATGGTGTTATTTTGACCTTTCTTGTACCAAATTCACTTTGAGAATGCAGGGAAACAGACTCTTGAAATGGTGATCCTGTGCTTATAAACTTACAGAGGACCTCAGAGAGCAGGATGTCATGTGCTCAGCCCTCGAGGGCAGTGACTTCACCTGGCAGACCACCATGCAAGGGCTGCAGAGGGCAGACCTCAGTGCAGTCTTTGTCCATACACACAGTGCTTGTGAGTCTTCACTCTCCTCCTGAACATGCCCTCTTACACATGCTCATCACCTCTTTCAGAGATGGGAAACCAAAGCATAAATAAAAATGGAGTTGTTAACACACGAGAGCCTGGTTCCCATGGTCCTTGCTGCTAAGCATCACCAGCAAAGCAGTCATTATACTTTTGCTAGTAGACTATGAATCCTTCTATCAGAATGTCAGAATATAAAGATTTGTGGAATATGTGCATAAAATGAATGTTCCAGTAAAGAAGAGGGTCAGGGGTAAAGGAGATTACTATAAAATCATGAAATTCAACAAAAGAGAAACTGCTGGGCCTAAGAATGGGAGCCAGGCCTGGGGCTTAGAAGGGCCCTAGATAGCTCTATGCTTCTTGTCCACAGAACCAGGTCAAGGCTTAGTAGCTGCAGACAGAACCTCTACCTATAGGTCCACAGGATAAGAAAAAGTGGTGAGGAGCTCCTGCATTGTATATGTTTCAGTCTAGATACAGAAGAGAGCTCTCATTTTCTATCCAACTTTACAAAATCACCAAGGAAGAAAACAATTTTCAACTAAGATCAGATGGGACCCTGATTCACAATTTTAGAGAGGGTATAGAGCTTGGGAAAGGAGCACCCCAGCTCAGGTCTCTGCAGCTTGAAGAAGAGCACAATGTTTTGCCTCCTGCTGGAGTGTCTCTTACTCATGCAAAATGAAAGTGATCAGAAATATCTTCAGATTCAGGGCCTTAGAATCAGGCAAACCTGCACCAGAAACCTAAAGGTAGAGACCAGCGATCTTTGTCTCTCAACAACCAACCCCCATCCCAAGGGGGTATGCTACAGTTTAAGAATTTCTACTTAATGGTTCTAGAGGGAGACATCAGAGAGCTCTCAAACTGGACCACAAACTCTTGGCACAGGCAAACACTACCCCTAGACCCATCCTGACAACTGTCCATAAAGCAGGCTGTAGGGAGACCAAATACGGAAAGGACTCTGGACTCCTATGTGTTTGGGATACTAGGATCTAATGTGTGCCTTGGGAAACGGTGAGGTTTGTCCATGTCCAGCAAAGTGAAAACTAAGAATGGGAAGGGTTTGAAAGATGAGAGAATCAGAATCCCTCCTGGTCATGTGTTTACAAAACAAACAAATGCTAATGTTAAATGTCATTGTAGGAAGTCCTTGGAAAATAGACTGTTAGACCTTGAAGAGAGAGGGAGACTGAAGGGAATCAGCAGCCTGTGTCTTCTCCTCATTGAAGGAGAAACAAGCTGGAAACTGTAAATGCTGGGGAGGGAGGAGGTGGGAGATACTGTAGCTTTAAAATGGGATGAACTCAGTCTGCTGGCCTCTAATGACTGTTCTGAGAGCTAAAGGTAAACGGAAACAACATGGCACCATCCTTATGATGATGCTGTTACAGATGCAGAGGAGTTGGAGACAATCACCAGAGAAAACTGACAGTATTTGAGTTGCTCTTCGGAGAATGCATAAACATCTTGGGTGACTAATAAAGATCTGCTACTTATTAAGTCCTTATGTAGCAAGACACTCTTAAGCAATTAAAACACTGAAAGAGCCACGGTGAATTTGCATGACATCGTGAGGAGGTTAGTATAGTTCCCATGTTACAGAGAAGGAAACTGAGGCCTGGAGGAGCTGAGCCAGTTTGCCAGAAGCCATGCAGTGATTCAGTGGAAGAAAGCCAGGGCTGCCAGCAGCTTCTCTGGCACTGGAGTTGTGTTGTCCATACAGCTCCTTTACGGCAGCTATTTTAATAATGCTAATCTCTACATCCAGGAGGTTACTCACTTCTTTCTGGGATGGAATCCATGAGAAGAGGACTGTCTCTGTTCTTTGTTAGCCCCTGCAGAACCCCACATAAGGGTTCCGGCCAGTGGAAGCCATAGCCTTGGTTTCAGAACCACAAATCCCCTTTCTGGACCTGGCATTATTCATATTGCTTTGTTTTGTTCTTAAAGCTCAAGTCAAACAGATCAAGTGTTTCACTAAAAAAAAGTACAAGAAAAAAATAGATCATGTCTTAACTTTGCTCCTCTGGCAAAGATCTAGATAATGCCTAAGAGAGACCTTTGTAAATCATGAAAGACCAACCTGAGTGGAACCTTGGAATAGAAGCACCCAGACCTCACTCAACAGGGCTGCCACAGCTGCCTGCCTTAATAATGAGAGCTGTGATCGCAGGCACCCCCTACTTAAATCAAATCAAGGCCATTTACTGCCTCTCTCCTTTGCATGTGCCCACACACACCCATTTATAAGCAAGATTTACAGATTTTCAAATAACAAGTATGGACTACTTTTTAAAACACTTGCCATGTAGTCCAGTACCTTCTAGCCCCCCTTCCTAGATGCCTATCAAGCCAGATTCTGACTGATCCAGAGGAAAGAGAAAAGGCAGAGGGAGCTATTAAGGCTGTCCTCAGGAGGTTCAACACTTGCAGCAATTTGGAGTGAAATTACCAGCTGAACCTACTTTAGTATCTGGCCCAGCCCTCGCTAAAAGTTGTGGTGTCAGAGCCCAGCAATTTGCTGTGGATGAAAACTTTGCAGGTGATGACCAGGCCAAGGAATGAGTGAAAACCAAAGGAACTGGAGAACATACCAGCAAGGCTTATAGCTGCAGGAGGCTGAGTTTAGGTTATTCTAGCATTTCAGTCCATTTTTTAGTCTTTAGAAATACACAGGCATCAATTCCAAAAACAAACAAACAAAAAAATAAAATGCACAGGCTGACTGGCTTCCCCCAAATTCCCAAATTTCCATGTTTGGATGGAAGCCAGTGTCACAAGTCCCATTTATACAAACTGCTTAGTTGTCTTCCAAGGTCCCTCCCTGTCCAGAAAGCTTATGTCACCAAAGAAATTGCATCCTGACAGCATGGTTATTTTGTCCTGAAACCTCACTAGAGCTCAGTACAGTATCCTGCCTATGGCGGATTAACTAATGGTTAACTTGTAAACTCAGCTGGGCATGGAAGGCCCACCAGAGGATTGTTGCCAACAGCATAAAATGAATGGAAGAGGAAGATGGTGCACTGTTGATTTTCCAGGAGAAGTTTGTCAGACTTGCTTTCCTCATATGAACTCGGCTGTTTTCATCATAGGAGGTGCTCAGCACCTCACTCTCATTGAAGATGGCTGCAATTCTCTTTTGGGGAGCTCTGGTGGTTACCTTGAGCATTGCATCTTGGCTCTGGTGCAGAGCCATCATTTGCTGGCACAGATCCTTTATCCTGCTGATGCAGACTTTCTAGCATCCATCACTGACCTTTGGACCTTTCCAGTGCAAATTCTTGAAACAAACTTGCATGAGATATCGTCTTGTGCTCTAGGACTCCAGCTGGACTAGTAGAGGACATTGCCAAGGGCTCTAGGTCTTCAGCTGGATTTGTGCAGGACATTGCCATGGAATCAGGGCCCTCTGTTGGATTTGGGTCTGTTGTGTGTGGACAGATTTCCTACACTTTTTTGCATTTGACTGAATATTTTAAAATAATATTTTAAATATTTTAAAATAATCCTATGAATTATGTGTCCTGTATTAAATTGTTTCCCTTGCAAATCCTGACCACAACATTCCCTTACCTTTAAATCACTCATGAACTATGAACTAATGTTCACACTTTATACTTGTATTTGTTAATGTTTGCTGTTGATAAAGTACTAACTTTAAATATCATCTCACTTAATATTTATAGCTAACTTGGATCTGCTACTTTTAAGCCTCATCAGATAAAGACTAAAGAGAAATATCTGAATATTTGTATCAGCACAATGGTCAATGGTATAAAAATCAATAATGAAGTCTTTGTCTAAGTTTTTGTCACTATCCGTAGATTATATTTCAAGTTAGATCTTTTAAGAATTTGTGCATAGCGAGTACCCACGTAACAGAAGTGTTCCCTAACGCTTTGGTGTTCCCGTCTTAGATGGGGAAGATCTGACATGGGCAGACCTGTGTATCTTTTCCCCTAGCCTGCCAGGAAGAGCAGAGTAAGTTAGTTGGCAGTCTTTGCATCTTTATGTACCCTCCTGTTTAGCATACTTTCTTCATCTTTTCTTCCTTCATTTAATCCACTTGTGTACAAAGACCTAAAATTCTTTAATAGTCAAGATTAGTCATGGATAAATACATTTAAAAATAAACAAATAATGAATGTGGCAGGAGACATCCTGATTCCCAAAGCAGCTTATCTCCACATCCCTATCCCTCCCATCTGAATTGACTGGAGCATGCCCAGAACCAGACACACCTTGATTCCTAAAAGGTTGGACAGCAGAGAACATTGTGACCAGTATGAGTCCATTACTGTACCCTTACCAACCTGGGCAGCAGGGAGCTCAGTCTTACCAGGAAAGAATAGTCAGAAAGTCACTGGCCACATGCCATTGACATTCTCAATGGAAGAACAACCCAGTAGTTTTTCCTTGAGGGGGAAATTTAATTAACAGAAACTTACAAACATATTTGGAAAGAAGGATAGGGAAGTTTTTCTTCAATAAATAGATGCTATTTTTTTATTACCTTCCTGGCAGCCTGTTCATTTGGGTGGCTGGTGTTTGTATAAATGAAGACATTGGCAAAGGATTACAAAAGGAATTTTTAGTCTAGACAGTCTTCCCATTTGGAAGGGCAGTCACCTTAAATTCTACATTCCAGCCTTAGACAACCATTTTCAGGTCTCCAAATCTCACACCCATCAATGCCTCACTCCTGAAAGTCTACTGGAGTCAGGGAACATCAGAAGAGCGGGTTATTCAGTCAGTGCCTGCCCTGGATCACCACAACAGGCATGCTCAATAACTGTCTGCTGGAAGCTGTACACTCCCCAGACTTCTTCCATGAAAGGAGCGCGTGTGTGAGCATGCCCTTCTGGGAGGGTCTGTTCAAGTGACAGTGCATGTGCATAAGCATGTGTGTGTATGTTTAAGTGTCTGAGTATGTGAGGATCAGTGTGTGAGTATGCAAACATGTATATGCATGCCTGTAGAAGTGTGCACTTGTGCCTGTGTTGGAGTGGGTCATTGTGTGTGTGCATGAGAGTGAGCATATGATTATGGGTGAGAGGCGTGCATAAGCATATATATGCATATATGCCTGCATATGTATGTGAGTATGTATGTAATTTGCATGAAAGTGCAAATGAGTCAGATTTCTGTGTGAGCATATGTGAGAGTGCTCATTGCTTAAGTGTCCATGCATCTCTGTTTGCTGTGGTCACATTGAAAAGAGGAAGGGAGGATTAAGAGGAAAGAAGGATTAAGAATGAAATTAGATTGGTCAGCGTGGTTGATCTTACCCTGAACTAATAGAGATGAGAACATGGAACTGAAGCAATCAGTTCTGTGAAAATGCCTCTGCATCTCCCTCCCACACCTAACTGTCCTTAAATAAATGGAAGCAGACAATCACAATAAAGTAACCAAGCAATCTTTCCAGTAGGCTCCCACCCATGGCTCCTCACCTAGACAGATCTGTGTCCAGGACTGGAACCAGGTTCCCACCACATTCTTCAACTGCCCTGTCCCACTTGTTCTGAACTGCAGGGATGGGTTTCTGGTGTTGGAACCACCTTGGAGAACAGGGTCCCATGATGTCATGTTTGCTGGGACCAAGGGAGGGTGTTTTACTAGCTTTCTGAATGCACAGAGCAAATCAAGGCACAATGAGGCCAACCCCAGCATTTTTGGATCACATATAGAAGATAATTTATCCTAATTTCTTCAGAGAAGCTGCTGTCACACATCCAGGCCTGTCATCCTGCTGATCCCTCCCATCCTGTCCTTCAGGTGCCATCTCACTCAGCCCTAGATTCTTCAGGATACATTGTCACCTCTGCCTTCCCTACTCCTTGTATAAATCACCCTTTAATCAGCCTTAGAATTGCAGTGAGAAGTACACCTTATTCAGGTGTACTTAGTGGCTCCCTTTGGGGAACTGGCCAGACTGATTCAAAGCTCAGGGGCATGTAAGGACATCTGAGGACACAACCCACTTGTCTAGCACGGGCACACAGACGGATACAGTTATGTAACCATAATTCAGCACAGGTCAGCATACATGGGCTGGTAATGGGCACTGTAAGAATGTAAATGTGAGACAACAACCTGTGTAAGAATTACACAGTAAAGATGCAGGTGGGCGCTTGCTGTGGCTGTCACTCCAGCTCTCTGCCCTGGTCTGCTTCAAGCTGCCTGCTGTTGTTCCTGAGGTCTTGTGTGCTCCTTAACCTTGAGATTTCACCCATGAAAATTTCCCTTGAGTCCCCTGAGTGGGCCAACACTACCCATTAGCTAGAAAATAAAATCCGGATATTTAGTGTTTATGCAACATCCATTGCAATCAAAACTCATTTTGTTTATTTATCCTATATCAAAACTAGCTTGCATAAATACTGTATTATGTACATTCTCTCACTCAACAAATGCATCTTTCTTGTTTCCCTTGTCTCAGTCAGCACATCAGACAACATAATAATAGCATAAGGCCCAGATTGTTTGCCCAATACATTTCTAACTACTCTGTATGGAATAACTAATATACAGGCCATCCAGGTGTACCAGCTCAGAGGCTGTGATAGGTATCAGTTACAATGAAATATACTTTTAGATTTTTTGTCCTATCAGTTTGACATGTAATTTTTTTTTAATTTTAAAGAGACTAAAAGAAAAAAATAATAAAAATGATACAGAATCTCAAAACAAGATGGTAGTAAATTAATAGTGTTTATTATTATTTTTAACAGTGCTTATTATTTTGCATAGTGCTCAGATTACCAGACTTGGAAACTTGATCACACAATATAAACAATAACTGTTCCTTTCAATGAACTAATAGAATGAAGAGCATAATTATCTTAGCTACTATATATATATATATATATATATATATATATATATATTCTTTTTCCCTTTCTTTCTTTTCTCCTTTCCTCCATCCCAGTTGTTCTTTCCTTTTGAGCAGTTTCTTTCCCTTTCACAATATCTATTGCAAATTTTAGATCTTATTTACTTGTTCAGTTTCTTACACTAGGGAGAAAATATGATGTTTACACAAGTAAGTCTGGTTTATTTCACTTATGAGCATGGTTTCTACTTGCATACATTTACCTATAAAAGCTTTAAGTTTATCTTTCTGTATAGCTGAGTACCACTCCACTGTGTAAAAATACCAATTTTTTTATTCATTCCTTTGTTATTGGGCATTTGGGTCGTTTCCAAGATTTAATTATTACAAATTGTGCTGCTATAAACATGGATGCACATATATCGCTGTGGTATGATGTTTTCAGTTCTTCTGGAAAAATACTAAGAAGGAGAATATCTGGGTGGAAAGGGACTTCTAATCCTGGTTTTATGAGGCATCTCCTCACTGATTTCCATAGTTGTTCCAATCTACACTCCCACCAACAACGAAGAAGTGTTCCTTTTCCCCACAGCCCCACCAGCATTTGTTTTTTGTTTTATTTTGTTTTGTTTTTGGTAGGGGGATACCAGGGATTGAACTCATAGCCTCACGTTTGCCAGGCAGGAACTTAGGCTGCTGAGCTTAACCCTCAGCCAGCATTTGTTTTTGTATGATATGTTGATGATAAGCATTCTTTCTGGTGAGATGGAACTCAGTGATATTTTAATTTGCATTTCTCAAATGACCAGACATTTTTTCTTATATTTATTTGCCATTTATATTTCTTCAGCTGAGAAATGTGTATAGGATGCTCATTTTGTATTGAGTTTTTGAATTTGGAGTAACTGATTTTGTTTCAGTTTTTATATGCTCTCGGTTAGAAATTCCTTGTCAAAGGGACAGTAGGCTAAAATTTTTTCCCAATTTGTTGGTCTGCTTTTATCTTTGTTGTTGATTTCTTTTGAGATGCAAAAACATTTTAATAGGATGAGATTCCAGTTGTTGCTTCTTTGGAGTATATTCTGTGCAGTGTGGTTTTTGTTCTTGCGCTCTCTCTGTCTTGCATATCTTCAAGATTTCTACCTACTTTCTCTTCTGACATGTTTAGTGTTTCTGTTTTAATATTTAGATCTTTGACTCGTTTTCATTTTAGTTTACTATAAGGTAATAGACATGGGTCTACTTCTATTCTTTGGCATGTGGAAAGTCAGTTTTTCCAGCACCATTTATTGAAAAGGTTATCTTTCTTCAGTGAACATGTTTGGCTCCTTTGTTAAAGATAAGGTAGATGACACAGGTTGGGTGTTTGTAGTTGTGTCTGCTTCTTCTACTCTGTTCCATTGATCCTCAGGTCTAGATTTTTGTTTTCATTTTTTGATTTTGTTTTTGTTTGTTTGTTTTTGCCAGTATCTTGCTAATTTTATTATAGTAGCTTTGTAGTATAATTTCCAGTCAGGGATTGTGCTGTCTCCTGTCTTACCTCTGTCATCTAAGTTTGCCTTCAATATTCTAGATCTCTTTTGGTTCCAGATGAACTTTAAGAATGTTTTCTGTAGGTCTGTGAGGTATACTAATGGTTTTTTGATTGTGATTGCATGAAATATGCATGACAGTTTTGGGAATATGGCCATTTTTACAATGTTGGTTCTTCCTATCCATGAGCAAGGAATATCTTTCCATTTTCTGCGATTGTCTTTAATTTCTCTTTCCAGAATACTGTATTTTTCAATGTATAGATGTTTTATTTCCTTTTAAATTGATTCCTAGGTATTTTATTTATTTATTTATTTATTTTAGATATTATTGTGAAGGTTGTGATTTCCTTAATTTCGTTCTCAGTGAGTTTATTTATTTGTGTACATGAATTATACTGACTTTAAGTGCTGACTTTGTATCTAGCTATGCTACTGAATTTGATTATTAAATCTAGAGGTCTTTTGGTGTAGTTTTTGGGTTCTTCTATGTAGAATAGCATGTCACCTGTGAATAATGATAATTTTAGTTCTTCCTTTCCTATCCTTTTTCCTTTTATTTTTCTGTTGTCTGGTTGCTCTGGCTAATGTTTCCAGAACTGCATTGAAGAAGAGTAGTGATAGTAGACATCCTTTTTTTTTTCCTGATTTGAGTAAAAGCATTCAGTTTTTGTCCATTTAGTATGATGTAAGCTGTTGATTTGTCATAGGTGGCTTTCATCAGATTAAGGGAAGGAACATATATTCAAATTTTCTGTAAGGTTATTATAATGAATGACTGTTGGACTTTATCATAACCTCTTTCTGCATCTACTGAGAAGACCAAGTGATTTTTGTGTTTGCTCTGTTGATATGGTGTATTACGTTTATTGATTTGTGTGTGTTGAACCATTCCTGTATACTTAGAATAAATACCACTTGGTCATGGTATACAGTCTTATTGATGATTTACTGCATTCTATTGCTAGTATTTTATTGAGGATTTTTGCATCAGTGTTGATTAGGGAGATTGCCAGTAGTTCTCCTTTTTGGTTTGGTCTTTATCTGTGTTTTTTGTTTGTTTGTTTGTTTGTTTTATATCAGGGTAATACTTGCAGCAGTATCACTAGTGTCAAGGCCTCTCTTGAAAAGCTCATTTTTGTTATGCTATTTTTTTGGCCATTAGTTGTCTGCTTGTCTTCTTAATTCTAATTTCTGCTCCATTCATTGAGGTCTCTTTGCCACTGTTCCTGGAATACTAGTACTTTTCTCTCTCTCTCACTAGAATGCCCTGCAGTATTCTCTGTAGAGTTGGACTGGTAGTCTCGAATTTTCCCAGTTCCTCTTTGACTTGGAAGCATCTTGTTTCTCCATTAATTTCTAGAGACAGTTTTTCAGAGTATATCAATCTGGGCTGGAGGTTATTTTCTTTCAGGGCTTGGAATATTTTGCTCCAGGTTCTTCTTACAATGTTTATCTAAACTATCTAAGTGAAGCAAACAAGCAAAACCAGTTCTTCTAGCCCCTCTAGCCCAGGAGGAAATTCATTAGCCCAAGAATGTTGTTAATTATGTTTGTTGCTAGTGTCACAATGGTGGTCGGCCACCTCCTCATGACTCTGTAAACAAAGCCAAGTCACACAGTATGGGCTCAAAGAGGGGGGGAATATCCCCACTAAGAACAGGCATTCCTGTCCTGCCTCTGTCTCTCATACCGGGGGCTATTGTTTACTGTAGGTCCTGAGGGGGCCTAGGGCCTTCAAAGTGACTCCTCATCCCCCACAGAAGGGTTTTATTCCCAACACTCACTGCAGGTCAATGCAAGTCCCCTACCGGCTCCACTCTCCATTGGTCTCACTGACCCCTAACATCAGTGTGCCTGCACCCCAGCACGACTACAGCTCCTGCCAGTGAAATAGCAGACCCTGGCAGTTCGCTGAGTCACAGCTGCGTGAGTATGGACACGCCCGCTAGCGCAGTTCTCTGGTTCCCTGCTCCCTTCTGCCCTTACATCTCCCCACCAAGGCCTTCAGGCTTGCCGCCACCAGCTTTGCTGTGCCCACACATCGCCAGGTTCCAACAGTGCTTCTGGCATGGTGAGACTGGCTCTGGTGAGAGCGCTGCCAGCTACCGCCTTCTCAAGATTTTCTCTTCTAAATTTCTTTCTGTGGGCTTCAATTCTCACTTTGGTTTCTTCCTTGGTCAAGGTTACCTATGTCTTTCCTGCTTTTCTTTCTCCAGAATGCTATATTTCAGCATCTGGGCTGTTTCTCTCAGAGAGGCTTTTTACTTTGCTGCTTACTGTTCCACCATCTTCCAGACTCCCTGTAGACTTTCTGTGATGTCATTGAAACCTAGTGATCTTCTTGAGGACCAGTATATCTAATTATTATTCTACTATCCCTCCCAATACACATATCTCAAAACAATACTAAGAAAAACTTACTAGCATCATTATTTTATGAGTAAGAGAATTACAAGGCTCAAAAAACTGAATCATTTTCAGACATGACAGTTACATTTCTACTCAGGATTTTAATCTAGGTTATGTCACTGTTTAAAGTTAAAATAGAATTACTTTAATTTGAGTTATTGTTTAGTCTATAAGAATCCTAGCTTGGAATCCCAGATAGAAGAGGTGAGGACTTTGTCATTATCCAATTCTGATGGTCTCATAAGTACTTTCTCTATAGTAGTCAATTTCCTCATTATTAATATAAAGGAATTTCATTGTAGCAGTAATTATCAGTCTTGGATGCACAACAGAATAACCTATAGAGATAAAAATGCACCTATGTGTGATTTATACCCAAATATTTATTTAATTGTACTATATAAATGGACTCAGAAATTAATGCTTCTCTATGGTTCTCCAGGAAATTTTAAGGCACAAACAGGATTGAAAATACTGAATGTTCTGTACTCAGTAGCCTAGGAGATTTTTCTTCTGTGGTTTTGACCCACTTTGTTGTCCTTTCAGTGTAAGTCACTGTTGGCCCTCTACTTGAAGGGCGTTTTTCCTGGGGACTATGACAGATAGGTTAGGATGTGTTGCAGGAACAATGACCCTGAGATCACGATGTCAATTTTGTTTTACTTCTCACTTGGTACAGCTCAGCTGAGTTTTCCTCCTAGGTCAGCATGGACACAATAAAGTCTACCTGAAAAATTGTTAACAGATGGAAAACCATGCGCTGGGCCCTATAATTCTTCTTCTTCAAAGTGACAGTCATGATTTCCATTCACATGTAACTGGCAATGCAAGTCATATGGCCAAGTGTGAGGCCTCTGGGACTAGTGAGCACAACCCAGTGTAAGGTATAATCTTCCTTGAACAAGTCATCCACAGATACTTAGCTCTCTTTTGAATCCATCCCACACCCAACTGAAGACCTCCCTGGCTCCCTCACTATCTTTGAATCTCTGTAGTGTGTGTTTGAACCTTCCTTTATCATATGGTAAACTGTGTACTGATTTTTGCCCTGTGCAAAATAATAAGGATTTTACTGTGAGCACTGCTGTAGCACATCTTAGAGTTCTTTGTGTAGCGAAAGGATTGATAGGGACACACGGTGAGCATAAATAGTACTTTTTAATCAAATGGACCACTACAAAAAGGCATCTATTTAGGCATTTATTTGCCTGAATGGAAGTTTTATTGATGATTTTGCAACACAGAATTTATTCCTTTTCTATGAATATTTATTGGATACTTAAAACAGCAGAAAAGGACTCTAAGATAATGAAGGAGAAATCTCTGGCTTTGGAGCCAGACAAATTTGAGATCAATTCCCAGCTCTGTCACATACTAGTTCTATTCTCTCACAAGCAAGTTATTTAAACACTCTGAGTCACAGTTTTCCTACCAATAAAATATAAAATTTTAACAGCCTCATCTGGTGGTTGTAATAATAAAAAGAGGTAATATTTTTAAAGTATATTCTTGAGATATTATAGTCAATCAACATGATAAACTATTATTGAAATCTTTGATTTCTTATATACAGATATTTAATATTTTTTTCAAATTTCAATGATCAACCTAATCTTCACATTCCTCTTTCAATGATATGGAAAGAGACAATTCCATTGAATCTCTCTTGTGACTCAGATGCAGTTTCTCCATAAAGGTACATAACCATGCACTTTTCTATATGTCATTTGCTCTTCCTGCTAGGGCTGATACAGAAAATCAACCACCAAATTTCACCAAGGTGAGACTTGCCTCTTTGATCCTTACATAGCTGCATCAGCTGATCTCAGTACTAGACTAAAGTCAATGTGATGCCATTGAGTGAGTGTGAATTTTTGGTCTGACTGATCATTAAGTTTTAGAGCTCTTTACTCACCTATTTACTAAATTAATTAATGGCTAAGTATAAATTTCTCATTCATTATTAAAGTGTTCCAAAATATGAACAGCATGAAGAACTTGTGAATCAATTAAAATACAATAGAAAGCTTTTATTCTAAAGTTTGTCATGCAACCTGGTATTTAAAAAAATATTAACCACTGTCTTTCCATCACTGTTCTTGTGTTAAGGGGAAAGGTTGCTATTTTCACTATCAGTATGTTTTCAGGGGCAAAGACTTGGGACATTTATGCCATTATTAGCAAAATAAAGAAGGTCAAAGATATAGTAGCAAATGGGACTACTGCTTGCATTTCTGTCAAACTAGAGTTTTTCTGAGTCATTTCTGAAACAGGTTTCAATAACTGATATCTTCTAGTCTCTATTTGTGAACATTTCTGACTCTCAATCTAGGGATTTAAAGAGGAAATTTTGTTCCTCAATGACCATACTCCTGTAAAGATTATTTCTAAACTTTCTGTATTCATAACTTCCCATAATATGCCAGTGATAGTATCCAGTGTAGACTGTACATACATCATAAGTATGAAGTTCTTGCCATGGAAGTCACCTTGAAAGTGGAGACTGCCAAATACCATCTCTGCCACAAGCAACAAGTTCACTTTCAAGATGGAATCCTTGGACGTTGTGAATTTCATATTGATTCCATGCTTGGTGCCAAAGTATACTTTTAGTACCTAAGTATACTTTTAGTATAAAAGTAAAACAAAACAAAATGAATCTTTTTGAAGAAATTTGCTTTATCCAATTCATATTTTAGGTTTACTATGGGGCTTTGCTATGAAATTGTTCCATTGGAGATTTTTAATTTGTTGAGAGCCCGTGAGATCTGCTTGTAGACATGACTAGGTATCAATAGGGATAGAGCAGTATTCTTGGCAGTCCTGGTTAATAAGTTTCCTTGTTTCACTTCTGCTATCTTCATATGGCCAAAGACTCTCAGCTTAAGTGTTTTTCAAAATAGATGACTAGAATAAGAGCTCATTTTTCAAGACTGTTTAAAAAGTGATAAAACCAGACTGAAACTCAAACCTTCCTAGTTTTAGTGCTTAAAATGTAACCTCTCCCTTCAAATACAGCAGTTCTAAGAATGCAACAAGACTCGTAGGAAGCACAAAACTCCCACCTATGTGTTTTGATTCAGCAGAAGGAAGCAAAGGGCCAGGCATCTAGGCTTTAAAAAGCCCTTCCCTGCCTCAGGCAATTCCCATGCAGTTGAGGGATGTTTGTATTAATGAGCTCCATGCCACTGTAAGGAACTGCCTTTCAAAAGCGCTTGGTTTCTGAAGTTCTAGCTTAGGATCAGGCCAACTCCTTGCTTTGGGCTCTAGAGGTGCTGGAATGCAACTGTGGGGAATGTGTGGTAGAGCAAACAGCTCACCTGTGAGCCAGGAAGCAAAGAAGGGAAGGATGATCCAGCTCCTCCCTCTCCTGATCCTTCTAGAACAAGTCTCCAAAGAGATAAGCACCCCCCATATGGCCCAACTCCCTCAAGGTCCACAGTAATCCTCAACAGTGCCACCCTCGGGGTCATATCTTAAACACATGGGAATATTTAATATCCAAACTGTAGCAATCATGGTTTTAGAAAATTGCTGTACTTGCTGAATTGAAATTTAAAGAATGAAAGCCTTCAATCTCCTTGTGTCTCCTTCTCCTTGGACTTTCTTCTCAACTCCAAGGAGCCCAGCCCATGAAGTGTTGCCAGGTAGACAGGAGATGGTCACAGGTCATCGAAGAAGCCTCCAGTTCTTCTCATTTTTAGGTAAATATATTCTCCTTGCCAGTCCAAATCCCTTAATCTCTTTCCTGGAAGAGAAGATTTCTGTCCACAACTTCCCTTCCCATTGCCAAAATGGCTCTGCTCTACCCTCCCAACGTCATCTAGCACACACATCCCTCCCATACACACTTGCTAAGGGGACTGCACACATATTTGCACATATTTTAAAATACCCTGAAGAGTTCTTAGTTTAAAAATAAAACTTCCCACATGTCAAGTAATTATTGTTCCTTAAATGAGAGATTGTATGGGGCAATATGCAGTCTTGAGTTTTTAAGGCAGGCTGGATTATCCTGGCTGTTAAGTACGGAGCCGTAGAGTAGACTCTTCCAGTTGGGAATCCTAACTGTATTGTACAGTCCACTCATTGTCTGCACATGTTCCTGAGCCTTTTGTCCCTGAATTTCATCATCTATAAAAATAAACAGCACTAGGACTCTTTAAGAATTACACAGCAACACACATAAATGCCACTTATTACCATTATATTTGAAGTCAGACTGACTTGGTTTCGAATTCTCACTCTGCTGTGTGCTGGAAGTTAACCCCACGAGGTGGTAGATCCCTGATCTACAAAACAAATATAAAATTGTCTACTTCATGGAACATGGTTCAGAGTGGTACAAATGCTGATGCTTAGGAAATTGAACAATTACTGACACAGCAGAGAGGTGTTGTTAAGTTTCTTATTAGCCACATTTAGTGGTGCATGCCTATAATTTCACCACGCAGGGAGGCTGAAACAGGAAAATCAGAAGATTGAGCCCAGTCTAGGCAACTTAGTGAGACATTGCCTCAAAATAAATCAATAAATACATAGGTACATACATAGTAGTTTAAAAGTTGTTGTGCTAAACTCCACAGGTGGTTCCCATATCAAAATCCTGATGTATTTCCTTTTTCCATTTCTGCACCAAAAGAAAGGGAAAAAAGGAGCAAACGAACACTTATGCATATATTGTAAAAAATGATACCAAAATTGTACATAACTTTGTGTCCATATTTCACAGAAGAGAACTTAGTTGCATCCTTAGTACCAACAGGAGCTGCAAAACTTGGCACTGTCACTAAAAAACCAAGTGTCCTGATAAAGGTGGTATCAAGTCTATGGAGTGGGGGAATTTTATTCTGATAGGAAGATCAAGAGAGTAGATTTTCTGGGGAAATTTGCTGCTTGCCTCATAATGTCCAGAACAGACCCAGTTACAAAGCAGTCTGCAAGATGGAACAGCTTTTCAGACTTCCAGGCCCTCAAGTTCAGACTCTCAGCCACAGCTTCTGACTTTCCTCCATGCCGGCTGTTCATATGTTTTCAAAGTTGACTTCAATTTAAAGTTGATATGTTTAAAACAGCCCATGATTGCATCAACCCTGAAATTCACAGCATCTTGGGCTCATGAGATAAGTCTAAATAGAACAGGATATCTATGAGAATCTGATGAAGGGGCCAAGGTGTTTATGAGAGGTGACCTGAACAAAAGAGCCAAGTCCAAGTTTCAGGGAAGAAACAAATGAACCTTCTCACATTGGGTTCTTCTAGCGCTCTAGAAGAAGACAGAACAACACGCTCACATGATTTTATAAGTGCCTTTGCCAGTCTGAGAACTATAATTTTCACAGGTAAGAAGACCACCATGTGGTATCTGGTGGTGGCAAGCCCCTAGGATGGCTCTGGATGGCCTTAGTGTGTGTAAATGCCATCTTCAGGGGGAAGCAGCCCTTGCTATACACTGTAATGTCAGTGTTTGCTTTTCATATGTTGGTGGCATGCTTGTCTCTTACCACTGTAGCAGGCTCCTGGATAGCAGGCAAGGACTTCCTTGGTCTGACTGATACAGATTTAGCAGTGTCTGATACTGAGCAGGTGTTTATTCATAAATGTTCAACAGCAATGCTCCCATGGTAGAATTTCAGACTTCATAGTACTCAACATTCTATTTTATTTGTGTTTTAATCTTCTTAAGCTTCAATCTTCAGTTTTGCTGAGTTTCACTTAAACAGTGACTTGTGTTTCCAGTTGAGTGACACACAATGCCAAATATCTATTAATATGTACAACAGACAGAATATTGTTCCTCAAAGCTGTGCACACTCCATGTTTGGAAACTGTATGTTCCCTTACATGACAAAGAGTGTTGAAAGTTGCAGATAGAATTTAAGTTCCTATCTAGTTGACCTTATATAGGAAGATTATCCTGGATTATCCTCTGTTTGGTGCAATGTAAACACAAGGGTTTTCAAAGTAGAAGAGGGAATCAGAGGAAAGCAAGAGATGGCAGCATAAAAAGCAATTTGGTCCAACATTGCTAGCTTGGAAGATAGAAGAATAAAACCACAAGCCAAGGAATGTGGGTGGTCTCTTAAGGCCAGAGAAAGCAAAGATGGGGATTCTTTCCTTCGGTCTCCACAAGGAATCTAGCCCCGTAGAAACTGTAGCTTAGCCCAGTAGCACCAATGTTAAACTTCTAACCTCGAGAATTACAAACAATAAATTGTTGTCTTTAAAGTCATTACATTTGTGGTAATTTTTATGGCACTCACATAACTAGTATAAAACGGTAAGTATGTACTCATACTTAGAATCTATTTTAGAGTATGCTCTTTATTGAAATCAGTCTTGAAAATATGTTCAGGAATAATTTCAAAACAAATAATTCTATCTTACTAGTGAGTACTCCTTTTGAGAACAGCCTGTCCCTGCCTGCACTAATCCAGGAAGTTAGGATCCAGTAAGACTCACCAGAGTTTAGCTGACATCAGTCAGAGGAAAAAGTCCAATGGTTTGTAACTCTCAGCCAAGTAGTCTGAATAATCCTGTGCTTCTGTGACATTTTTCACTTTGTAAGGTCTCACTTGCTGATTTTGCCTTGAGCTTGGTTTATTGAGTGTGTCCTTAGGAAGGCAAAGTGCCAGAAAAACAAATTAATTCTGTTTGATATGCTGAAAATTAATGAATGGCAGTAGAACCTTAGAGGTATTGCTCTCTGACAAATCTCATCCTAAAGTTAAAAATCCTATTTAAGAATAAATTATTATACAAATAAGTTCTTGAAACAGTTCAGCCTTGGGCTAAGCATGTTTTCTCTACCCATGCCATTCGAAATCACTGTAGATGAGCTAATAGCTTTTTGAGAAAAACAAACTTTTAGATATGGAAAAGATGAATTCAAAGAAGATTTTATCACATGTGAAGGGGTTGCTTTTTTGTTCTTTCTGCAATCTCCTCTAAAAATTTTAACAACACTGTAAGAAAAAGACCTGGTAAAACTTGCATCAACCTGTGAATGAGACAACATTTTTAGAGGGAGGCAAAAAAAAAAAAAAAAAACAACAAAAAACCAACCAAACAAAAAATAATCAAGCATAGAATGAAGTCTGTTGGAAACACAGCCCGGTGTCTACCAAGAGTCACCTGTGCGATCACTTTGCCACCTCTGAGGAAGCAGAACCCCTTCCGGGGTCACACTGACCTTGCATATATTATGAGTACTGCTCTTACCTTTCTTGGACTTTTGAGGATAATAAATCACACTTTACTTACATGTCTACTCTAGGTGAAAATTAATGTGAATGTGAACAAGAATAACAATCACGATTTGCTTTGAAAATGGTTAATGTTTGCACATTTATATCAACCAACACATTGAAGGGGATAAGTCACTTCTGTGCTTTGGTTGCTGATGTGGACAGAAATCATCCAGTTAAAGTGGCAGATGGAAAACGGAAGAACAGGAACTAAAAAGAAAACTCTTTTCGTTTTTTTTAAATAAAAATATTTCACTCAATGTTGTTCTTCCAAGGCTTTTGGTTTTCTCACCCCTCATTTGGACAGTTAATAACGCTGGACATTTATAGAGTTTCTTTCAAAACAAAGACCCTGAAGGCCTAAAACACCATGCCAGCAGGCAGAAGGGAGTGAGCTCATAGGCCAGGTGCAGGACACCACCTCCGCTGTGGAATGTAGCAGCTGGGCCACAGCTGGTGGGTAACAAGCACAGGACAACAACCCAGAACAGGAAGTGGAAAGGAATCCCCGGTCCAGTGGAGGCTTCAGGGTTAACAGGAGGCAGCAGCCGGACTGAGATGACACACTGGAATGGGGCTGGGATATCAGTCTTACAAAATACTCAGATGCCCCTGTGAAGGGCAGAGGGAGGGAGGCACTTCCGGGCTTAGTGTGGCTGATGTTTCATGCACAGAAACTGAATCTTCCTCCTAATCAGCTGTGACCTATGGGAAGATTGCAAGCTGCACGTTGGAAGCCTCATTCCCTGGAAGGGCGCAAGAGCCTGGAGGCTTCTGCCTAGGACAATAGAAGCAGAAAAGCGATTTTCTTCCCAGTGCACTTCAGGACATAGTCCTGTAGCTGGCAGACAAGAACAAAAACCATCATTTTTTTACTTGATGGTTTAAAATGGGGTGGTCAACAACTAATATTTTAAACAGTTTCCTAGAGAGTGTGACTTACACCTGGAGGACTGAAACACCGTTTCTAGTCTGTTCACTTTTGACCTTGTTAGGGCCTCTCCTTAAATTACAGCCAGACAATAAAGTAAATGGGGAAGGAGGCTCTAGAGCGTCCTGTTTTTGTTGTTGCTCTTAGAAAAAGGTTTAAAGAAAATAACAAGGAAAAGTATTGCTCTGGCTGATTTGGCTGATGGGAAATTAACAGCACTCCTGATATGATGCCCGTGAGGTCCACAAAGGCACCAAGAGTCACTGGTGGGAGAAGGGAAGCTCAGGACAAGGTGTATGCAGCGGATGGATCTCTCCTGGTAAACAGTTTTCATTGCTTGTCTTGTTGCTAAGAATGGAGACCACAGGCCATGCACTCAGCCTGGAAGAATGACACTGTGGTAAGGAGAGCGTGCATACATTTGCTGTCTCAGTAGTCATTTGAGAGTACAGACAGGCTAGTTGACGATCATTTTCCTAAAATATACTGGAAGCATATTTCTTAGTTTAGAAGCAAAGCCTTCTTGTCATGTGAGTCTAGGGTGTGAGGCCTTTATAGTTAGCTTTGTAGGTGAAGACTCTACAGCCAGCTCCCCTCATCCCAGATAACGGGAGCAGAGCACCAGGGATTCTAGGGGTTAACACATTTGAAGATTCTTAGGTGAATTGTTAGCAGGCTCATCTCTGGACTGTTAGGTGAGAGTGAGGGGAAAGAAAAGAGCCTCTATTTTATTTAATCTACTGAATGTTGAAATCTTTTTGGGTCAGCTCCTTGTGCCTTGGTTTTTAACAAAGTAGACTAAATTAAAGAATAATCTTCCTTCAAGGAAATGCTTTTATTCCAAAATTGTATCAGTTACTGCCCAGATCCTTACTGAAAATCAAGCAAACCCTTGGCTGAAATAGTCTATGGGACACTTTCATGTTTCTATGTTTTACCTAAGCTTTCGTGGTCCTTGTTCATAGGAAGTAGCTTCTGGTTCTGACACTCTTTAAAGTGAAGAAATTATGAGAGTGACAGATTCACCCCTGCTGTGTCTTCTCGGTGAATATGCAGTTGATTACTTTGCCTGAGACACTGTCACGCTGGAGATTTTTGCCATTTTCTCCTGCTCACCTGCTTTCTATCTGGCTCATTTCAGTGTTGTGGTGGGAGGAAGCCTGTCAGCATGTGTGGGTGACAGGTCTGAGGTGAGAACTGCATGCAAGGTCTGAGGTTACAGGAAACGGTTGTTTGTGTAGCCCCATTGGAACTCAGGGGAATGCAAAATGAAGCGTTAAGTTCAAACTTTCTGACTCTCTATTCCCTCGAGAAAAAGGACTCCAGAAAACACAGGTGTGTTGTCTACAGAGCTGATGGTTTCCTTTACAGTTTATTTCTGTAGAAATAAACTTTGACATTGGATCCCAGGGGCTACAATGTTTTACCTACCCAAAAGACTCCTGGGGTGATGTGTGTTTTAGAAACCTCAGACATGAATTGTGTTTAGGCAGGATCCACCCTTGGTAATATCATTCATTGCCCGTGAAGTAATGGTGCTTCCTTTTCTCTGGGTCTTTTCTTTCTGACTCCTAAATGCTGACTGTTCCTAGCTCAGGCTGGAGGCTCCTCCTAACTGAAATTGGCTCTAAGTTCCAGTGATATTAGAATTTCCACCTCTGACTTCCCCCAGGAATCTTGGATTCATACATTCTAAGCACCTACAAAAAACAAAGCAAAACAAAAAAGAATCTTAAGAAAGAATTTTAGGGGCCAGGAATTTAGCTCAGTGGTATCAGCACCTGCTTGGCTAGCATGAGGTTTGAGTTTGATCCCAGTTTAAAAAAAAAAAAATCTAAGCACCTACATGGCATTGTAACAAAGATTTAGAACTTGATATGACACAACAGAAAGACACACAACCCCTTGTCTTTTCCCCAAGACTGTTTCCTTTTCCACATATTAGTTGAGGAAATTTGAGCTAAGGTGAAAATCTCACGTATATAAAAGCCCAAACACAAAGAGGTGTATGTCTGACTCATTCGTGTAGACTTCAAGTGTCCTAGAGTGACAGGACCTCTTCTCCATGTTGTGCTGGAGGAATTAAATTACAGGATCTAAGTTTGCGGGATGATTTCTAAGATCATTATGCCAATCCAGATTGAAGAGGCTGAAGAATTAAAGACAGTGGTGGATCAGGCACAGAAAGCTTCTGTGAATGTCCCAGAAGTGACAAAACATCACTGTTGACTGAATTCAAAGGTTACATTTCACACCAAACTGTAGAGGAAATAAGGAATGAAGACAAAATTGCTCTGCCAACTTTGGTAAATACTTACTCTCTGACACATTCAACCTTTTGCATAAGCAAATATCCATTTCCCCATCCTCCCATGAAGCAAGCCACAGTTCATAGAGCAAGAACCCTAGCTATAAACACTCTGACCACACTTGGAGACAGCGTTTGTCTAACCCTGGAAGGTTCATGATCTCTCCATTCTCTACATACACTTTGGTCTCTGCTTGCAAATGGTCAAATTTTGCCTGGCTGATCTCCCTCTTGAAATACTTTATGAAAGACAACCAAGAGGAGCCACCTGTTGGGTTTGTAAGAGACGCTAAGCTGTACCATAGGTCACATGACTTTTTTCAATTATCATTTTTCATTATCACTCATAAGTACAACTTCCACTGGTACTATTCTTGCCCAACCTGTTATGCCACATTTATTTGGTGGCATTTTATGTTTCTTGACTATGTCCAGCCACTTTGGGTTAGCTGGTTTCCTTCTTGTACTGATTTTTTTTTATTGTAACCTGAATTGCAAACATACAACCTCTTCACATATACTTATGTTTCTCTGGCTTCTCTCACCCTGTTCTAACTTTCTATATAGCAATTGTACAGAATTACTACCTGATTTTCCCTTTCCTGTTCCTTACTACTTTCCTTCCTGCCTGCCTGTCTCCTTTTTTTTACTTCCTTCCTTCTTTGTCTCTCATACTATTACGGTAAACCAAAAATATGTTTAGTTTTATTCCATGACGGTAGTGTCAACAGATATGAATACCACATGGACCATTGTAATTGGATAATAAATAGTAGTGAATCAATAAACTGATTTTCTCAAAGAATTGCCAAGAATAAATTTTTCAATAAATCTAGGATGACTAGATCTCATAGAAATAATCAAATACAACCAAACCCTAATTCAACAGACCGAATAACTGAGTCATAGAAATTGCACATTTTGGGAATATTTGAGAATTCTCGTTCCTATCTATATGTTCTGTGATTATGTAAAGTGATGTATGTCAAGAATACCATATTTCATTAATTTGCTGCCAGCGAGTAAGGGTCCTAAGTAGCAGAAGTCACTGTGTCACCAGTGTTATCTTTACTCAAACTAGTTATGATGTGTGATGCAAGTTTACATGTCAGTTAATTCCTAGAGAATTTCAATAGTCCAGGTTGAAAGAAGAGCGTATTTAAATTTTAAAATTGTAAAGATAATTAAGCATTGCAGGTAGTACATCTTGAACTTGCAAACCAGACTTAGCTCACTAATTGTGTTTGGAAATAAGGTTTTGTAGGGATACAAAACAGATACACTTCAGCAGTGGTAGTACCACGCAGAGCTGACGCACTGCATCAGGAACAGAACAGCCCTAGAAGTCCAAAACACTTGTGTCTGATTCTTTGAAGAAGTTTGCCAGCCCTTACAGTAAACCCAACACTTTCCCGAAATACATAGCTTCAGTTAGTATAATGCCTGTGCTAGTATTTATTATTAACACTTTCTCATTTAGAAAATTTAAAAATACATGTTAGGTATTGTTTAAGTGCAGAACCATCAGGTTTCTTTTAAAACTACTAATAGAATTTTGTAATTCAATTGTGTCTAATGAAATATGTATTATTACTTCAGAGAAGGGTTCTGACATGAAAATGTTTTTAAAGAAATCAATAAAATAATACTGAATCTACTAGAGGTTCAGTAATAATTTGTGGGTACTACTCCACTTTCATATTTCTGTTTTCCTTTTATTAATAGTCTTTGAGTTTTAGTGGACAAGTTGCCATGTGGTGAAGCTACATTTTTCCATTCAGTTTTGCAGTGTGTTGTGGCGTGTCTTTGTCACACAGTGGTGTGTGAGCTGAGAGCATGTGAGAAATTTCTAGGTCCCTGTCTCCACTTTTTCTTTACTTCCCAGTGATGAGACTGCAGCCAAAGGAGGAGAACTGGGGACAGCCAGCTGCGACAATGAGGCAGAGCTGGTAAGATTGGTAACATAAGAAAGAAAAAAGTAGACAGTCATTCCCATGGATCTATCATGAAATCCCAGAACTGACTACTGGACTATACATTAGAGCAGTAATAGAAAAGCATCTAATCAAAGAAGACATTGTTACTACATGTTTTAACACAATACTTGTATCTTGATGCTACTATGATAAGAATTGTTATATTGAAATAATCATTCACTTATAAAGCACTGAATAGTGTATACCATGTCTACATGCCACATGCAAGCATCTATTTTCTTGTTTAGGGGGAGGAAATTTGGACTTGGCTAGGGAAGTACCCAGAGCACAGCATGATCTGAGTAGAACTTGGGACAGACCCACAACCAGAGTCCAGAGCAGATATATTGAAATCCTGAACAAAAAAACAGCAAGAAAATGAAGATACAAGAAATTTGCTCTCCCTCAGGTTTTATATTTTTAAATTTGTGTTACCAGTCACGTCATAAAGTTAAGTACAAAACCATACCATTTATTGAGCATATGCAGGGGTGTAGGGCTCTGAAAGAAACACTTGGTAACTACCACATTTAGCTGTTCCAACATCTCATTTTTGAAGTGGAGAAACAGACCAACAACACTGGAATTGCAAAGGAGATGAATCACTCAGTGGCTCAGATGACATCTGCAGTGTCTTCGCTTACTCCCAAGACCACAGTTTTTGCAGTTGACCATGGAGTTGCTGCATGACTAGATTACTCTCATGTCAACATCCCATAAAGTAATTTGAAATTCCCTTCTTTTCTCTGAGTAAGACATGAAAAGTCAGTTACCTCTGAGCGTCTATCTGTGAGACTAGCCAATTGCTGCCTTCTGAGTCTCCACTTTATGCAGTCATTAAAAAATGATTCCTTATAGCGGGAGTGGATTCAGGATAACTGGATCCTTGAAGACGGGAGCATAATAATCCTATATAAACATGGAAATTATACCAATTAACCAAAAATGTGGCACATTTTATTAGCATTACTTTACAGATAAGCAAAGAAAAGCAACAGAGGGGCTAAGATACGTTTTCAACTTTATAAGTGAAGCACTAGTCAGAGGCCCCACTCCAATCAGTCAGGAGGATTTTCAGGATTGATTACTACTTTTGTGGCCTCCTGAGAAATCAATTTCGGATAACCAATTTTTATTATTTTATTCTCATTCATTTTGAGCTTGACCATATAACTAGCTTTGGTGAAATGCTAGGGCAAAGTGAACTGAGATGCAATCAGTGTTTGTGTAACATGTTTTGTTACTTAACACCACTAGTTTTTGAGTATCCCTTTCTGGAACCCAGCTGCATGTCAAGAGGCCACATGGAAGATAATCTGGTCATAGGCCACTGGGCTCCATGAGACCTCCCACAGTAATGTGTACTATGCCCAAGCCATCCCGAAAGTAGGACTTCTGCCCATGGTCACACTGTTTTCTCTGGTGTCATGAAAAGGCCTACCAAATTCCTAAATTTCTAGCAAATAAACAATTTTATTTTCAATGGTTAGATCTCAAATTTGTGTGCTGGTAATGACAAATGTTTTGTATTTTTCTATCTATTTATTGGAATGCTCTGGATCACAGATGGGAATAACCAAATTTCTTGTTTACCAATATTGTATTAGTAAAAGAAATTGGATGGGTAGAAGTGTGTGTGTGTGTGTGTGTGTGTGTGTGTGTGTGTGTGTGTGACAGAGAAGGGGAAGAGAGAAAGAGAGAGACAGAGACAGAGAGAGACAGAGAGAGAGGCAATCTGATGACATAATTCTCAGTTTCATACTCTGATACTGAGGGTCAAGATCCCAACAAGTAAGAGGCACTGTTATAAATCCTAGAGTCCCAAGCCCCAAGAGGTTCAAGGGCAGAAATAACATTACAGATTCTAGCTGGGCTTTGTGCTAACTAACCTAATGTATCTGTTTACCTCTTCTTATGTATCTGAACCATAAAAGGTGATCACTCTCAGGTTGTAGGAAAAGTCCATGCTAATGTTTGTGTAGTTCTAGTCCCATATCTGTCCAATATAAGTATGTTAACTTTCCCATTTCTGGGGTACAAAACATCATTGCTATAATTTTAAAAAGGACAGGTTTATTTTGGTGCATGTTTTCAGGAGATTTACTGCATGGAGGTCAACTGGCTCCAAGGCAAAAACATCATGGTGGGTGTTGCAGAACCAGTATGCTTAGTTCTTGGCATCCAGAGAGCAGAAGAGGGGAATAGTGCCTGAGAAGAAAGGACAAGGGACCAGATATAGTACCCAAGATCATGCCACATGACACCTGAACACACTCAGACATATCGTGGGTGAATCCCACACCACTCAAATTAACATAATTAAACTTAATCACCACAACAAGGTAATGTCACTTTAAACTCTGACTAATGTAGTTTATCATCTGCAAAGGTACACTCTTCTTGAACTCATTCACTGTCTGGGGTTTATAGTTTGAACCACAGTGACAGGATTGTCTGAGTAATTCTCAAGCTCTCTGTGAATCTACATTTGTGAACCAGGTTTGTAAAATATGTCCACTGGCATCAAAGGCAAGAGATGCTCAAAGAGAGAGCAGAAACTAGCCCTGGTAAGGAGACCATTTCTGTCTCCTCCATTTCACACCGTGACCCCCCTTGGAACTTCTGAGGTAGGAAACATGAAAGCCAAGTTGATGACTTCATTTACAAAGCATTTTCTCTGAATTATTGCTGTCTTGTTAATTCTATTCAAGAATTATTTGGCTCTCATGATATTTAGATTATTACCTTATTCTCCCTGCAGTGCTGCTGACTGATGGAAACTTGGGGAATGAGACCTTGGAGAGGCTTGAGAGTGGGAAGAGGATAAAGACTGCTAGAGTCCAGTGCAGCATGTGTGAAAGTGACAGGAGGGCATCTCAGGATGAGGGAGGAAATTGCTGCTGACAGTACCAGGTGAGTTTATAATTCCCTGTGCAAAGTGCTGCCTGCCTATTTAAACAGTTTTTATGACATGAAATGCCCTGTCTCTTCACCAAGAAAATGTAGAAAGGAGATGTCGCAAAGAAATAAAAATAATCAGTACATGCTTCCTAGCAGGAAATGAAGGATAATGATTGACATGTGACAGCTCTGACGTGTCAGCCTTTCCTCAATGATATTAACTTGCCTCCAGGGAGGGAAACGCTACTTAAGATGCTCACAGGTTAGAGCTCAAGGAAAGAAAGAAATGTGTATAATACTTTCTGCAGAGGGAATATGTGTTCAATTGCTATGGCAGGCAAGAATAAAGCAGGAAATAAACCACTGAATGTTGAAATGTTGATGACAACCTGAAAAGGGCCAAAAACAGAACTGCAGTACATCTGGAGAGTTTATCCCAAGACCATTAGCTGGCCTGACTGCTTCTTCCGCTCATCTCCCTCACCATTTACTGACAAGTTCAAATCAAGCAGTCTCTGCCTCCATAAGGAACTGCCTAGAAAGACCTTGTTTCTTTGGAAAAGTGTTCCTAGTTTTGTGCTAGCTTGGAATGAGTTCGCCATTTTACTGGGAAGTGTGCTGAAATTCATACAGGGTATCCAAGCACCAGGGTGTGGAAGGCACACGGTCACTGTTCCTCTCTGCTCTACAGAGGCCTGGGAGGATACTTTGTACAGAGTAATGCAAAGTGCTAGTGACATAGCTTGAATGAGAAATCAAAAGAATACCATACCTTTAGGTACTGAACTCTGTAGGTTCAGCAAAAATAAATTCAGTGTGACATAAATCATCCTTGAAGAAAGAAATGTCACCAACTGTTGGGCTACTGTCTCACCTTGAAAGAAAACAGCTTAAACTTCTGTCTAAAACATAGAACTTTGAAGACTTGCCAATTCATATTTGATTGGCATTTCACTGTAGTATATTTAAATATAAAATAAACTCAAGTTTATATATAGCTATTGAGGGTCTACCATGTTTCTGGCTTGGCTCAACCAGTTTAACAGTGAATATAATACAACCCTGAGACAGGAGGTTTGCTATGTAACCCAACTGTTGCTGGCCCCATACGTAAGTCCAGCAGGGGGAGATATTAATACTTGGCTGCATTACAATTCTGCTGGCATTCTCTATACCTCAAATGTGTGAGAATTATTGGGGCCATCTGTGGCTGGGAATCGCAGGAAGTGGCTTACCTGGGCTGTGAACAAGCCTTTAGCCAAGCTGGCTTCAAGGTCATGGCATTCTCCTGCTCACCACTTCTCCTCCTCTTACAGACTCTGGCACCTTTCCTGGTGCTGTTGATGTCTTCATGGGCAACATCATCAATTTTCTGAAGAATATTTGATGTCATTGTGTCCTGAGCACTGTGGTCAAAAGGAAGAGCAATAAGATATTGCCTTTCTTGGTATTCGAGAGGGTTTTAAGCAACAGTTTAGACCAATATCTTCAAGGGATTAATAAGGCAACAGGAAGAAGTTTTAATTTTTGCATTTCATGCCTATCACAATCCTTACTCATTCTAAGACTCAAATCAGGCTGAAGATATAACAGACATTCAGAAACCAAACTGAGTACAAGATCACCAATTCCCTTCAACAACCAAGCCTTCACTCCAGGCTAATTCTTCCATGTCTGATTCTTGTTTTCTTTTAAATGTGTTTTCCTTGATGTTTCTCTGTCCCAGTCCTTGCCCAAATGTGCTTCTGACAAGTTCACTGATCAACCACTATTTCAGATGTGCTAAGACATATACCAACTGCCTACTCAGGTCTAGGCTGTACTTAAAGATTTGATCCATGTGTAACTTATTTGAGTCCTACATAGAGCCATGTAGCAAAACATCTTCCAATATTCACTTCTCCATCATTCAAACTCCAACCTGACATCACTTCACAATGCTTGGCCACATTCATGTTATCTTCCTACCAGTCTACATAGAGGTCCTGAGACTTCTAACTCTGCTATGTACCATCTTACCTCCAGGTATTTGCAGTCACACCACGTCCTTGGTCACAGAGCTGCATGACTCCTCCTTTCTCTGCTTTTGCTCATCCTTCATGAGTCTCCTTAAATATTTCACTTTTTTAAAGACAGACGTATTTATTGGGCATAATCATAAAATCACACACTCAAAGAGTAGCATAGACCGAGAGGTCTTGCTGTGTTCCTTCCTCTCACACTTGCTTCACTGGCAAACCTCTCATTGTGTCAACAGTGCCTTGTACTCAAGTTTGTGTATCACAGAGTCCCCACTATGATCTAAGGATATTTTTACTTGTTTATACTCTTATTTTTGTAATTCTAAGTTATTGCTTTATACTCTATGCCTGGCATTGTATTTGACAACTAAATGCTCAATAGTCTGTTTTATGAAATTCAAGACACGTAGTGTTTGCAGCAAACAAAGCAATAATGGTGAATATCACCTGGAATTATGCATGATGCAGCCAAAAAAGACAGTCCCATCCTTCTCTCTTCTGGGAGCTGCATAAACAAACATGTATGTTAGATGTATGTTTGAACTGCTGATCTGAACTCATTTTGAAGCTAATACCCAAGCTCAGGAGCTTGATACCTTCAAGATAGAGAGAAAAAGGAAAAAAGTATACATAGCTATCTGCATATTTGGGCTCCATGATCTTTGAGGTCCTTTGGAGACTTTGTAAGTCCCTCTTAGCAAGTTTGTGTAAATAAACTCAGAGGAGAAGACTTGGTATTTTTCATCACTAGAAACTTTATTGCAACCTCTTGGAAAAATGACCACAACTGGTGAACAAACAAATCAAACCAACCACAAAAATGATAAGTCAAACCAAAAACAGAGCAAAACAAAACAAATCTAATAGCTTTAACATTTTAACAGGAACTAAGATTCTAGTCAGCTGTCAGCTTAGACAGTTGTCCTGTGGTATCCACAGAGGTCTGAGTCCAAGATCCATTGCAACTGCCCAAATCTGTGGCTGTTTACCTTTCAACCAGCCCTGCCCACCCACCAGTCCTGTGATCTGCAGGTAGGTAAAGATGATGATAATAGGCAATAATGAACCTTGAAGGTCTCCTCTGTTTACATTGGTCATCCTGGGAAACTCATTTCTCCAGGCACAGTCTAGAAAGGAGGCCATCATTTTTAAGATCATTGTTGTGGGAAGTCAAATTCCTAAACCTGATTTTTCCAGCACAGTGGCACTCAGAGTCCCAAAAAATATATTTTCACATAATTATATACAATCCCTGTGTGTTCATGTGGTGCCATTTATAGCCCTTAAATTTACATTCCTCAAATCACGGGTGATGCAATTTTGCTTAGGTCATAAACAAGACTCTACATCATGTGTCTTTTAAAAGGGAAAATAAAAGAAAGCAGATGCTCACTTTACAGTTGAACTTCAGTTAGGATGAGGCAGTTTCTTTAATAAACATATAAATCATATCTGCTACTCATAAGACAAATATATGGGTTTTTTAAAAATCATTCTGCTTTATTTTTTCTGTTTTGAGGATTGAACTCAGGGCCTTATACTCACTAAGCAAGTGCTTTACCACTGAACTACATCCTTATCCCTAGTTTTCAAAATTTTCTGGGAGAGAATTATAAACATAAAAAAGGAAAACACAATAATACAATAAATTCACATATTAACTAACTTCAATACTGATCAATGTGCAATTTGGTTTCCCCATCACTTGTACCCACTTTCCCCTTCATGTGCATACAATACTATTTTAAATCAAATATGAGATATGTCACTTTTTCTTAGTTATTTTCTCATTGCTGGAACAAAATACATGACACACAAAAGTTAAAGTAGGAAAGTTTTATTTCAGCTCACCGTTTGTAGAGTTCCTGGTCATCTGGCCCTGAAACAGAATGACTCAGCAGAGGAGCATTACAGAGAAATGGTTCATGGTAGGGCAGGAAGAAGGCAGCTAGCAGCAAGCAGCAGCAGCAGTAGCTTGCCTTCCATCCCTTTTGAGCCTTTCGGGCTATAATTCCCATTACTCACTCCCAGAATTATGCTAATTCCTATCAGTGGACTAATCCACTTATCACAAACCCTTAGTCAATATTCACACCCATAGATCCAGCTACCTCTAAACAATCCCATGAATGAGCACATGAGTCTTGGGGGGGGGGATTGAAATGGAAGCTAAAATATATTTTATTCATATTTTGATATGTATAAATGAATACTTTAAATATTATAAATTAAAACTCATTTGATTTCATTTCACTATATTAAAAATTCTCTTCTGGCAGAAAACAAAAGAATTGATCTGAACAATTTGATTTAACTGGTTTACTTCCTGTCAGTGACATCGGAAATCTATTTGTATCTTATGTTTCTATTCTCTTTTATGTATTATGAAATATCAAAGGAAAAAAGTTCTGTTACATATAATAGTGCTTAGATAACAGAGTAAATGGTAAGCTTTTGCAATTCTTGGAGGCATCTCCTCTCCAGATTTTAGGGTAGCTGTTTGCCCCTTTGTTTCATTTAAATAATGAAGCCAAGAAATATAGCTGATTTTTAATTAGTCCAACTTTTTAATGCTATAAAGATGAGAGTTATAATCTGCAAGATCTCTACTTGTCAGAGCTGAAACTAGAAATAGATTCACATTTTATATATTTGTATGTTTGGCCAAGTTTTCTGTAGTGCTCTAGAAAAATTTTACATTTCACTATCTATGAGAGAAATTTCTGGTTTTATCACTTTCTTGACCTACTTACCAACCAATCTTATGTTTCTCCAAACTGTTAGATAAAATGTTTTTACTACAATTTTCAGAGTCCAAATCTGTCTTCATGTAAACTCACTAAATAGAATTCCTTTTGTATATATTTTCTGCTTAAACTTCTAGCCATTTTTCTAGTGTTTTCCCTCCTTTAATTTATTTGTAGTTTTTATACATTTTAGATACTGATCTTTTCCAGCCATTGTCATCTTTTTCTTCTTCTTGTCTAAGAGTCTTTTATTCATTAGAGATTATACATAAATGTGTAGTGAAAAGTTCAGCAATTTTTTTGATGTGGCCCCTTTAAGCCTAATTTTTAAAAGCTTTCTCTACCTTGGTTCTCATATTTTGAATCCTTTTAAAATTTTTAAAATTACTGTTGCAGCCTGGGAATATAGCTTAGCAGTATAAGTGTCTGCCTGGAAAGTCCAAGGTCCTGAGTTCAATTTCTGATACCAATAAATAAATAAATAAATAAATAAATAAATAAAATTTTTAAAAGACTATATACATTTAAAATTTTGTCTTATAAATTTTAGATAGTCATATCTTCTGTTTTCATGGTGGTTTGAAAATGATGCCAATTTAGAATCTTTCTGTCTGGTCTGTATAATTATAGCCATTTTAAAAAATTCATGTCATTTCTTGGTTTTCAAATGCAATTTTTAATATTGGTGTGATCACCAGTCTATATGTCATTCAAATGGGTAGCCTCACATAATTTTATCACGTATGTATTCCAATTCCTCTTTGGTTAATTTGTAAGTGTCCCATATTTCCTAATGGTTTTTAGAGGTTGTACCAAATCATGTACACACACAAACACATACACTCAAGTACTGTACTATACTCTGTACTCTGTACGAGGCACCTCTCTAAGCATCCCTGACATTATATTTACCTCACAACAAATCTATGGAGTATATATTGTGGTACTCATTTAAAAGCAGAGAAAACAGACATAGCTCCTGGAAGACAGTTCCTGAATCAGCTAGCAAGAACTTGAAGCCTGTTGTCTAATTGCCAATCTACTCTTCTTAACAACCATGTGATTGTGGTCCTCTAAATTCATGTATGTTCTCATATATTTTACATTATACGTGGTAAATGCATTGAGTTTAGCATTTTGCATTCTGATCCTGATTCTGGCTGCTTTGCACATTATTTTCGAGAGAAGTTTCAATCACTGTGATGGTGCATGTGTCACAGAAGTCATATTTGTTCTAAGCCATTTGATGCTATTTTGTGGTATGGTGTTCAGAATTATTATGTTTAGCAGAGAATTACATATTTTCACTCAGTAACATTACTTAGAAAAGACAGTGGCTGACACAGAAGAGGATGCAATGATGGTGAGGGCATTGAAAATATATAACATTTTTCTCTGAGAGAATTTTGAGTGCAACGTAGAACCACATGGTCTGATGTGGGCTTTGGAAGGAAAATTCTAGCTACTTGGTGAAGGCAAGACAAAATGAACAAAAAGGGAGGCAGAAAGATCAGTCAAAAATCACAGCAGCATTCCAGGGGTACGATACTGATCTGAACCAGGTATGGGAAGTGGACAGAGTGAGAAATGGGCAGACTGGCATGCATTTTAGGATAGAAAGGAGGAAATGTTTTTCTTAATTATCATGCACTTAGGGATATTTATTTGACGTCCTCATCTTACTTTTCTTTGTTCTTTCTACTTGTTTTTCACATAGACTAAAAATGGGTCATGGCTATATTTACATATTTAATATATTCTATGTATTATATCCTATTTAGTATATGCTATTAAATCTATTTAATATATTCTAAAGTCTGCATTTGATTTTATTACCCTATTTCTTTTCAAATCTCACTGAACATCATATATGATACTCATTTCTGAATCTCTAAACACCTTTAACATACTTATTTCTAAACTGTTTCATATTACCATATAAAATGAGCTAGCCCTAATTTAGTCTAACTGACTTTCTCGATGTAGTTCATTTTTCCACTTCACTTTCTGCGTCATTTGCTGATTCCTGACACAATCCAAGATGCATAATGCTTCTGATAAGCAGATTTTGCAGTGTAGAGGTAAAGGGGGAACTTCTGTTTCACCTTCTGAGGATTTGTTGTATTGAACTGAAATTAGATTAAGAGAAAAGAGACAGAAATTTAATATGCATGAGGCAGTGTGTGTGTGGAGGGGGGAAGCCCAGGAGTATGATTTCCCAACAACACAGTGAGGTCCAGATGCTACATATCCTTGTTTGTGGGAAGAGGAAGATTGAAATGTGGTGATTTCAAAGGTCAGGCAATGATTATTAATACCTGAGACAAAACTAGCTGCAAAATTATTCTCTTGGTAACGTGAATAAACAAAAGGGGCATCTTGCATCGGGTCCATCCAAGTGTGGCTGCATCCCTTTGTCATCTTTTCTGCAAAATGGTAATGAGATTTCAGGGAGGAGATGGTAGATGTGTGGGTCCAGCCATGGGGCAAATCAAGGAATACCAGCATCCTTCTGTGTGCCTGTGGGAGAAAGAGAATCAAGACATGGGCACGTGGGAAGGAATGATAATTCTCCAGGCCCTAACATGGATTATTTTCAAATTTGCCTTTTTGGTCCCTCTGTGTTTGTAAACTAGATTTCATAACTATTTTTGGCTATGAGTTTCCCCAACATTGTTTAATTCTTATCACCTGCGATCCACTAAGCCATGACCAGATGGTTTTATGGTAAGATACATGGTGGTTTGGAAAATAGAGATTCTATGGAGTACAAGTTTCCCAGGTTTTCAACTTCCCTCCAGCACAAGATCTGGGGCTTTAATCCTTCAAAAGCAGACATGTGGGGCATAAGACATACTTATATACTCACTGTGTGCTTTTTAGTAAATCACTGGACTTCAGTTGCAGCTTACTGCTTAAGTAAGGAGTTTGCTTTTCTTGGAACATCTGAATGATCCTACTGGTGTGTGTGTGTGTGTGTGTGTGTGTGTGTGTGTGTGTGGTGTATGGGTCTGTGTCTGTGTGAGTGTGTATACACATGCATGTAGACACATGCATGCACCATCTTTTAGTGCTTTGCCATATTTTTTCAGAAATGCCTTCTAAATTTAAGAGTCTGAGCCCCCCTCTCAGATTTTACAAATGGGAGGTGGGAAATACTTCATCATAGGTCCAAAATGACCACAGTAGCAAAAACTGAGCATGAGAGAGTGGACATGTCTGTGCTTACAGAAGCTCTCCTTGCAGAATGTTTGCTCTGAAATCTCACTCAGACAGCCTTTTCTTCAATTGTTAAGGGCAGCTGTTTTGAATCTGGCGTCTCTCACTAGATAGACTTTAGGGGATTCATGTAAATCCTGAAGTTTTATGCAAAACTATGTGTATACAAGATTTGTTTTAGGTGAAATAATCCATAATGTTTATCTTTTGCTAGCATACAAATAATCCTCGTGGTGAAATATGCTTAGGCTTATTTGGCATTTGTATGCTTTGGTCTTTCAAACACTTTTTTCAAGAGAGTTAGCAGGCTCCCAGCTACAGGAAAAGGACTGTGTCTCTATCCCAACCCAACTTCCACTACCACTTCTTGAGTAGATGACATGTGTTTTTTGAGTGAATGCATGTGAGAAAAAGTGGTACAAGACTGGAGAATAGCATAGCTTCAAAAGGGGAATGATGTAGAGTAGCTGAGAGAGGAAAATTGGTGGCTGGAATTCCAGAGACAAATGAGACAATCTCATAGTACCTCTATGATATGGGCTGAAAAAAAGTTTACCACAGAACAATTAATTGTAAAATCTGTAACTTATACACTTTCCAACTATATCTCTGAAAGAAAAACAATGCCGATGCTTCCATCCTTTTATTTAGGCAAGTCAACAGATGGTAGCACAGGCCTGAACCTTGAGCATTTGAGCATCCAGTGGAAAAGCCAAGCACAGTCCACAGATGGCCTTTACTATTAACCCATTTAAAATGATGGGGAAAGTATTTTATCACAATTTTTAGATTAGCATCCCACAAAGCCTCAAGGGATCCTCCAATTTTATCCCATCCCCATTATGCTTGGTGGAAAGACACATGATTTCTTTGTCTCCCAAAATAAGAACCAGGCTCCTTGGACAGATAAAACAAGAAGGCAATTATGTGCACACCAATTGCTTCCACAGTTTGCAAGAACTCTCTGATGTACAGACAGGCTGCACTGCCTTTACGGTCTCTCAATTTTGGACTGCATTTATTGTACAACCTTCCTCCCAGCAACACACTTCCAGTAGACTTTGTAGTTAGAAGGAAGGGACAACTAAGTAGGCAGGTCAAAAGGGTTTTCTTTTGAGGAGCTGCATGGTTGCTACTTCAGCATAATTTCCTCCCCACCAATCTAGCGGAATCACAGTAAAAACAGAAGAGGTGGCATGCACAGTGCTAAGTGGATTCAGTCCCCAGTGCCTTTTCAAATCTTTCTACCAGATTTGCAGCGCTGCATCTGCTGTCAATCAGAGTGGGTCACTGGGGAGGACCTGGAAGAAGGAAAATAAATCGTATGCTAATTCTCTAACTTAAGGTTAGGGAAGCAACACAACGGCAGGAAAGTTCAAGGAAATATATTTTAAAAGAAATAAATTTCCCAAAAAGTGGGATGTATCTGTTGAAAACTTCCAGACTAGTTTATCTGTATAGATTTCCAGGTTTTTCTCCTCCCACGGAATGTTCTGCCGTGTTGCTAACATGCTTATTTCCTTTGACCAATTAGTAAAACAGAAGTTTGTCTCTTAAATGAAGTCAGAGTTCAGAGCAAAGAAACCCCAGTGTTGCCTGTGATGATCTGGAGACACACCCTGAACTACTCAGGAAAGAACAAGTCATTCCCCTGTCTTACAGACTCTGTGAGAGGTTGGGTATTGTTCCAGCCTCATAAATTGTCTTGCCAGTAAGAGCCTTTGAGGTATAATGAGAGTCCAGGGCAAAGTGCTGGCCACAGGCACATTTTGAAAGCAGTTCAGCTTGTTTCGGGGGCAGTCTCTGGTTTTCACAGAGCCTCTGACCTTCAAGTTGAGTTCCACAGCCTGCGTTTTCCAATACTTACCCTCAGTCCTGTCTGCTCCATCACAGCTCACAAGACCTGGGCTGCGATGGCTCAGTACCAAGCTCCTATGTTAGGAATGGAATTTTCACAGGACGTACATTTCTGCAATTAGAATCCCTTACTCTATCTGGAGCTCAATTAATTGCTTACTGGATTTATGATCTGGGAACAATTCCTAGGTTATTATGAACCTCCTTTCTTATCTGTAAAATAGAAATTATAATAGCTCTGTTTTTGAAAACTTTTGAAAATTAAGTGTACTACTGTGTGAGGCAAGGTAGGCTGGTGTAATGTCTGAACAATATTCAATAGTGACACTACTATTAATGTTCTTATTGTTGAAACAGCACTTAACCCAAACAAATGTTGCTTAATGCTATGTCTCTATGGATCACTAAGGAAAACAGGCAATAGAAAGAATTTTCTCTCGCTGGTTTATTTATTTATCTGTCATCACCTACCACTAACACGTCAATAATAGGGGCATATGAGGAGATAATGGGTAAGCTTTTCCACTGGGAATGTCTCAGAATTTCTAGGTTATATGATTATAATGCACAGTAATAAAGGCAATATGAACCATGGGTGTATGTTTATAGCAGCTGTAACTAAATGATGTTAATCATCATCTTCATATATTTATCAGCCAGGCAATACTTAATGAAATTCCAAGTTCCATGGCCTGGATTAGAGGTTGAAGGGACAAGAAAAACTGGTTCACAGTCCCTGTCTTTAAAAAGTTTATGATTCTCTCCTGAAGCTATTTACTTGCCGAAAAATTTTGATTTGAGCCAAATATTGAAGAAACATGTTAATGCCTATAAATAAAATATTTTGCTACATTTCTGACTGCTCCCTATGAGTCTCCTCACAACTCATTCTTGGGGTGATATTCTTCTTCAGTGACTCAGCCTCCCCTGAGTGATCGAGCCAAGCGTCTCTCCATGGAGGCCAAGGTCACTTGTGGTAGTAGCCCACACATCTGAAAGGAAGGTCACCCAAAGATCACTGTTATTCACTCAGTGAGCTCAAACTCTCTTTGAAGAAAAGAGTTTAAGCAACACACATCATATGGCAGCTAACACTCTTTGAAATGTATTCTTGATTTGAGTCCAATCATGGGAATGAACAATGTGGTCTCCATCATTATCATGGTACACTGAATCCCACCATTTGCATGCATTCTTGATCCAACACCAGTGGCTGATATTGAGAACTGTGATAAAGAAAAATTCTAGAAAAACTGTCATTAGACTAATTAAAAGATGTATTGATGATGCACCTTGAACTATTTCCTTTTTTTGGTATGATTTTATAACTGTGACATTCCCCTTACAGATCATTCTTTAGCCCACTGACAGCTTTTCTGCTTCTCTGCCGGGCTCCCCTTCTAGAAAGAGCTGGCTCTGCATAGTCTTTATGTCCTCAGCTCCAACCAAGGCTCCTTGCTGTGCAGCTGGCCTTCAGTATTACCAAGCAATGGAGACTCGTAATTGAAACCACTGGCTAAATCATTTCTGCAAGCGAACAACTTCCTTTCTAATGACAAAGCAATGGGTTTCTTCCTGTTGCCACATTACTTTCCCTCCAAGGGACAGGGTACCTTGTTACTCCCTCTCGTCCTCTTGAAATTCTCTCTCTCTTCACCATGCATCACCGATGATATTTGGTTATTTCTCTTTTCTTTTCCCTGCCTCTTTCCTGGAGTACATATGACTCCAAATACCTATTCCTGAGGGCTGAATCACTTGCCTTTTCTCTTGTTATATTTTTCCTTAGGAGATGTCACTTTCTCCTGGGCTTAAATAAAGCATTTAATGGTCACATAATATAACTGCCTTATGATCCAGCAATCCCACGCCTGGTGATTATCCAGAGAAAATGTGTTTGTCAAGGAGATGTCTGGAATCCAGACATAGCGGCACATGCCTACAATCTCAGCACTCCAGGGACTGAGGCAGAAAATCAGAGATTTCAAGATCATCCTGGGTTACATCATGAGTTCAAGCCTAAACTACACAGCAGGATTCTGTCTCTAAAAACAAACAAACAAAACAAAACAAAACAAAAAAGTCATATGTACTCCCATGTTTACTGAAATGTATTGTACTATTGTTTACTGAAATGTATTGTATACTATTGTTCACAATAGTTAAGGTATGGAATCAGCCTTAGTGACTATAGCTGGATAGATAGGCAAGATGGACCGAGAGAGAAAGGAAGAATGGAGTAGTATTTAGCCATAAAAAGAATGAACCTCTGTCCTGCAGGGCCACATTGATGAACCTGGAAGACCTTATGTTTCATGAAATGCAGCAGACACAAAACGACAACGCATGCTCACTCATATTTGAGCACTAAAACAGCTGATCTCATAGAGAAGCAAGTACAGTGTTGATGATTATCAAAGGCTTGAAAAGACAGGGGAAAACAAAAAGAAACTAGTGACCCAAGAACAATAAAAATAGCTATCCACTTGATTCAGCCATTCTGTACTAGGTATCTTCCCTAAAGATTTAGAGACACCATATTACAGGAAAACAAACTCACCCATGTTTATAGCAGCACAATTTACAGTAGCTAGGTCTTGGAAGCAGCTTAATGGCCATCAACACATGAACGAATAAAGGAAACGTGTGGTATTTATACACAGTGGAACACTACTCTTACAAAGAAGGATAAATTTGAGTCATTTATAGGAAAATGGAGGCACACTGAAAGCATAATGTTAGGGCAGATAAATCAGACACCCAAGTTTAAGTATTCTGTGGTTTCTCTCACATAAGAAAACCAAAGTACATAAGAAACTAAAAGATGGATCAAAGGAAATAGGGAAATAGATTTCTTGCAGATAGGGAGGGGACTAAGATATGGAGGGAGGGGAAGAGTGAGTGGGTAAGAAAGCATAAAATTCAATTAAGATGTGTCAAGGGCATGTCGCAAATACAATGAAAGTGGCCACTGTGTATCATAAACATATAATAGTAAACAAAAATAGAGAGAGGAGGGTTAAGCTTTGGTGGTTTTTGGCAGAGAAAAGTAATTATATTTAATAATAATGCATATTTAAGAATATCTAGAAGAGAGAATATTGAGTATTCCTAGTACAAAAATGTTTGAGGTGACAGATACACTGTGATTTTAATTCAATCGTTGCATATTGTATGTGTGTGTCAAAATATCATATTGGGCCCTACAAATATGTTTAACTGCATGCCAATGAAAAGTAAAAATGTTTAAATGAAATAAAAATAAATACAAGGTTAACAGAAACAAAATGAAGCTATAATTGCAGTTGCTACAGATAATTAATTTAAAAAGTGGTATGAAGTAGTCTATACATACATCCACAATCCAGAATTTTCTATAATTTCAAATATACATATATGTCACTGTCTTGTTCCTATCATCCACACTTAAATGGCTCTCAAATATCTCAGGCTTAACAGGCTATTACAATTGTTATGTATTTTTATGATTTACCGTGTTACCCAAACCAGACACCCAGTGCTCACTCCGGATTTGATCCTTTCTCTCCTCACTGCCAACTTATCAGAGGCACATTAATTCTGTCTGCAGGACAAATACATGATACATCTGTCTGTGCCTTCTCATCCCTTCTGCATCAGAAAAATCAAGGAGTCATGAGCTTGGGATGGAATTCTACAAATGTCCTCTCCCTGACATTCTCACACATTTCCCAAAACTGGACATGATCTTCTTAGAAGTGAGTTGAACCATACTAGCCTACTTTTAAAGTATCCCAATGAGCTCTTACCCTTATTCTAAATTATTTTGCATCGCCTCCACCATGGTGATGATTTACTGTCACTTTATCGTGACTTGCTCTGATCTTCCCATTCCTTGGGTTGACCCTGTGAGCTCCTCCCTGGAGCTTGCAGAAGTTCCCTCCTCTTCCTGAAGTATTTTCCTCTTGCTCTTCTTCTGCATTTAGACTTCTGTTGTCACCTCTTCCATAAAGGAGCTCCCTCATGACCCATCTGAAGAGCTCCTGACTAAGAAATCTCAGCTACTGGGGAGCTGAGGCAGGAGGATCTCAGGTTTAAAGCTGTTCTGAGCAATTTAATATGTCACAATAAAGAAATTTAAATTTCTGGTAGGGATGTAGCTCAGTGTGAAGGTCTTTGATTCAAATCCCATTACTGAAAAAAAAAAAGAATACTCACATTATTTCCTAGTCCATCTATTCATTCTGGTGAAGAGTTAATGCTTCCTTTCTGTAAGAGAAAAATCAAATCTCTTTTTGTACTCTTAGAAAGTGCTTTCTATTATTCCTGTGATTATTTCCTTTCCTATAAGTCCAAATTCTTTCTTAAATTTTGTTATACAGATATTATAAGTTCTATATCTTCTCCTATCACTTTTTATGCCAACATTTGGTGTTTGTTTTGTTGTTTATTTTAACTGATGTCCTGATTTTTATGTTAAACAATTTGATTTCCTGAAATTTCTACTTGATACCTTTACTTCTTTGTTATTTTTATCATCATACTGTATTACAATCCCAGTAGATTTTCCTTATTTCCTATTTCACCTTTTATAACTTTCTATTCTTATTTCATGGGTCAGATAACCTTTTAAACTATTCTTTGCATATAATTATATTTTTGTTATTTTTATTGTTAAAGTTTAATGTTTTTCTAAGAGCCATTATTACCTTTTGCAGGTTTCTTGTTTTTCTTAAATGTTTTATAACTTTGGGCTGTTTGGGTATAATTATAAAAAATTAGCTTGATTAATATACTGTGTATCTATATATATTTTTTTCCATTATATGGCTCCATCTTAAATGAACTCCTTCTCTGAACAGAAGAAATAACTGTAATCTTTACAGAGTTCAATTGCACATGGCAGGGACACAAGCTTCCTGTTTCCTACATGGGCAGAGAGAGTCTGGGAGAACCGGAACAAACAATTGTCTAAGTAATAAAGATTGACTCTTGAGTAGAGGAACATTTAGTGTAACTCTTCTGCATGTCCAGATATTATTTTAATTTCATCTGAATCCCCCTTTAATGTATCAAGTTCTTTTTATTTCTTTCTCAGAGCTCAGCATCTACAATATCCCACTCTTCAGGCTATGCCTAGCTGTTTAGAATAGACTTTATTGGATTTTTTTAGTAAACACATGTTCTCTCTATGTCAGCGGTAAAGAAGCATGACCTTACCCATCTGACCTCGCATGGCCCCTTTAACCTTAAATCTAGATGATTGCCTGCAGCTCACATCTGCTGTGTGTGCTTTGTAACCCCAGCTTGGGGTCCCCCAGACCTCTGTTGGGAACAGAGGCTCCTCCCTTTGCAGAGGACTTTGACGGTGCAGAATCCTATACTTTTATTTTCCTCCTTGTCAGTGGATTCTACTTTCTCTTTTTATCAAAAAACTCAAAATTTCTGACACTAATAGTGCCCATTTAACTTTTTAGCACAAATGTTCATTATAGATTTCCAATCATCTTTACTACCATTTATGTGAAAATTTGGGAAGGATAGGAAGATAGCACTTCAACTTAGTTAACTACCGTTGTTTGAAATCCTTGTTTTCCTGAAGTTTTGTCTTTTATATCTTTCTTCCTACCCCTAGAATCCAAGACAATTGTTCCAGGGGGAGATACCGTCTTGTAAGCCACTACAGCACGTTATGGCACAAGGGGAGACATAAGTGACTTAACTGAATTGAGAAGCACCACTGGAGTCTGACTGGAATGCTCTGTGAATAGAAGGTCTGTGTGACTGGTGTCATAGATGTGAATTGAGCATCAAGGATGAGTCTTTATAGAGTATCAGTCTTCGGATGCAACAGAGGATGGAATTTGAGCTATTGCCTTTTTGTTCACTGCTAAGGATTCAGTACAGTGCACTGACACTGAGCTATGTACTCACAATGGTTTTTTGTTTGTTTGGGGTTTTTTTTTTTTTAAAGATGGACAGGGTTTCACTAAATCACTAAATTGCCCAATCAGGGCTCAAGTTTTTGATTTTCCTGACTCAGCTTCCCAGAGTTCCACCACGTGTCACAGTACCTGATTAGAGCTAATCCTTGAAGGACAGAAGACTCTGAGAGAGCAGATGATTGAGTGTGTCAGGGTGGGGGACACAGGGCGCATCAGGGGATAAAGTAGAGAAGACAGGCATGGTCGAAGCCATGAACACTTTAGATTCTGTCTGAATAGAGGGGAAGGAGTCTGTAGGCAAGGAGAAGGATGCGCAATCAGGACCAGATACTGAGTGGCTTTGCTGAGCAGTGTGGAATCTGCTTTTAGGCAGCAGTGACTCCTGCAAGGACCCAAAGCGCCAAGTGACACGGTAAATACAGGCTAACCTGTGGTCAGATCTTAGGGTGTCCAGCTGGCATGCTGAGTGCAGGACATGGATCAGAGCATTTAATCCTGACAAACTGATGAGGTACAGCACCTTCCCTGCCAGTGAAGACACTGACTCTGGAACGTGAAATCCTCAAGGGCATTTTCTTCCTCTGCTCACCACCTGGTTGTCAGATGCTCACATTTTATTCAGAACTCCCAGGTTAGAGCAGAGCCAGGAGCTGAGAAGGTGGGGCCAAATCCGCAGGTAACACTTTTAACACCTATCATTGTTTCTACATTACAAAGATAAAACACACTTTGAGGGGGAAAGAGAAGAGATTAGAATCTGTACCTCAGTAGGACTCTAACAATCCAATTGAACACACACTGGTGTTTCCAGAAGTACAATTAATGGTGAATATTAACCTGAGAAAGAGCGCCATTAAAAAATACTGTGCTTATCTATTTTTTTTATTTTTGACTTTTTACATTAGAATCTATTCTCTACACAGCTAGTGTTTTTCCATCTTGTTTATTGTTTAAGTTCAGCTTCTTCAAAAGATTCAAGTTTAAAATAGTTCATCAATAAATATCTCTTGAATGAATGATTATGTAAGTTTGAAGATAATCGTATACTCCTAATTCTCTTGGTGATTTGTGACCCATATTGACTCATTTTCTATAATACTCTGAAATAATATTGTATTAGAATTACTGAATTAAAATTACAGTTTGGTAAATTTCCATTTAAAATGTTTCCATCTGAAGTTTTGTTATAGCTTAAAGTTGTTTTCTAGCCTGCAAAGAAAGTATGGATGTAAAGATTAGGGCAACACAAGTTCAGCTAGAAAAGTGAAGCCTATTTGGATTAAGTCAAATGAGGAGCTACCGGTGGAAGGGCTGTTGGAATTTGTAGCAGTTCAGTTTCTGAGACACTTAGTGTGATACGAAACATCAAGAGGCAGACGCCCACAATTTCAGCAAATCATGGTTGTACTGCAAAACTGATAAAGGTATAAGTGATGAGTTTCGTGCTACTCCCTACTCTGGCTTAAACTGTGGGAGATTTTAGGAGGAGGTGGCACTTACAGGCTGCATCCTCTAGGATCTGCTGTCCTCCAGAGTTCAGATGAGCTCGGATCAAAGGAGACAGGAGAGGAGACAGAGGACAGCAGGCATCTTCACCTTCCTTACGTGGCTTAGGTGGGTCTCCAGTAGCAATGGTGCCCCCTCCATGGCTCTTTATCTTGCTGCCCAAAACCACTGTGGGTAACCAGTTCTTTGGGATAAACTCTGCCTGGGATGTGGGACCACCAGATTCTTCCTGTGCCCCTTGGGGTTATGGTGACCTCTCTGTGTTGTTGTTTCTCTGATTTCTTCATTGCTATTTGGCATCTGAGATCCTTCATTACACCCATAACCAATTGCATCAAATGCTCTCTGCTCTGGATACTTGGTGTTGCTAAAGTATCTTCATTACAATTAAAGTGATGTAATCCACAACTATAAAGAACAGGAGTACTGTTGGAATTACCTTTTTTAAACTGTAAAATTATGACTTGACTAGAAGATAGACTTCCATTTGTTACATTCAAAAATTCTCAAGTGTGATTCAAGGATCATCTCCTTAGCAATTCTCAAAAATATTGACTTCAGATGCCTTTTTCTGAACTCATTTTGAACCTGCTAACTCAAAATCTCTGGGGAAGTGGCTAGAGAATCTGCTATTTCAACTAACTCCTTATGGGATTATTCTTAATAAAAAATAAAGTTTAAAATCAATGGTCTACAATCTTTGATCTTCTTGGGAATGTTTGAAGAAAGATGACACAATGTTTTTATTAAGGGATGCTGATGAGTTTTTATGTAATCTATTTTAGGAGATACCATCTGTCAAATCAAGAAATTTGGACGAATTTGGTAAATTTTTAAAATGTCACTTTTTATGAACATTTAAGAAGTAAACTATGTTGTAAGCAAGAGTAAATATATTGAATACACCACTAAGGAATGTTATAATCCATGAAATAGTGGATATGTAAAATACAAAACCATAGGCAAACCAAATGTTTATGCCTATATTGTTAAACTAGTCATTGCCAAATGTGATTTTACCACGCCCTGAGGAAAGTTAACTTGAATGAGAATAGAAAGTAGTTTGACTATAAATCCAATAAAAATAAATTTTAAAACCTTACATGAGCTATGTATTGTCCAACATTTTAAGAAGCAATGACGTAGGGTATTTAAATGATAAAATACAGTAATAACCTTTCCTTAGCCTAGATTTCTCTAAGAAGCAAAATTTGAGGCAATCACTTGGGTATAAGTGCTTTACTGCTAGGTATGAACTAGGAGGAAGAGGAGAGAGACAGACAAAGGAAAACTGAGTCCAAGGGAATGCTGCCATGGTAACTAGGACTAAAGGCAGCTGAATCTGGGTCTGAGGAGAGATGACTTGATCATTAAATACACTTCAGACTCGTAAGTTAGCTGGGCAGGATGGCAACCATGTCTCTCGCTGTCCATTCCCCTCATTGGCTGATAGTTACCCAATGGTAATTGGCTTCTCATGCTTCCGGATATGTATGAAAGTTAAATGGCTGACTAGGTCCTAACAGCCCATCTAGGCAGTGGCTGCAAAGTAACTTTTGGCATAAAAATGAGAGCTACAGGGTGGATCTGAGAGAAGCTAATTGTAAATTACACCTGCACATAGCTAGTCTCTATGTCAATGGTTTCTGCAAACAGATGGCCAAAGAATGGAGGACAGCCCAAGAGGTATCTGATGCCCTTCTCTATGATCGGTAGTAATTATCAGGACTCATTCCTCAGGCCAACGGGTATGGGTTTTTTCTAAATGTACAAATTATAAATATTTTATCTCCAGAGATGGCTTTTATATTTTCAGTCTGGATTCTGTTTATGCCCCATCTCTTCTCCTCCTGGTCTGATGAGAAACATTTGTCTCTTTCTTATTAACATGCAAAACTTGGAAAGCGCCCATGAAGTAAAAGCAGGTTAAAATAAATTCCCTATGACATAAAATTAACCATCACATCTTTGCTTTGGAATTGTTTATTTGGTAGCTGGAGAGAGTCTTGTTGGACACTGAGCAGATTATAGACTTGCCACCAAAATGACTTCAAAGCATAGGTTGCTTTTAAATCATGCTGGAGGTAATGTAAGCTATAGTGTGCTGGCGCCATCTCAAAAAGCACAAAATGTCCCTTTTGCTTTCTTAGAATGAGCACAATGGTTCTCCCCACCCCTTCTTTCGTTCTTTTATTTTATTTTCTTCTGCGGATGGTCTCAACATTTTCCATTCCCTTCTGTGCCCTCTGAATTTTGCATAGCTCATCACAATACTCTTCCTTATTTTCTTTTCGTTCTTTTCTTAGTAGGAAAAGAAGAAAAGATTTGCTAAATTTTCAAATTCTTCTACTACAGATCCATTTTTACTGACCTACTTCTAACCATCAATTTCCCCAAAAGCTATTGAGGCTGCCGATACTGACTTGTAGCCTGGCTCATGATATTTAATGAGGACATAAACATAAGAATTTGACATTCCTGGGCTTTAATTTTGGCTCTGTCACTTACAAAGTGTATGAGTCTGAAGAAGCCTTCTGTTCTTTTAGCACTGTGTCTGAATGATAAGAAAAATCCGATAAATGATTATTGCATCATGATTGAGTCTGGATCATAATTTAATATTTCTCACCTGCCTCTTTAGATGATATCCAGGAGTATAACAATAAATGTAAAAACAGGATCACTGGTAACACCAGAACTTGAGGTCAGTCTTGGCCACCAGATTCAAACTAATGCCTGTGAATCTATAGTGTAGTTAACTAAGTGTGCACTTTCTTGTAAACAGAAACAAATCTATTTAATAATCTAGACTATTTAATAACAATTTTTGGCTGTGAAAACAATTATAAAATAAGCCTGAAACAAAACCTCTAGGTTTAACACAGGAGGGAAAGACAAATGAAAAGCTGACCTCCCTGGGGTGAGACCTAGAAATTGCTCTTTACTGAATTTCTCAAAGTCAGAAACAGTTACAGGTTTTTCTGTTGCACATGTAGAAAGTGTGCAACTTCTGTGTGTGTACAATAAGAACATGAATACAGGTACTTTGTGTACCATTCAATAGCACTCAGAGTGTAACTAATACTTCATACTCCAAGAATGATGTTGCACACGAGCTGGTGGTTTACAAAAGCAATATGAAGACAAAAAGGATTTAAAAAAGGCTCAGGAGTGCAGTTCAGAGGGCTTGCATACCATGAGTGTAGGCTGTGAGTTCAAACTCCAGCACTATAAGAAAAGAAAGCTGTTTTTGAGATCTAAATAGATCTAAACTATTAATCTTATTGAGTTGTGTTAATTATTACATGTAGGAAGGAACAATTTTTAAGATGGAGAAAAAGTTTGGAAACTCTTCAAAACTCCATCAGTCATCTTGGTTGTGACATCATATAATCAGGATAATATTTCAGAATGGCCTAACCAATAACATCTCAGCGTCTCTGGGAAGATAGTAAGACAACAAAAAAGGATGGTCAGGTGAGAATTTGGGAAAGGGAAGTAAGGGAGCTAAAGTCACACAAGATTGGCAACCTTATGAAGAAACAATGTCTTTGGCCTTGATAAGCAAGAGATCTATCACTAAAAAGGCACTTTGTGTTGAGGAACCCTGGTGTGTACCCACGTGATCTTCAGGGGTACACAGTAGCTTCCATGAAATGCACAAGAGGACTTTTTGACTTAGCTGTCAATGCTTGCTTATTTGACAGTGGCCTTCAGGACTGGGATGAGGCTGAGTGCTGTGGATTACTTGCTTGTCTAGCATGTGAAAGACCCTGGTTTTTATCCCCAGTACTGAGACAGAAATCGAGAGAGAGAGAGAGAGACCTATTGATAGAATTATGTTATATTCCCAAGGTAGGAAAGGAGGTCGGCTATATATGTGTGAAACACTCTTCCCAAGACCTACTCAAGACTGAACCTGTCTTACCTTTTCATAAGCACAGCGGGCATAGCCTCACCCAGCCAACCGTATTCTGATTCCTTCTGTGGGAGCTCAGTGCCTGCTGAGTTTCTTTGTAGCAATTTCACTAACAAGCACTTACCATTTGTTTATGCATTTTTATCACTATGTGTTGTACATCTCTGCATAAAAATACAAATTCTTTGAAACCATGACCATGCTATTTGCCCAAGACTATTTCTCCAATATTCAGAATCATACACAGGTTTGGAGGAAATATATTTTAGTTAAATTTTATTTTAAAGAGGGTAAAATTAAACAGAATATAAGAAAGCAATGTAAGAGACATAAATTTCAAAGCAAGATCTTCACTATCTATTGTATTGTTCTTGTTTTCTTCTAAATAGTTACCTATATCTTCACATACAGAGAATTCACATGAAACAACATAGTATAGAATGGATATGAACAAGATGAGGAAGGCATTTTTGGTCTTCAAGATCAGACAATAGGGAAGTCAACAATGGCTGTTGTAGTGTCTTTCATTCTCTTCAAAATAGTTGTCCATACCTTCATGTATGTTGAAATTAAATAAAACAAAATGGGTAAAATCACTATGAACAAAGAATAATAGTATTGCTGGATTTCCCATTATGATGCTACAGAATCAGCACTGGGTTTGTAGTGTCTCTTTTTGTTTAAAGTAGTTGTTCATTTCATCATGCATTATATCATCAGTTCTCATAAATTGTTTATAGGTTCTATGAATGCGTGAATCTCTACATGTATTTCTATCCTTTCTGTATTGGAGGGAAAAACAAAACAAAGCAAGACAAAACAAAACTAATTCTTATAAAGACATGAAATGAAAAAGTCATATAAAACCACAGTATAAGGTGATCTACAATGGTTACTGTGTTGTCTCTTGTTATCTTCAATAGAATTATCTATATCATCAGGTATAGTATAATTGAATATAGCAGTACATAACAATATTAATAAAAACAAAACATTGTAGATAGTGTAAAACCTCAAAAGCAGGTAATAATCAAGCAAGAGCAGATATCCTAGTGAATCTTGTCATCTTCAGTGTAGTTGCCTATATTCTCAGACTTGATACTATCAATCATAACAGATTTGAATAAAATCTGTCAATACAAAACAACAATCTAACAAACCAAATTCAACTATGATCAGTCATGATAAAACAGTATAAGTTATACAGGGCTTAAGATTAAGTTAATAGGAAATTAAGGATGATTACCATACTATATCATGCTATTTTCAGGATAGATGTCTGTGCCCTCAAATCTAGTACAAGTAGACAAACTGAAACAGGATGTAATCCATCTAAACAGAGCAGCGTGGTAATGTGGGTTTTAAGTCCTGATACACTATTAACAATATCCTCTGCCTTCTTTTTTTTAGACTCTTTCTCCCCTTTCACTCCCACGGAGTGCACTGAGCATTTTGGATCCCACCAACTCCCTCAGTTTTTGGATTGAGGGGCAACCTGCTATTTACCTAAGTGGTTCTGAACCTTCGCATTCCTGGACTTGATCTCAAGTTGTATTCCTTTACTTATAAAGCTTCAAGGTTCTCCTTCATTATAGCTAAGTAGTTCTCTACTGCAGATAAGTATTCTGTCTTTCCAACCTATCTGACAGTGCTGGTCGAGTTGCCCCTATTTCTCTCTGGTTCCCTGTCACATACAACATTGTTTTTCTCATATTTGATTTTCAGTCCATAAACCCTTTTTCAGGTTAATTATATTTTCTATGCAGAGCATCTCAGTGGACCCTACCTCCTCATCTACTCTGCCTGTGTTTCTTTTTTTCTTTTCTTTTTTTTTAGTGTACCAAGGACATCTATGTTAGAAATTATAGCCAACCTTCTCTGCCTCATTTCTGCTATGCTATTTTTTTGCCATTAGTTGTCCACTTTTCTCCTTCATTCCATTGTCTGCTCCATTCACTGAGGCCTCTCTGCCACTGTTTCTGATATCCTGGCATTTTTTGTCTCTCTAGAATGTCCTTCAGTATTCTCTGTAGGTTGGATTGGTGGTCGTGAATTCCTCCGGTTCCTCTTTGTCATGGAAGCATCTTGTTTCTCCGTTAATTTCTAGAAAGTTTTACAGGATACATCGATCTGGGATGGAGGTTATTATCTTCCAGGGCTTAGAATACTTCACTCCAAACTCTTCTTGATTTGATGGTCTGTGTTCAGAACTCTGCTGTGATTTTGAGTGGTTTTCCTTAATAGATGATCTGTTTCTTTCCTCTGATGGCTTTTAGTATTCCATTCTTATATTGAATTTCTGGGATCTTGATTATTATATTTCTAGGGGTAGCTCTGTTTTGGTTGTAGCTGGCTGGATTTCTGTATGCCTCATACATCTGAATATCATTTCTTTTTCCTATGCTTGGGAAGTTTTCCTTAATTATTTCTGTGAATAGCCTTTGTACTTCCTTTGTTTTTACTCCTGCTTCTTCATTCACATTTTTTATTAAGTTATAGATCCTCTTGTTGTCTTCAAGCCTTTGTATTGTTATTGTCTGTTTCCTTGTTATTTTTAAGAGATCTTTCCTTTCATTATTACACATTGCAAACCTGTCTTCAAGTTGTGATAGTCTGTCCTTAGTTTCTTTCAAGGAGTTTTGACAGCTTTCAACGGAGTTTTTAATTTCCTGGTAATCTCTTTGAATCTGCTTCATGTATTCTAGGTTTTCTTTATATTCTTCATCAAATGTTTCTCTCATTTTTTTATGTTCTTTCATTCTTCCATCTGTATCTTCTTGAGAGGTGCTTAGCATTTCTTTCATTAATCTACCTATATCTTACTTTACTTGATTCAATAGTTCACTTTTGAGCTCGTCTATGAGGTCTCGAAGATATCTTTTATGATACCTTTATGATGCTGTATCTGATATTGCATGTTTGCTGCCCTCTGTCTCTTTTGTATTTACCTCTCCTGGATCAATATTTTCAGGGTTGGGGTTGGGGCTTTTTCTTATTTCTTTTTCTTGTCATGTTTTAGGTTTCTTCCTTACAAGTGTATGGTGGAGGTCCTAGCCCCTTTCCATATTGATTATGGCTCTTCTGAACTGGCTTTGCTAGGGATTTCTCTCTCTCCAGTTTGCTGTTGGTCATTGAGGTGCAAGCAGGGGTGGTATATGCTGGCCCCTCCCCTCCATGCCAGTCAAACTTCAGGGGCCTTCACTGCATTAGTGTGTGCTGTGCATATGGAATCAGTTTGGGATGACTTATTGGGTCCTGGCCAGGGTGTGACCCAGGCCAAGCAGATACCACCAATCTGCTCTGGGAAGGGGACAACCAACTGAACTCACTGTCGCTCCTTCTTCCTGCCAGTCTTGTCTGATAACAACATGTTGTCCAGTTGGTCACCCCCTTCCCATGAGAGGGTCTTATTCCCTGCACTCACCGTGGATTAATGGAGGTCTCCACATTGGCCCTGTCCTCCGTTGGGCTCGCTGACCTCTGACTTCAGTGCAACTGCGGATCTGGTGGGTCACAGCAGTGTGAATTTGGGCGGCTCCAGCAAGAGTGCTGTGGTCACTACTCTTAGCTGCTCCAATTGTAGCCCCAGGGCTGCATGTTTGACCAGCTCTTTTCCCATTAGTTTCTTCTTGGGTTGAGAGGATCCATCTCCCTCTGCCCTGACCTCTGAAGAATGTTTTATTCCACCGTCTGAGTTGTCTCTCTCAGAGAGCCTCTGTATGCTGCTGCTTACTGATCTGCCATCTTTGTGAGAGTCAATATTTTTGAACTAGGTTTGGCATTCCATTTCCCACCACTTCTCCCCAAACCCTGATGCAGCATTTCTCCATAAAATAGCCATTTATGATCATTATGAGAAATTGCACCTCTCTGTCTTAGCCATTTCACTCATTTGAGTGTTCAAATGTATTTCTCAACTTAAACAATTTAGTGCATTGGCTCTGTCTAGAATGACAGCCACCAGCCAAGCAGCTTTTGGGGACTTGACATATAGCTTGTTTGCACTATATATTTCCGGTGTGAAATACATGTTGGGTCTTGAAATGTTGTATAAACATGAATTAAGGTATCTCTTGCATTTTTTAATTGAAAAATAAGAGAAAAAATGATATTTTCTATCTATTACATTAAGTGAGGTACTGAAATTCAGTCATCTTTCAAATGTGGCCACAAGTAAATTGTCAATCATATTTATGGCTTGCCTTATATTTCTGGTGGGCAGCACTGACTATGGTAATCACCAGTTTTAAAGTGCTTATAGAGTATGGGATCCTACCCTGAAAGAAAGGTCAGAACCACACATTTTTTATTTCTGGAATGTATCCCTAGCACTGAATGTGTGTGAAATGATGTCCACTGAGAATGATATGCAGCTCCATAAAGGGGACACTTGAGCTTTTCTGTAAGGTCAGTGTGATGGTCTAGCAATGGGCCTCACTTACAAAGGCACATTGTCTTAGCCAGACGTGGGCTATCTATCGCTTTGTATTTGTAGCAGCAATTATGGTTTCCAGGGTCAGTCACTTACATGAACTTAGTAAGAAGTTTGACTAAAGGTCCAGGAGCTTCCTGGCCACTCATTAAATCCTAAGACAACCTTTACCCTAAGGTCAATATTGCTTAGCTCAGTTGTACTTTATGACTGAAAGAAACAATGCTTTCCCCTTTATCGTCAACAGTATTGACTGGCAGTTCTTAGGGTGGTCCCCATCATTTTTATTTGCCTCTTTTGTTTTTAACTGCCAAGGGAGTGACATCATCTCTCCTTCACAATATGGAATTATTGCAATGTAAAAGCAGACTACAAGGAGGTCCACTGTTGGATGCCGGACCTCACCTCTTCTTTATTATTGTAGAGTGACTCACAGGGGAAAAGAAATTCAGACAAGCAAGGAGACCCATGCCATAAACCTGCAAATCACCAGCCTGATAAACTACCATCTTTACCACCAGTCACAATGCTCCCATTAGACTCAAATAGAAGAGGAGGTATGACTAATTCTTCCCTTTACCACCAAAAATAAATCACAGTGCTGAGCTGGAAGGAGACACAGACTTTTCCAGGATGAAGAGCTGAGTTGGAGGCTGAGCCATAGGAAACATTTTGAAGTGGAGCCAGGCAGCCCTGGGCAAAGGATTGCTGAACAAGATCGCAGATCATGACCTTCCATGAAATCCGAGTTCTTAGAAGTAGCTGCTGATAATTGCAGGTTCTGGTGGCATGTATGACATCTCCCCGGGTATTAAACATGCATTACTTTTGCCAATAAGTCACTCATTAATCCGTTCTTCTAAACCCTTGTCCTTCAGACATTTACAAATTTGTTCATGTTCAGAGATCATTCCAGATCATCTCAGAAGCCATATACAGTAAAATCACAGTACACCGATGCCTCTGTTTGCAAACATTTTGATTTCCAAACAAAAGAGTTCAATTTTGCTTCCATTCACAAACTCCACATTAGGTGACAGACACAACTGCGGCTGCTTCTCCATACAAACACAAAGTTTGTCAAAATTCTAAAACAAATTTTCGTGTACTGAACTACCACTGTATCTAAAATTCAGAGCATCTTTTGTCCAAATATTTTGTTTGCATCTGATTCACTAAAGTTCAACTGCATTCCCAATGTAAATAATCCTCAGGACATAAATAGCAAAAACCTTGAGTTTGGGGGACAGCAAGATGGTGGATGAATACTATGATATTTTGTTGTGAGTTCTTGATTTCTTATATGTAAAATATGAGCAATAGTATGTATTTTGCATTATAAAATATACAAAGAACCCCTTATAATACTAGTGATGAATAGATATTTTCATAGCAATTGGGGTTAGTCTATAGCAGAATGAAATGCCTAAAGATCTGTACAACTTTTAGATTCACAGTGAAATGATATACATATGAAGCATCAAATTACTGGCTCCTTTTTAAAGTATAGTTATTGTTATGCTTATCTACTCCTGACAGTTTTGGAATGGTGTATAATTTAGTGTGAAGAATTCAATTTGGAAAATTCAATACTAGGATGATTAATATTTGATTCATGCAAATCTTGGTGCTCTCTTGATTCATGTTTCAACTCCACAAGATGCAGCTCATTGCCTTGGGGTGACATCTTACCCTTTGCATGGGCTGTAGAGATTAGAGAGGAAAGGACCCTTTCTGGAGTACAAGGTCTGGAATCTCAATCCTGGTTCTATCACTTAACTGTCATCTGATCTAGGGTAAATTGCTTAATGTCACTATACCTCAGATTCCTCACATATAAAATAGAATAAAGATCTGAAAGATATTTTTACACCTGTGTTTAGGGTAGTCTTATTCATAATAGCCTACAGGTGAAAGAAAACCAAATGTCTACTGACAAGTGAATAAAATAAAATGTGACATACATTTGTTATGGAACACTACTCAGTCTTAAAAAGGGAAACTATTCTGACACACACTACAACATGGGTGAACCATAAAAACATGATACTGAGGGAAATAAGCCAGACACAAAAAGACAAGCATTGGATTATTCCATTTGTGTAAGGCATTGGGTACATTACATTCATAGACACAGGAAGCATGAGGTAGGTGCTCTAGTCTAGTGGAGGAAAGAATGGGAAGTTGTCAAATGGGTACAAAGCTTCAGTTCTGCAAGAAGAAAAGAGATCTGGAAGTGAATGACAGGCCTGGCTGCACAGTGTCTTGAGGTTACTTAAGGGCACTGAGTTGTGCACTGAAAACAGTTGAGAAGATTTATGCTCTAAGCACTTTATCATGACTCCTACAATTAAAGTAAAAAACAGAATTTTAATCTGAATTGCATTATACTTTTTTGTTGTTGCTGTTGAGTGGATTAAATGAGAATGAATGTACATGGTTCATCTCCGGGCTAAATCATGGCACAAGCTTGATACAAGCACACACACACACACACACACACACACTCAAATAAGGGAAGTGTTAAAATAAATAAACACATAAATAGCAGCAAAGACTAGTAATGGAATTTTTTTTAATAATTCACAACTATTGGTTAGAGCTAAGACTGTAAAACTTGAACAGATTTGAAGTCTCTCAATCCTGGAGTTAAATCACAGATAGGGGCAAACTGAAGTGAGTTCCTTAGCAAGGTAATACTGGATCTGAGGGGGATACAGGGAGGTGGCACTGTGAATATGGGCACGCCTGGGAAGGACAGCCGGAGGGAAGTGCTGTGGATGGTGGCCCAGTGTGGTAGGAGTTCACCGGGTGTGCCTCCAACCCGACTGGAGTCCGGTCTTCTGAACACAGCCCCTCACACTTAACCGACAGTAATTTTCCCTTATAATGCTTTTCTCCAGCCTTCACTCAATTGGCCATGTCGTTCTCCTGAAGCTAACAAGCTTGGCAATCATGCTCTTCTTAATAAAACATGGTGCCACACACAAGCTACTTTTTAAAAAAGAATATTTCCTGAACCACTGAGATGGTCCAGAAGCCATCAGATTTACAGGGGCTATCACACACCAGGACCTGGCCAGCCCCAGCTGGGGCTACCTCAGGTCAAGCAGCACCAGATTTCTCTCCTAGGACTGAGTCAATCTGTTCTTTCAGCTCACTTGCACCATCCTTGAAAATCTGGCCACGCTTCCCCCTACTGATCTAAAATATTCCAGTTTTAATTACTTCCAGGCCAGGCGATGTGACTGCCCCATCTGCACAATGCATTTGTGCCAATTCAAAGTCTGAGCTGACGAACTAATATAGCCAACTAAAGACCTGTTGAAGGAGGCAAATGGAGCCACACTGCTGCTGGAAAATTTGCCTGTGGTGCCTGCCAACACCAGGGCCCTTTCCAAGCCATGCCTGGACCACAGGCCTACTATGAAAGGATCGCTGCGTTCCACACTCTGCCCCTGCCTCTCCAGAAACAGAAGGGTGATTAGTGCATGGAACCCAAACTCCCCACAATCTGGGGGATGTGTCCCACAGTCAGTAAGATGTCGGCCTAGTATAGGTCAGCTGAAGCAAGTCCAAATTCAGCACAGGACAGAGGCATGGAGAAAAAACAGATACAGGTAAGGTTCCTTCCCAAAAGAAAGCCTCATTTACCCCTAAAATACACGCAGTGCCAAGCCTTTTGAGACCAAGGATCATTTTTCATTTTTTCTTTTTTCTGCATTTAATAGCCTAAATTTGTGTTTGTGTGTCCAGATTGTAACTTAATAGTATTCATTTTGAATTCTTAGTTATAAAGAAAAACATGCAGACTTTATCAATGTATACATGTATGCATATGTATTTCTGTACATAACTTGAACCTGAATTAATGAACTTGAATTCGCTGTACTCCTTTATATTATACTTCAACATTATATCAAAGTTTAAATTATAATCCTCCATTTTATCTGATAAAATTTTTTATTTGGTAATGGAAATGGCACTCAGGACCCTGCGCTTGCCAGGCAAGCACTTATGCCCCAGACCTATATCCCTTGCCCTAAAATTTCTTATATAAACGATTGTGCTTATTAGAATTCAATTCTAGTTTTACTACAGATACTACATTTTCTCATGTTAAGTGATCTTTAAAACAGACTTTTAACTCACTGATTTCCTTATTTGCTGAATGTATTGAGTCCTTACTCTGTATCAGGCTACATCCACTACTTCTCAGTGGACACTAGCAGTTATACAAAGTGCTGTCTTCATGAAACAAAACTTGTTCTTTCATGATATCACTTACCTCCCACTATTTTGTTTTGAAAGAAATAGGAAAATAAATGTATCCCGAGTACTTATAATTTTCAAACGAGAATCCAGTCATATAGTCATGATTTCTTTTTGCTTTTAAGGCAAACTTACAAATCCTTCACTTTCAAAGTTTCCACAGCATGGGAAATCAGTGTTCATGTGCACTTTCACGCCATCCAACAACCAAGTGTCCAGTTCCACAAAGATTCTTTGTCGCTCATAGTGGTTAGATCACACTTCTCATCTGAGAACTACACAGTTACCCAGGGTGGTGCATATGCACCTGCGAGCTGAGATAGTAGGGAGAAGCACAGTCATTTTCATGAACTGAATAAAACAAGCAGTCACAAGATGGCTCACTGCAAATCCCTCTTGGAAGAAAAACTCCAGTAACACCAGGAGATAGCATCAAACCTCTGCCAAGTCAGCAGTTCTCTTTTTCTCCCAAGGGCTCTTCAGCACCCTGTGAAATCACTCTAGAATACTGGCCAGGCACTGACTAGGAATCAAACGCCAACCCATAGGGATCTCTTCCCCATGCCATGTCCAGAGCCTCATATACAATACTAACCCTAATCCCTAGCACTCACTGAATAGCTCCTACCAACCTTTCCATTTCAGGTTGCTGAAGAACAGTCTCATCACAGAGCAGCTTGTGTTCAGCAAAAAGTCAGGTGGGAGAACAGAAGTACTTTGCTGAGATCAACCTGTCCTGGGAAAGTAAGGTGAGCAAAATGAAAATTAGAAAGAAGTTGAGATTTGCCTTCAGCTCCTCTGAATTAGCCAGACTTACCTATGACCTGCGGTGTTGACCAGGCCTGTCCGTTAGAGTTAAACACATTTCACAGTGGCGATCAGCCAAAAATATAAATTCTGCCCAAAACTAAACACTGCAGAAGGTCTGTCTAGTTTCAAAATATCTGTGCCAACTGTACAATACACAGGGTGCTGCGTGACACTGGCAGGGCCATTCTGCAGGAAAAGGATCAACTCTTAAAGCCACCAAATCCCTGGACTGGAAAAGGGGCTTGGGACTTTTATGTATCTCCCAGGCAATTATAAAAGCTAGTTGTAGAGGACTGGCTAATAAAAACGTGCATTTGTTTTGGTAATATGCCCTCTGGACAGCTGCAGGAAAGGAAGTTTCCAGGGAGCCTCGGAGCAGCAATGAAGAAAGCTTTGTGGCAAAGAACACAGAGTCTGTGGCCCATGTCTTGAAGATATTTCAGGTTATAAATAAGGGCAGAGTGTATGGCTCCATGCAAGTTTATCTTAAGGACATATGAATATTGTCTCACTATTTTAGACTTAGGTGAGATCTAAGAATATCTCATCATGATATTAAACGTCTGTATTCTACATCCCAGGCATGGCATGGTGACATTTGGGATCACTGTGGGTATACTCAAAGACTTGGGAATGTGAGAAATGATAAATAAAAGGGCATACATTGTCTAAGAATAAATACATGGACATATTTTACTGCCTTTGTTTAAAAAGATTTCTATGCTGTGGATCCTGAGACTAAAACAACTCCGTTCCCTAAGAGCTTAAAATTTCACAGGCACCAAGGCTCCCTTTCTGAATTACCAGCCTCAGTATGTAATTCTACTCCAGAGAAGGAAACTTCCCTGCTACTATGACTTCAACTCCTAGTAGAACCTAAATGTCCCAGAGAAGTTTAAGATCCTTTTGTGTTCCTGTGCTTTTCAAGGTGATTCAGTTTCTGGAAACTATAATTTCCACTTGCTGAACAATCGCTCAAGCCTCTGGTCTACCACACATGATCTTCTTCAACTACTTTCCAAGATACTCATGACACTCAGGTCCTAGTGTTACAGGCTGCTGAGCTAGTTAGAAATATTACAGGCAGTCAGACAGGACAAGACCCTGGAAGGAGCTGGCACAGAGGCCCAGATGTCTGGTGACCTTGGAGGAGATGCACAACTCTTGCTGTGGGCCTGATCTCAAGGCAGAAGGCAAAACAAATGCAACTGCACCCTTAAGTATAATCCTGAGGGATTAAATCTAGATCACTTTTAGAGACCAGGAGTTACCATCCCAACCCCCTATAGAAAGAGTCACTGATCTGTAGAGAATGCTTGCTTGTTTCATGACTCATTTCCCCATTTATCCCTGATTTGGTCAATTTTACCTGAACAATTAAACTTATTGGCTGACCATAGCTCTGTCCCACCTCATGCCTGTTATCTAGCAAGTTGCCAGTTTTCTCCAACTTTAGACCCACCTTACCTCATGGTTTTACTCTCTAAAAATTCCCAGAAAACACAGAATCTTTGGCCACCCACTCGGGACCCCTTCTGTCTTTCTTTCAGACAGAAGCTTTCTTTCTCTCAATAAATATTTTCGTTCTTATCCTCCTTTGTTCCTAAAATTCAGTCTTCAATTTTAGAGAACACAAACTCATATCGGACATATAGTAGGGAGGGAATTTCCTTGTACCACTAGCACTGTGTGTGGGTAACATTACACACATGATGACAACTAAATTCCATGTTCAAGGTGCTGAAGTGACCTGTGAGAGAAGGACCTGGGTGAAATAAATGGGAGACATTGGTGGAACCACATGTTCTTTGGAAACGTGATTTCCTATGGCAATGTCTGCCAATGCAAAAAGAGCATCCTTATCTAGCACCTGATAATTTTATTCACTAGAACAAGCTGCTCAATAGGGTAGACACTGCTACCTATGGTTATTTAAACTTAAGTCACTTAACTGAAGGTAAAAACAAGTCAGGCTATATTTAAAGACCTTCTTTACTTGTTCCTATTGGTTTCTACACTGACACATGGCTGTCAGTTGTTGTGATGGTATATGTATAAACATGCCCTTATCTTCTTCTTACATTTAAGTACTATTTTGATAAGATAGAATTTGAGTCAAAACATTTCTTCTAAGGTTTTGAACATACTGCTCTATTCTCTTCAAGCTTAAAGTGTTGCTTTGAGAAATACGATCTTCTCATACTAATATAATGACTCCTGCCCCACATTTAGAAATATTTAAGGCTAGAAAGAATTCATTGTTGTGCTATAATTTTATGAGAATGTCTTGAAACACACTTTTCATCCATTACCCTGGATGCCAAACAGATCCTTCAATCTGGACAGTAATTCTCTTCAGTTCTAAAATCTGTTTTATACTATTTATTTCATAATTTCATCCTCATCATTTTCATTAAGGGACCTTAGCTGAGTATCAATGTGTCTTTCTTCCTTGATGCAGTAAAAAGATGTTAAATTAAATAGGCAGGGTATAATCCTGAGGCTATCTCTGTAATTTGGGTTCCTATTTTTGCAGCAGGAAGGTGAATTTAGTATATTAACAAATAAACCTAACTTGAGAGTCAGAAATGTCCACAATTTATAAAGGTTCAACTTACGATACTTTGATTTTACAGTGGTGCAAAGGACATACACAGTACAAAATGCACTTCGGGTTTTGAGTCTTGATCTCCTCAGCTAGTAATAAGCCATGTGCACCTTGCTCATGACTTCGAATGGCAGCGAGGAGCTCTTGCTCCTAATCAGACTCAGAATCATGAGGGAAACAGTGAAACGCCACAGTGCCTTGTGCTGTTAGCTTACAATGTCCATCAGATTAGGCACAGTCTCAACAGATGATATTTTCCCTTGGGTTAATCAAGACATAATTCCACTAAATGTGAAAAGCATCTATTTTCTTATAAAAGAAAGTTAAAACTTAGCCACTCATAGGCAGCCAAGTTTCAACCAGATATAAGCTGAACAGATCATACCCAAATAAGGAAAACACCTACATGGAACTCAGTAAGTTACTTCTGTGCTCCCGAGGTGTTTTCTGTCTCTAACTGATTACTGCCTTTGTTGTCTAGCAGGCTGTCTGAACTTCTGATTCTGCCTACTGCATGCATGGTTCTTTTTGTATACAATCTGTGATGTATTTAATTTGTCTAAACCACATACAGGTAAACAGATTAAATATACATTTATATGTATGAATGATAGTTCTCATATCACTTTGTCCAGAGTGTATTCTGGCCTCCCGGCATCCTGAGGGCAAGGCAAAGGACAGAATTCATCATCTGACCATCTTTTGGGCCCCCACCCCTTCCATCCAGAAGCCCTCCCCACCCCTCTCTTTCACTCTTTCCTCCTGCCCTCCTCACATGGTCCTGATACCCTGGGTTCTGACTTTTACACATTTTCAAAGTGGAAATGCCATATATTATGGAGGTAGGAAGAGAAGTGACCATGTGACTCCAAAGGCCATGCAGGGAAGTGGAACTGCTTATTGCTTCACTTATTTTACAAATGAATACAAATTTAAAAAACTAAATAAAATACCAATACATCAAGTTTAGCAGAATGTAAAAAATAATTTATGGACATTCATGACTCATTCCATAAATTCATATATTTCAATGATGTCTGCCTATAATTACATATTTGAATATGACACCAAATAAATGTAAACATTTGAACCAATTTATATGGGTTTCTATTTTCTAAAATCACATTGCAAAATGCAAATAGAACATTATTCTAACTTTAAAAACAACAATATTTGTGATACAAGTGAACAGCAAATAAAGAGCCTATGCAAAACTGAGTTTGGAAAATACTATTCATAGTTTTTTTTTTTAAATAGCAGGTCAAAATATTTAAAAAAGAAAATTGTGTATTGGTTGAGTTTCTCACAGACTTTTATATGCTAATTTGCATATGCCTTGCCAAGAGGTTACACATGCACAGTTTCACCATTAATCTTCTTCTCCTTCCCATCAGCATGCTTAGAAACTCATTTATCTCATAACAAGCATGTCCACTCTCAATACTATGCTATAAATACCTTTGTTTTGGAAGATTTGCCCAATGTAATAAGCCATGAGTGGTTTGGGGTTATAAATATTATAAAAATGTGCTAATAATTTATCAACTGTTACAGGCATCTTATTACCCACTTAGTAGAACTAAGAGAATCAATTAAGAATTTCCTACATTAGGAAAACAATTTTTTTCTTAATAGCAAAAGGCAAAATGATACTTGGCTTAAATTCTACAAGAACTGGTAGCAAACATAAAGACACATACAACTTTGTCAAGATACTTGGAAAACTTGGAAAAATGATAATTGTCTGTTACAAGGCAGGTGTGGTAACATATTAGTTTTATCTGTAATATTGTGAGACTTGCAATTCTTTTCATTTTATTTTATTTTTTAACTTTTGTTATTTTAAAGAGATTAAGACAAAAGAGGACAGAACAAAGCAGATCAGAACAGGACAATGTAAGCAACATAGCACTTCACCACAAAACAACCCGATATTAACAGTAGCTACCATGATGTCTCTTTGAAACAGTTGAGCATACCTTCACACACACTAGTATCAAACATAACAACATAATGATCAGACTGAGATATTTATAAATAAATGGATTCAACTTGAGACCATACTCATAAGCGAAATAAATCAAACTCATATTTATAAATACCATATAGTCTCCCTAGTATAAGAAATGATGAGTACAATTCTTTTAACAAGAGTAAGAATTGTAAAGGAAAATTTCAGTAACGTGCCTCTAAAATACAACTGCAAGGATAATAATTGGAGAAACACCACTCAGAAAAGAAAATCACAAAAAGGGCCAAGAAAACAGATTTTCAAGTCAGCTGGTTAAAGTGGGAATGGCTCACTAATGAAATATAACTAACTAATGAAATTATAAGTAATAAAGGAACATCTAAGAAGCAAAGTTAAATTGAACTTAAAGAATAGAATCAGGCTTTTTCAATGCATGTATTTATAAATATTACTTTCACACACAACAACCTTATTATTATAACTAATTTAGAAAAGAGGGAAGATTATTTCATAAATTCTGCTGAGGAAATTGATTTACTTTTGAGAAGAATCAAGATAGGATCCCTTTTTAGAATCCAAACTAAAATTCACCAAATAGGCTGAAGAGTTAAATATAAAAGGTGAACCTAAATGAGAAATGGAGGTAATTAGAGGTGAAGGTGAATCTGCCCTCAGAGGGAGGAGGCATTTCTAACCATCACACCCAAGAAGACAGCTACCAAAGTGATACTTGAGCTCGAGGATGCACAAGAAATCTTCTGTACCCCACTGGACTTCCTGAGATCCAAGGGCTGAAAAATCTGAGAGGAGACACACAACTACATGATGCAAAAATAAGTAAAAAAGTATGACTAAACTCATGACTCAGTAACAAAAGTAGAAATACAAATAGTGCATATAATAACAAAAGCCAATTGCAGAAATTGCCAAAGAATACAATTTTAAAAAATCATTTGCATTGACAGATTAGATTTAAAAATGATTAATTAATGGTGAATGAAAAATGTATGACAAATATTCCTAGTGACTGAGTACATTGGTATAACTTTTCTAGAAAGGAATTTAGTAATATATGTAGCAAAAGTCTTCAAAAAGTTTGTAATTTTAGACCTGACATTTTTTTAATAATAGAGACCTAAGATGTAGTAAAATACAGAGACTAAGATTATGCTTGAAAATAATTCTTATTTATTAGTAAAGATTTATTAATGCTTTGCATGAACAAAATAGAGAGAAGATAACTATTTTAAAATGAAAAATAGCCACATATTCTGAATAGGTCCAAACAATGAAAGTAATACTAATTGTAAGATTCAGATTTTAAAAGAATACTAGCATCAGAAAGAGATAGGCTAACATTTTTATGCCAAAAGGCAGGACAAAAAAATAACAAAAGAAAACAAAACACAAGTGGAAAGTCACAAAGGTTTATGATGAGATGATCATGAATCATGAAAGAAAAATGAATGGAAGAAAATAGCTATGTGGATGTGATTACCAATGTGTGATTAAAAACAAATTTGAAATGTCTCAGGCTTTAGAAAATTACCTATTATTACTTTTATCTGTTAAAGATCAGGTACTCACACACATTGTATTTTTTTCAATGTTTTCAACATTTTATCACTATACATGTGCAATGAACATTATAAGATTTATCTTGAGGAACTGGTGCATACACAAAGGGCATCTTAATCATTTTTACTTTCCTTTCTCCTGACTGCCTCCTCTCTCTCCTTCCCTAGATTTCCTTCTCATCACGATAGCACCTACATCTCTTTTGCCCACCAATTCTCTTTTATTTTGTGCTTTAAATTGCTTATATTTTGGGTCTCTAATATTTGAGAAACCATGCAACATTTAATTGTTACAGCCTTCATAGCACAGTGATACATCATGCCCATATTTACAGCCTCAAAATTTATAATAAATAAATTATGGAAAGTGGCCGATCACAGGTGAATGCGTAAAGAGACTGTGGTATATATACACATTGGAGCACTACTCAGCTATAAACAAAAACAAATTTGAGTCATTTGTAGGGAAATGAATGGATCTTGAGATCATAACACTAAATGAACTCAATCAGGCATATAGGGTTAAAACAATCCCTTGTATTATAAAAGAAGTTAATTGAATGAATTAATGCATTCCACTTGAGTTTTAATCTTTTCCTAGTTGGATCTGGGGAATTTACATGGAAGCTGAGTTTTCAAAATGGCTGCGTCACTAGCATCAGAATCAATGGATGAGAAAAGAGAAGCCCACGCCAGCCAGCTTTCAGAAAGCAGAAGAGAACAATTCTAGAAAACAGTATAGGAACAATAAAATAAAATAAAATCAGTGTTGTAAATCATAGAACCTACATTAAATTACTTCTATTTCATTTTTAAAGAAAATCAATAATATACCATAATATATTTTTCTATCTTTGAAACAGTTGTCTGTACCATCAAATATAATGAAATCAAACAAAACAGAACAGAATAAAATCAAACCAAACAGAACAATGAAAATAATAGAGGGTTTTAAAACATGATAATAGATAGACAATGTCCTCTGCCTTCCCTTTTTAGATAATTCCTCCCCTTTCACTTTCACAATATTTTCTGTGTATTTTGGATCCCTCTAACTCCTTCAGTTTTTTTTACACGAGGGAGACAACATGATGTTCACTCCTGTGACTCTGAATCATTTCACCATTTCAAATTGTATGCATTTTTCTACAAGAGCCTCAAGGATATCTTTCTTTATAGTTGAGTAGGTTTCCGTTATATAGAAATGCCGTATCTTTCTTACCCATTCTGCAGTTGAAACTATCCCTACTTTTTCCTGGTTCCCTGTCACATAGAGCATTGTTCTCTCTCCTTTGATTTCACTGTATGAATTTTCTTTCAAGTTAAAGGTGTTCGTTGTATAAAGCATATTGATGAATCCTGTCTCCTAATCCACTATGCCTGTGTTTATTTTTATTGGTGAATTGAGGCCATCTACATTAATGGTTATGACCAACACGCACTGCCTCATCTCTGCCATGCTATTTTCCTGCCATTGACTGCCTACTTTTCCCCTCCATTAAATTGTCTGCCCCTCCTGATCTCACTCTGCCACTGTTCCTGGAAGCCTGGTCACTTTTTATCTCTCTCTAGAATGTCTTTCAGTATTCTTTGAAGGGTTGGTTTGGTGGTCATGAATTCCTTCAGTTGTTTGTCATGGAAGTACCTTGTTTCTCTATTAATTTTGAAAGATAGTTTTTCAGGGTACATCAATTGGGGTCAGAAGTTGTTTTTTTGTTTTGTTTTGTTTTGTTTTGTTTCAGAACCTGAAATACTTCAGTCTCTTCTTGATGGTCTGTGTTGAGAAGTCTGCCATGATTCTAATGGATTTCCATTTATAGGTGATCTGTGTATTTTCTCTAAGAAGTTTTAATATTCTGTTCTTATGTTGTATTTCTGAGATTTTATTTATTATTATGTGTCAGGGTATAGATTTATTTTGGCTATGGCTGGTTGGAGTCCTTTATGTCTTACTTAATCAGTATATCATGTTCTTTTCCCAGGCTTGGGAAGTTTTCTGCTATTACTTCTGTAAATAGACTTTTTATGTCATTTATATATACTCCAGCTTTTTCCCCTGACATCTGTTATTCATAAGATATTTTTCTTTGCATTGTCTTGCAGCCATTGGATTACTATTTCCAGGTTTCTTCTTATTTTCTTTTCTTTCTTTCTTTCTTTCTTTCTTTTTTTTTTTTTTTTTAATCGGTACCAGGGATCGAACTCATGACTGTGTGCTTTCAAGGCAGGCCTTGAAAGCCTGAGCTGCTGAGCTAAATCCCCAGCCTCTTGTTTCTTGGTATTTTCTTTTTTTTTTTTTTTTAATTTTTATTTAAGGAGAAAAGAAAAGAAAGAAAAAAAAAACAGTGAAGGGGTACAAGTTATACAGGTTTACAGAATAAAAAAATGCGCAGTAGGAAATCACTAGTTAATGGATTACATATTGCCATCTTAGAAATAATTGTTCAAGTCACAAAATTAAAGCTTGTAGAGTGGACATTCCAACAATGATACTGCAAACAGTTCTGTTCAATGATCCAATAAAACTCTGTGATATCATTTTCTATCTTATACTTTTAAATATACATGCAGTTATATAGTTTAGAGCACTTTCTTTTCCTCTCTTTTGTACAGTGACTATTACACATTTTGGGTTTCATTGCTCCCACAGTTCTTGTTGCTTTTTTGGAAGAGAGTAAAACCAAATGTGACATAACAGAACAGAATCGGTCAAGTCAAAAGGGTGGACATAATAGATAATATAAAAAACATAATACAAGGTGATCAACAATGGTTACCATAATGCCTCCCGCTATTTCTAATAGAATTGCCTATATCATTAGTTGTAATACAATTGAACAAAACCGTAAAGAATAAAACCGACAAAACCAAAACATTGGAGATATTGTAGGTCTTCAAAAGTAGATAAAAGTCCTTTCACAATTGCAAGCTGCAAACCTGTCTTCAAGATCTGGAAGTCTATCTCCAGTTTCTTCCAAGAGGTTTTGCCAGTTTTAATGGAAATTTTAATTTTCTGGATATCTCTTTGAATCTGTTTCATGTATCCTAAATCTTTTTTATGTTATTCACTCAAGGTTTCCGTCATTTTCCTATCCTCCTCTAATGTTTTTATCTATGTCTTCTTTAGAAATGCTTAGCAATTCTTTTATTATGCTTTTCATTTCTTCTTTTACCCAAGGTAGTATTTCTGTTCAAATTTATTTTATAGCTTCATGAAGTTCTTTCTTTACTTCAGTTGCCATCACTTTAGAAACTTCAGGTATGTGACTCATAATTTCTTTCACGTTTACGTCTCCTGCACTTGCTCAGCTTGGGCTGGAGGCCAGAGAGCGCCTTTTGCTTCTTCATCTTGACATTTTCCTTCTTTCTTCTGGACAAGCAGGTAGCGGGGTCCCAGGCACTTCCCACATTGGCTACAATTTCTCTAAGTGTGACGGGTTCTCCTGGCCAGTGCTGGCTACAGGTGTCTGATGGCGGCCATTGGGTGCACTTTTACAAGTCTGACTGCTGCTTTTTCCAGCCTGCACTGGTTACCAGCAGTGGAAATCCTCCCCAGTGGCAGCAGGTTGCTTCTACTTCTTTTCTAAGACAGGGACTGAAACATAGAGAATATACATTTTCATCAAACTAGATGAACAGTTGGGATAAATCAGCTTATGATAATGCTTCTTAAGTTTTTTAATTCTGTCTGCTAATTGGTTATTATCTCAAAAGCACAGCTTTCTTCACACATTATGCGGTTGTCATACTCTTCTTCCATGGTCAAATATTTTACAGATTGTTGGTGATCTGTGGATTATTGCACCTATCTCTTAAAAACCATTAGCATTTGCAACCAATATGGAAAAATGTATGACTTTCCCTTTCTTGTGAAAATGTTCACATTTTAGAGAAAATCAAGAAATGGTAGTGATGGTAGAGCTGATCCTGTTGAAATAAAAGTAATTTTAATACATAATTGCAAGCAATGAGCTATGTTAACTGAGAAAAGAGCTTAGATGCAGAGCTTTTCTAAGGATGAAATATTTCTTTAATATCTCTGAAAAGTCCAGTGTTTACTCTCTTAGGGGAATCACAGTATAAATCCTATCTAAAATCTGTTGGATCGTTGATATATTATTATGGCCAAATTTTCTTTCTTATTTCCACCCATCCTGAAACCAAATCTATTTTTGTGGGAGAAGTTCCATGTGAATAAACTAAAAACCAAATTCTCTTTTCTGGCTTATGTCTGTAGTTAGAATTGTATGTTTTTCCATACAGTGGTCTGAATTTGGGTGACTCTGCGCTTGTTCATATAACCTATAACACTGCTTCCAGCAAAAAGTGGTTCACAAGATATAACAAAATATATAATGTAACAGTTACAAATGAAGCCCAGATACCTAGAAGAATGAATCTCTGAATGTACCTTGTCAGGTCTGTTAGTAGCCACCAGGTAGGCAGAAAAACATCCCTGGTGATCATCTCTGGAAAGTGCACAGATCTTGATCAGCTCAACAGGAGTGCTGTGTCTCCAACAAATTAAAGCTTAGTATGTTACCAAGCCCCATGGCTCATGATGCTGGTGACCCTTTTTCACTCTGCTTCATATTCTCTGTGGATCAGTTATGCCTCATATCCCCAAAGCAGCAAGAAAAGACATTGTGTCATTCAAATCATGGTGTCAGTGGCAGACACCGAGGTCTTCAGAATTCTACTGCTCACATTCTTTAAAGTTAATCAGGTAGAGATCATGCACTGCGGGAAGTATTTTCCTGAGCGAAATTTCAGAGGCATTCAGATGGTATCACAATAGTCATAATATTGGGGCTAAACTTTTTATATAACTACCTCCACATAAAAGAAGGGTACAATTTTTGTAAATTATAGTTGCTTAGGTCTTAGGAAATTTATTCTCACCAATTTTTCATCATGCTTGTCTGATTATTAAATCCAGAATTTTGTATAGTTTACTCTCCAATGTCCATAACATCTGTGCATGATAATGTCCATAGCTTAGGTTAAATACTCATGAATTATAGCATGTTGTATATTTAATGAAACCAGGTATGATGACACATACTTTTAATCTCATCACTCTGTGAGGCTCTGAGGAAGATCACAAATTCAAGCCCAGGTCAGTCAATTTAGTTACTTAGTGACACTCTTCCAAGAAAAATAAATAAATAAAAATTTAAAAATTTGAACCTGTCTAGAGATGTAACTCAGTGCAGAGGTCCTGAATTAAATCCACAGTGCAGGAAAAAGACACACAACACCCCCAAACAAAAAGAACTATTGCGGTGGTCTTTGTCTCTCTATGTGGTTGATGTTAGGTAAATTTCCGGCTGTTTTAGGTTGAGTAAATATACCAGCTTCATTTGCACATACACTCTGCATTCCCATTCATACTTACGTGTGCTATTCTCTACCCACCCAGTCTGACTTACCTTTTCATATCCATTCTGATACCTAAACTGCATCCTTTATGGATTATGACACATGCACCATGTCCCTGGTCACTGCTACTCTTTCTTTATCTCCTTTAAGGCTTTAAAATGACTTAGACACTAGACCAAGAAACTATGGTTTAAAAGAACATTATTCTTAAGTACTATAGTTTGAAGATATTTCAAGGTATGCTAGTGACATTTAAACAGCAAAACTAATTCTCTTCAGATCCCTGAGTTATGTCCCAGTGTCATCCTTGAGGTTGACAACACATGCTTACAAAGCTTGTCACAAGCTTTTCACTGTCACTTCCAAAGGGCTCAGCACTCTTCTCCATGAATCAGAGTAACTCACTGCCTTTAAACATGCTACATTCCTGGTTAATTTGTATTTCCTGGATTTACACAGCACTGTAATACCCGATCTTTGCATATAAACTCCTTAAATTCTCCACCAGAAACTGTAGTGTGCCTTAAATTTGAATTTTAAAATGGAAATTAATTCCTGGTGCCAGGACACAGTCTTTGAGGTCAAAGTTGACAGCACAGGAGAGGTCTGCCCCATCCAATTGACTTTCCAGCTGGGTGTAGATTCCTCTTCAGCAGGCCAAAGTCAGCAGGGTTGGGAATCATAAACAGGAGGCCTGGAATGGTCCCCTCAACCTTAGGCAACTAAAATCTGGCAGGGAGAGTCTGACAGGCAATTCAAATAGCTCCCAACACATCTGTGCAAGTGAAGAAGGGTCTAGTAGAGCCAGTCAAAACCAGCAGGGGAGTTTAGACAGAAAAGGCTGGAAATCAGTCCCTTGGCCCCAACGTTACCCAACACCACATGCTAAATGCCCAGGATAAGACCAACCACTCACTGTTCCAGGTAGTATGGAGCAAGGGAAAGGTGTGTGTGTGCCTCTGGGCCCTTAAGAAGCTTAAATCAACTTGATCTGCAGGCCAAGGGGAAGACGGAAATAATGTTACTTGAGACTTTGCTGTCACCCTGAATCCCTCTAGTGTTTTATTTTGCAACTATTATGAGCAGCACAGGTTTAATTTTTAGTCAAATACACTCAATCATGATTTTCAACTCACAGGCCCTTAATACTTTTAATAATTGTTGGCAAAAGCTAAGGAAATGTTCAAAGTAAAAAGGCCAGAGAAAACGTGGTTAATATTTGATCTCTGCGTTTGAAAGGATATATTAAAAACTAAGAAATAAGCCCAGAACTGTAATAACAACAACAAAAAAAATAATAAACTGAAATGGCTTTGGTGGAGACAGAGAAGGCAGAAGCACAATATAAATGTTTTCAGGGCTGATGCTGGAGAGGGCCAATGGTTACAGGGAATCTGCAGTGGCTGTTGGGCTGTGGCCATAGGAAGCTGAATCTCAGGAATATTGTAAGCTGTTTACTAAATAGAGCCATCATCACACGCAAGATATGCAAAGTGAATGATGCAATAGTCTTAAAAGTAATTAATTGCTTTTCAGACTATTTAACCATTTCTTCCTGATTACTATATTTATACCCTCCAGGCCATTTATGCTGTTTTCTGTCTCATGGAAATGCCACCCACCCGTGACTACTCTGTCTTCCTAGTGACATCAGAATAATACACTAAAGTCAGCCATGGTGACTTTCCTGTAAAATTGGCAAAAATCTAAAAATACAGATTTGGTTTTGCATCTTATTGATTATTTAGACTTAAGAAAACAGGCATGGCATATTTTTAATGCTGTTGAAACTTGAAACATGGAATCAAGAGATAAAGAAAGGGAAGGAGAGGAAAGGAAAAAATTAAAATGTCTATGAACATATATGTTCATAGGAAAAAATTAAAATGTCTATGAACAATTCCCTATGGTGAATATAATCATTATGTATTGAAAACATGCACTAATAAAAAATAGAAAATATGTCAAGTCTGTAATATTACCTTGTGAATTGTACAACACATTAGGGAAATTTCTTTCCATTTATTTATTTATATACCAAGGATTGAACTCATGACCTCATGCTTACCAGGCAGGTGCTTGCTCCACTGAGCTAAATCTCTGGCCAAGAGAAATTTCTTTCTGGCATTTGAAAACTAGTATTTTAATTAGCAAAATAATGAAAATTGGAATTTTGACTCTATCGTTTTCATTCACTTAACTAAATAAAACATCCACCATCATACATGTTGAAATTCCATTGGCTCTATCTTTTGAAGTGTTTGGTTGGTTATGAATACATAGTATTCTATGAGATTGAATTGGCAATATGAAATTTATGCTGAAGAATATTGTATATTTATTTAACATTATTTAACAGTTATTTGTTACACATCCTTTAGATGGATAAAATTTGTAATAACATACATGCATGTTTTCAGAGTTGATTATTAAATATTTATCAGGGCATTGCTAAGTAAGAACCATAGAATATTTTAATAGTGAACTATGGTGGAGAGTATTTGGAAATCTTAGTGATGAAAGTGTAGAAGTAAAACCTAAAAATGTAGGTGACATGCCTGGAGATTAGATACCGAAAGTCTCTTCAATTAACCAACTGCAAGATCTCTGTGTCCCTGAAGACAAGAGCATAATACAAATCGGTGAAAGTTCTAGTGTATGAGAAAAGAGAAGAAATGCAGGTTTTTGTTTCATTTTTTTCTTACCATAACTTCATGCAAGAAGAACTGTATTATTCTTTAGCTAATAAACAAAGAAATCTGCCTGCAGTATGTGTAGTTTGTTATTTTGCAAATTTGGTATTCAATAGAGATAACAAGACAGAGAGACCCCCCAAAACACACACACACACACACACACACACACACACACACACACACACACACCTTCTCTCCCTACATGGGCTCACTCACATCCACGTTTCGGGAGTGAACAGAAAATATAAAGCACTGTTGCTATGTGTGAACTGTACAAAGAACAACTATGTGGCCCGGCTCTGCTCCCAATCTTAAGATGACAAACAAGAACCCTTAAGTTGAAGGTCAATTCCCCAGTCTGTTCCTGACAATTCTTACAGGGTTTTACTTAACCAGCAGCCTGCATGTCTCTCCAAAGTGTTTCCAGAAACTGAAGGTTCTCACCTCCCTTCTGGGAGGGCCATCCATCTGAATCCACTGCACACTTTGATAATAAGCTCCGTATTGTTTTGAGCCATGGAGGAACAAACAGCCCAGCTGCCTTCTACTGCCAGTGATGGAAAACGGCAATTTGACAATAAAATGTAAAGATAGGGAAATGTCTCTTCTTATGACTCAGGCAAGGATCTAAATATCCACAGCTGACCTCTCTTTCTCTTTCTAATCTCACTGAGTTAGCCTATCATCTATGCAGCAGAAAATCAGCTTATAAAGAGGAAGAGTTTATTTTGGTTCCCAGTGTGGGAGGATGCAGTCCACAGTTTGTTGATTCCATTTCTTTGTGGCCAGTGGTAAGCTTATGGCATGGTGGGAGCTTATGGCATAACACCTGAACACACTGTAAGGTGGAGAGGGGAGTGCAGCAGAGGAAAAATGGAGAAGATTGTGTGGTCTGTGTTTTCTGGTGTTCAACTATGCAGTGCTTGGGATCAGCATCTGTCAACCAGCCATCAGTGTTGATTATGTGTGCACCATCTGGCAGGCACCATCTAACCCTTGAGATCCATGGAGAACTGCTCTTGAGGAGCCCCTGCTCTAGGAACAAGGCACTTGCTATATGTGCATGTTTGTGCTCCATGCATAGATCATAAGAAGGAAGAAGGGGAGAAGGAACTGTAGTTACAAAGGTAGACTATGTGTACTAATCTACGTTCTCTCCCATTTTTGAAATTTTAATATTATTATGGGTTTTTTGTAGTGGCCTTGGAGTCTGTGACATTTTAATGGTCAGAATCCTGGATTCCTCCACTCCCTTATCCTCCATTCTGGGGAGAAAATAAGGCTGATATGTATAAATCAATGGTCAGGGCACTTATTGCACCAATGCAAGAGGATCTTTGGGCTCCCTCTCTGTCTCTGTCTCTGTCTCTCTGTCTCTGTCTCTCTCTATCTCTCTCTCTCTCTCTCTCTCTCTCTCTCTCTCTCTCTCTCTCTCTCTCTCCTTTACCTGATACTTCTGTAAAATTAAAAATGGATATCTGCTTTAGTTAGTGTTCTCATTGTTGAGGAAAAAATACCCAATACCCAAAGTTAAAGGAGGAAAGATTTATTTGGCTCACAGTTTGTGGAGGTTTCAGTCCATAGTTGGTGGGCTCCAGGCAAGGAAGCATAGAAGAAGGGCATAGGAGAGGAGAAACTGTCCTTGGAAGGGCAGGTAGACAGTGGCAGATAGTAGCCTCCTTTTTTTTTTTTTTTTTTTTTTTTTTTCATTCCATTAGGGCTACAAGTCTTTTGGTTGATGTCATTCAGCAGAGTGGGCCTTTCCATTACCCACACCCACAGCTATGCTAGGCCAATCAGTGGGCTAATTTGGTTATCATACACCTTTAATCTACATTCACACACCCTAGATCCAGGAACCTCCAAAAAGCTTCACCTATGAGTGAGTAAATCTTTCATGGCACATCTAGAGATACAAGCCATAAGAACGTATCACTTTAAGTTCATATGCTTCTCTATCCTTTAAAAAGTGAATTAGCTCTGATCTATTGTGCCTTCACATAAATGTCCATGGACCAAGCTAAGTCTACTTATAATACAATTTATGAACGATGATTCAGTCAGGTGAAGTTTTTTTGACAACATAGGAAGAAGAAACTCAAAAAATTCCTCATTAATTTTTACTTTTTAAAACCACTTACACTGTCACTAGCCAGAGAAGACTAAGTGTTTCAATCAGTTCACTAATGTGACCGTTAGTTAGTTCTCTAACACTGGTGTACCCATTTCCCATATTAGAGCACACAGTTGGTTTAGAGCGCTGTGGAGCCAATTAAGGCAATGCTCTCCTCTCTAATGAGCAAATGGCACAGGAACAAGACCCACTGCAATCCCTGGCTACTGGTGGTCCATCAAACACACAGAAGTGCTGCTGGGGATTGTAGAATACATGTTTTGATATGAGTGGTGTGATATGATATGAGGATGAAGTTGAAACTTAAAGGTGGGAAGAGTTAAGAGACACATAAATAGACCCACGATCCTTATTTATTTTATTTTACTATTATTTTTATTTCTTTTTGGTCCTGGGGATTGAACTCATGACCTTGCACTTACCAGGAAAGCACTTGAATCATTGAGCTAAATCCCTAGCCCCAGAACCCTTATTTAATAAGTCCCTGAAATGTATGTAATCACACCACTTTCTAATTTCCATAATTTCTTTTCATATTTTAAGTAGTTTAAACTATTTTATATCCTCTAAGCACTTGGACCATTTTCACTGATGCTCAGCGTATGACACTGAAGTTTGGAAATGTAACTCAGCACTGTACGGAAGAATAAATACCTGCCTGGCCTCCTTGCCTGCATGTGTTTCCCCTCCTAGGACCATTCCAGTTCCTGGCCAACTCTCAACCACTCCAGCAGAGAAGACATAAAGTAACATTCTCCACTTCCAACATTCCTCTCTTATTAATTCTTCTTGCCCTGCAATGCATACTCGCTGTTCATATTGTCCAAATAATCATTGGATTTCCCTTTGGAGTAAGACAGGAAAGGAAAAACAGGAGGGAAGAGGTGAAGAGGATTAGCCAGATGTATTTTTTGACAATTATCCGAGACATTTGAAGAGTTCAAGTCCACCCCTTTCCTGTTAAAGAATACTAGCTGATGATGAATGCTGGTTGTATTTTTCTGACATGTGTTTTTAATAACACTGATGATGACATGAAAACCCTCCAAAGTTGATAGCAAACAAAAAAATGCTAGTACTGACCAGGATTTTTCTCTTCCCTAAAGCCAGAGAGTACGTTTTTAAGATGACCTGGGGTCAGTCTCCATCATCAAAATATTGCTGGTTCTGAACACTCTTCTGCTGAGGACACTAGAGAGAATTAGTCACTTAGAAGAGTTCTGTCTATACATTTACTATGGGTTGCAACCCTAAAAAAGAAAGTGCTCTAAACTATATAACTGCATGTATATTTAAGTGTATAAGATAGAAAATGATATCACAGAGTTTTATTGGATCATTGAGCAGAACTGTTTGCAGTATCATTGTTGGAATGTCCACTTTACAAGCTTTAATTTTGTGACTTGAACAATTATTTCTAAGATGACAGTATGTAATCCATTAACTAGTGATTTCCTACTGTTCATTTTTTTCTGTAAATCTGTATAACTTGTACCCTTTCTCTGCTTTTTTTTTCTTTTCTCCTTAAATAAAATTTTAAAAAAATATAAAAAAAAATAAAGAAATGGTCTTATTTTTACTTGTGATGTTTTCCCACTGTTTGCTATACCATACTAAATTGTTCAACGTCTACTTCCATAAGTTACTCTTCTTCTCACAGATAGAATATTTTGTCAGCTGGGATTCAAAACATGAGCATGTTAAGAGAGGTGTTGCGGTTATCTGAGAATTTAAAGGGGAAATTTCCAAAATAGAAGGACTCAGAACACAGTCTGACTTAGAAGTCTGGTCTTAGAAGTACCCTTTAATATTTCCTCTTAATTATTCCTACAGTGTTTCTGCTTCTGGGCTCACCCGAGTCCCATTTGGCAACCCATTCCTTAGTCTCCTATGTTCTTTTGACATAGCGTTTGGGACCTGGCCTTCTGTCTTGTTTACCCGGGGAGAATTCTGACTTGCTCTTCTCACCTGTATAAACCTGTTATAGTATGATAAGTTAGATTAACTTAAAAATTTACAAAGCACAGGTTTCTTTTTTAAAAAATTCTTAATGCAACTTCATTGTAAAAAATTCAGTAATAGAAGAATCCCCCAAATTTTACATTCCAGAGCTAACTATCCTCCCTTCCTTTGCAAATATTTTTCTTATATGAACATGCATACCTATATCTAGATATATATGACATTTAAAAATATTCTATATGTTACCTGTTCCAACATAATACATAAATAAATTTATTATGCATATCATTTTGTAATCTTAATTTTTATTGATACAGATAAGTGGATTTGTTTATCAAACTATGCATACTTTATGATTGTTAATGATTATGAGAGCCACATATATTAACATTTCATAACTTACCTGCAATAAATGGACATTTTATGTGATTGTCCAATTTTTTCTTATTATAAACATTGGGCATATCAGTGCTATTCATGTAGATTTTTTTATTCATATAGATATTTTTCAATCTAAAATAACAGTTTTATGGAACTAAAATTTGCCTAGCACACAATTTACAAACTTAAAAGGTAAGATTCAGTAGATTTTAGCATTTTGACACAGTTGTACAAACATCTTGGCAATTTTTGTCTAGGATATATTTTCACAAGTGTAGCTTTAGTGTACTAAGGCATAGATACTATTTGAAGTTTTCAAATTCATATTCAGAGACTTGTATCAATGTATCCTTCCAGCAGTTGTAGAAACATCAGATTAGGTGTTGTAAGTATTTAGTTGTCATCACCAGGTCTAACTAGTGGACAAAGCTTGAAGATGTCACTTTTATCACCAGTCAATTACCACTCAACATGATCAATAGTAATAAGTACTGCACTGTTATTTAAACTACTATCTTGAACAGAAAATAAAATTATGGATGTTACCATGACCTGCAATTCTTAATGAAGTGACATGAATTATCATGAAATGATATTTGACTTAAAGAGCATCAGGCACAGAGTTCATGTATATTTGCAAAAATTGAAAATAATATTATTTTACATAATTTTATATCACTGATTCAGCATTAATAGCCAATGCATTGTGATTAAGCCAAATAGGACAACCTTGACTGAATTTCCTCTCTGGTTTCAGATCTGCGTTTCTCTCCTAGTGAGGAATATATCCTCCTGAAGCTATGCAGTTATGTGATTCAGCTCCTCCAGAGTCCAATTTCAACCCCCCTCCCCCACTGCCAACTTTCCTATTTCTGTTAAGAACTCTGCCAGGTCTTTTTTCTAGGATCAAAATATTCGAGCTGTCCCTCACACATCAAAATCTTTGTAGCTTTCTCTAATATCTCTGATTTCTCTTTCTATATATAGAATCTGGGATTCATATCCTTCTTGGAACACTAGACAACTGCTGATTTCTTTGATACCTGGGATTTCACATTTCTCATCTACTTGCTGTTTTATGAGTAATTAATTTTTCTAGTTATAAATGACTCAGCTACTCCACATATCATATGGTATAGATGAATCCCGAGTGCTTCCTGGCATTGAATGTCGGGATACCATTCTCTCTCTGCTTCATCTGTCCAGGGATGTTGTGACATTCTTGCTCTCTTCTCCTCTGGGAACAGTATCCACTCTAGCTGACCTGGAGTATTACCGCACTCTAAGCAAGCAAAACCTTGTTTCTATTCTATAAAGATTTCCTCCTGTTGTTCCTTGTCCAGGACATTCCCTTTATTCACCTCCCAGTCCTTCATCTTCATTATCCCTCTTTCTTCCATGTTAATTTAGAAGAGCCAAGGAGCCTTCAGCTAGCCAATTTCTACTTCTTACTCAAGCTTTAGACAGTATCTTACCATGTTTTGTGCTGTTACCAAAAAAAAAAAAAAAAAAAAAAAAAAAAAACCCAGAGCTGGATATTTTATAAAGAATAAAGTTTGTTTAGCTAGCCATTCTGCTCACTGAAAATCCCAAAGATCATGGTGCCAGCATCCAGTGAGGACTTCCTGGGAAGATCACAGCATGATGGAAAATTAGAAGGGAAAAAGAGTTTATGCAAACAGGGATACAGGGGAGGAACCAAGCATGCTCATAAAAACCCATTCTCTCTTGTACTAACCTAGCTCAAGAGATGTGGGATTCCTGCGAGAAAGTGTTAATACACCTTAAAGACCTAATTACCTCAATACCACCCATCGCATTGGAGAACTAAGCCTCAGCTTAAGTTTTGGTGGTGACAAACCACATTTGAGCCATAGCAGACTTCCATAGCTATTTGCTTCCTTATGTCACACCTGTGATGAACCAGTTCAGCTGCTTGAGAGCAGAGACGATTGCTCCAGGCTCCTTCCATTAGCCATTGCCTTAAGTAGAGCAGTTGTTCTAAACCTCCTGCTAGATGCAGGGAGACAGGAGAGTGTAGCTGGGGAGGCTGCTACATATTAAAACTCACTTTAATAGTTAGGAAAATGACTTCCCTGCATAGAGAATGAAGCTAACAGCACATTAGTGATTCAGAATTATGTGATGTAATATACACTTTTAGAAACCTCAGAATCTAGGAAGTCATCATGGATTTCCCACAAGATCAGTTAATTCTGTGGTGGGGACTTTTTATCTCCATTGGCTGCTTTTCAAACAACAGTGGTGTACTAATGCTTTGCCTCGTCATCTTCTACAGCACTTGAGAAAGCTGTTCAGAAGTCACCCCCCCCCCATTTACAAAGTAGTAGCATACATATTTTTCAGTAATTTTGGTTTTTCTGGAAAGGAAAAAAAATGTCCTTTACATTTTATGTATTACTTTTTCCTCAAACTTTCACTTCTCAGAGACTTGTGACTTTACATCTGACATACCCTGAGTTGACTGAGTCTAAAAGGATAATAATTTCCTCTATTAAGCAGTCCCTCCAGCCTCCACCTCCCAAAGGAAGAATAAGGAATATATGCATAAGGTAGTTAAAAGATTTATGATTGTTTTGGTTTAGGAGTTTTTTTTAGTTCTCACGTTTTGACTCAAATTTTGAAGAAGCTGTATAATAAATTCATTGCTAGTGATGTCAAATCCTACCAGTTAGTAGACTTGGATTGCTCCATTTTCAAGGCAGTGAATTGAATAAGAATTTTCAACCTTGGGTTAATGGATTTTGTGTCTATGATATTGTTTTAATTCCAGTTCTAAGGCATGGCTCTTAACTGCCCAAGAGCCTTCAGTGGTTCCCCAGTGTCCTTAAGATCTAGCCCATATGCGACATGTTTGCTACCTGGATAGCCAAGCCCTTCCTATCTTTGCTTTCACAGAGAAGGACCCAAGCATGCAATCCCCGTCTATGGGATTTAATTTAACCTACTAAGCAGCTGGGAACCTTTTGCATTTCTTATTGGCTATAGCTGAGTCAGAGTCATGACTCAGAAAGGAAGGGTGAAATGGTATACACAGGCCTTCTGTGAAGGAGATAGACCCACCATCAATGTCTCTTCTGGACCCATCTCTCCTAGTGCATTTGTCTGAAGTGCTTAATCCACTACTCTAAACCTTATTCAGCCTAGAAGGTTCTGTTCAGTGCATGTAAGAGTTCCAAAAGGTGCCATCTCGAAGGGACAAATTATCTCTCTTCAGACAGTCTACAACACCAGTGATCTGAGTCTTACCTAAAGCATTCAATTTGTGATTGCTTTGCTATGTATCATTGTCTTACATGATCATTTAATGGGTTTTTAATGTCTGTTATTTGTTTCTTCTATTAGATTATACATTTACTGAGACCTGTGATTATGTTGTGCACATCTTTAGAACCAAGTGACAAATCCACCTGATGAATTTAGTGTAGATATGGTATCAATACTGAGCAAATATTAATTCATGATGAAGGTATATTAGGGTAATGATGCCTGCTCAATTAGCTCTGGCTCCCTCTAGTGATGCCCGGAATACAACATTCTCCTTCACATTCCTCTTTAAGACTGAAAAGGATGATCAGATGCAATGCAGAGAGCAAATGCACTACAAGCAAGAAATAATAATCATAATTACAACCCTAATGCATAAACATTTTCTTACGTGGCAAGATCTTCTTAAGACACTCTTGATTTTCTCACTTATCCAGTAAACTATTGTGTAATCATTGTTCTCTGGTGTTTGAGATGAGGATACTGAGGCACAGCAATGTCAAGGGACTTGTTTAGGGACACAATGTAACTTTCCTTTATTTTAGATTACACACTTTCGAGCATGTAATGGATATGCTAAGTCTCTGGAATAGTTGGGCTGTCAGGTTGATGTGCCATGTTTCTAAATCTTATTATAGGTCTTAATCAAGACTGTATGGTTCTAACAAGTACATGGGCACAGCAGATAGTACTTAGGTTAGTTTGAAAAACATGGAAAAACAACAGTCACAAAGAAAGAAGCAGAGAGAATCTTGTTATTTTATCTTGTGCTCAAATTTGCAAAGGAATGATCTATATCAGAATAGACTTTATTTCACAAGGCTTTGCCTGTAAATAGGCATAATTAAAAACTAAGTGATTTTTATAATAGCATCATACATACATTTAGCACCACAACTTAAATTATAACAGTGCCATTTACACTAGGAAAATAATTTACAATATTAACATTAGTCTTGATCTCGTATTGTAGAGAGAATCTTATCAGTACACAAAGAATAAAGTACACTAAAGAACCCCTTTTATAAAAAAATAAAAATAATAAATGTCTTTCTTATCCTATGTTACTTTCTTCCAAGGAGGCAAAAAGTAAGTAACATGAGTCTTATATGAATAATGCTGGATTTTTGATATAAATTTATTGTGGAAATATATATATATATTGTCTCTAGCTAGACAGCACCAGTGTTTCTTGAAAAACAAAATTTTGTACCCCCACCCTGCGTATATTATTATTGACAAGAGGCATCTGGTTCCCATTAACATTGAGGGGAGAGATCTGTCTTAGAAATTACGGTTTATGTTGAACTGTAGACCAGGGAAATGAGCTGTCCCCTCTGCCTCACGTGCATTTGTAGCCATGCTAATCAGCAGCAGGGATAAGTCTCTCGTCCTCTTTCTCTTTCTCTGTTGTCTTATAAAAGAAAATCATAAATAATATGGAATGTTCACTGTGTTTAAGGAAAGTGTGTCACGTGCATGTCAGAGTGTGAGCACAAGTGTGTGTGTATGTGTGTGAAGACAGATGGGGGAGAGAGACACGGTCCTTGAAAAAAGGCCTCCGTTGCCATTCACAGCCAGTGCTTTGTCTGTGATAAGGACATCATATCCTATGACTTCTCCATGGACTTATAAAAACTACTTCTAGGATGATTGAGGTACTCGGAAATTCAGTCCAAAACTAAATGATTTCTCACTAGAAAAATAAAATGGAATTTGAAGGACTGAGTGAGAGGTGTCCGGGGTAACGAGCCAGCAGCTGCCAAGAGCTGTAATGTGAGTGGAAGGCAGAGCATTTAGTGCCCAGAGGGCCCTGCAGCCCAATCAGAGAGCCAGGTCTGCAGCCTCTTTCTGCCAAAGACTTATTCTGTGACCTTGAGAAAATCACTTAGGTTTTCTGAGCCTCCTTTTCCTCACCTGTTAGTAATGATATTTATTTCACAGGACTGTGGTAAAGATTAAACTGAATAAAACCTCCTCTTTACAATGCTGTCCAGAGTGTCCAGACCCAAAGATGGCTGCATGCTCTCAAAGCCTGTTTGGTCCCCTTCTGGTTCCTTTTTGTTTACCTTGGGAGAGCTCCCAGTCTGTCACCTGCTTAAAAACACCTGCACAGAGCCGCATTATTCTTACATTACATTAGATCCTAATTACCTTAGAGGAAGTCAGATAAACACATCAGAAAATTCAGTTCTACCTGGACCAATTAAATAATGGCTAGTTCGCCTACATTTTGGTCCCCTACCCAGAAGGAAGTCAATGCTGACCTTGAGAGTCCTTGTGAAGATGTATGTGTCCCTTCACCGCCAGAGAAGGAAGAGCAAGTTTGGATGACAGATCCTACCTTCTTCTGGCCTAAAATGGCAAGGTTCAGGCAGTTTGTGACTCACAATGGTCTGACTTACAGTTTTTTTTTTTAACTTTGCAATCGTGCAAACATTATACATATACATCTAGCAGAAAGCGTATTTTGAATTTTTCTCCTTTTCACCAGGCTACAGGAGATGCAGTTAGATTTTCTGGCACTGGTGCTGGACGATCAGGTGCACAATCACAAAGGAGAACAACCAAGATTACACAGGGCAGTGGGTTGCTGAGTTATGGTGGCCAGAAGCTTAGGTGCCTTTTTGAATTAGATTATTTTCAATGCATGATGAGTTTATTGAGATATAGCCCATTCATGTTGAGCAGCATCTGTATTTTGTGTTTACCTTCTTTTTTCTTCTTCTTCTTTTTTATGGTACCCGGGATCGAACCCATGACCACCTGCTTGCAAGGCAGGTGCTTATGCCGCTGAGCTAAATCCCCAATCCCAGCTGTGTTTACCTTCTTTGCTTCCTTTCTTGCCCCTTCCATTTCATCCTTATCGACCCCTTCCCCACAAAATGCATAAGAAAATAAGAAGGATTTGGGTTGTTGAAAATGTCAACTGAATTTCTTTTTCTAAGTAAAACACACACAGAAATTAAGTAAAAGTGTTTTCAAAAGGAAAGACTCTTGTATGGCAAACCTTGATTATGAAGCATTATAGTCATGGCTAAAATCAGAAACAAAGCACCGAAAACACTTTCACCAATTAAACTAAGGTAGGGGTAGAGGGAGAAGAAAACTGTTCTAAAAAATTTCACTCTACATTGCACAGTGAAAGTGTTGTTTTGGTCCCATAACTGCATGCTGTTGAAACCAGTGGCTCAGAAATATAGAGTCAATGAAAAAAGACTTACTTCCTCTTGCTTCATTTAGACTTTGGGTTCAGGAGTGAGATGAACTCAGGAAAGCAGCTGAAAGAATAAAAAAGGTATCCAGAAGAGGTCAGATGTAAAAAAAAAGTAAAAGATCAGAGTAAAAGAGTTCTTATACAGCAAATGGAAATGGAAAGGACACCATGATACATATGCAACAGGGCGTAATAAACTTTGGCATTCCTATCATGCATGAAAATTGTTGCACATGGTACTCTGCAATCATGCTTGTGAGAGTTCTCTTGGATGAGAGCCACTGACAAGTGTTATCTTTAGAACTTGTCTTCAGTAATCTAGAAGTGGGAAGCAAAATCTTAAATAGCATTTTCGGGTAAAGAAATTAATGTTGACCAAATGCCAACCATCTGCCAGACTCGGTACTAAATGCTTTCCATTTTGTTCAATCCTTAACAATTCTGTGCTTCTGAGATTGTCACCCCCTTTTGCAGATGAGATCACTAAGTCCTGGTACAGTTAAATAGTGTGTCCGAGTCAACATCACCAACCCAATAAGGAAGCGTAGTGCTTATTTCCTCGTGGGACAGTCCAGGTTCCCCATATCTGCGAGTGAGGAGGCCTCCAGATGTGTCCATCCCCACCAAAATCTTTATTGTCTTATCAGCTGTGGGCAGGATCAGGCCAACCCTGCTGTGCTCTGTTTAAAATCTTTCTTCATTTGCAAATTGTTATTAATCCTTTTTTGTCCCCCATGGGCCAAAGCAAAGAAATCAGAAACAAATGTGCAATGGCCCTTAAGGGGGAAGAAATTGTTTATCCTAGTGTTCACTTTTCTGAGAGAAAGAATATTGACCCGGAAACACTCTGGAGTTAATGAAGAGCTGTAAGACAAATGTAGCCCAGGCATCTATCACGCACAGGGAGAAGACAGACTCCTGATAATCATCCTCCATAAAAGAACCCCAGGAAGTAGATGTATAAATAATCAAGAACCTGGGGCAGAAGTCAAGAGTCCCAGAGGGGAAATAGTATCTAAATTTTTAAACATATGGGAGAGAAATGAATCATTTTTGGCAAAGGATTGCAATGTATTTATTATACAATTAGTTTGTGGGGTTGCTTTGAATGGTTGGCTTTGTGGAAAAGGAAGAGCTGGGGGCTAAGGCTGGATACAGCTAAGTCTCTGTCACTCTCAGAGCCTGCCATACTCTTCCCAAATGGAGTTAGGTGATCAGCCTTTCATTTAGGAAATATCTTTAGCTGATTAAAGGACTCATAGGTAGGTCCTGGGGGAAAAGTATTCTAAGTGAAAGGTGTTTGTTATGGCTGGTGTCTCCTCAAAGTCACATGCAGTCATAGGCGGGGCTTTTTCTGAGGTAGCTGGATCTAGTGTGTGACACTGGGATCCATTCATGATGCAATGCTGGGATCAAGGGCACTAAGATTAAGGGTTATCCATTCTCAGTAGCCTGGATAAGATAAGTGGAACTGTGGTTGCACCTTGTTTGTTTTTGGTTTGCTTCTTTCTGCCCACCACAAACTGTTTTTCCTCTGTGATGCCTGTCTGTTATGCACCCTACATGGATCCCAACAATTATGGACTGAAACCTCTACAAACTGTGAACTAAAAAAAAAAAAATCATTCTATTTTAACTTTGGATATTTGGCATTTTGTCTCAGGGAGAGGAAAAATAACTAAGATTGTGCTGTTGTTTTGAAAGATGTAATGAGAAGACTAAGAAACATTTGCTAAGTGTCTTTCGACTATTTTGGTAAAGTTAAATCTAAACTTTTTGTTAGCAAGTGTATCATCTTTCTCTTTCCCCATCTTTTCCAGTGTTGTATTTCTGGCATTCCTGAAGATTCAGCTCAGGCTTTGCTTATGCCCTGGGCATCTGTTGTGGCATGAATGTGTATCAGACAACATGCTTGGTACTATCTATATGCATACCTTGCCTTCCCCATTGAAGGATGCTGTAAGGAGTTGCCACAAGCCTAGATTCCTACACAAACACAAAAGAAGGGTGCTGAGCCCAGCCTCTAAGTCTCAGGAGACGGCTTCCCCAGGAAGTTCTTGAGTGCCCTCAAAAGAGAAGAGGGTGGATAGGGATAGTACTGATGAGGAGGAGGAGGAAAGCAGGCAGGTGCCTGGGACATGGGAGAGATCAGAAATAGAAGATATCCAGGGATGGGATGTTTTCCAAGGAACAAGGCTTGACTTGCTCCATCTTAGTCACACATCCTAAAAATGCCTCTTGTAGCCTGTGCCACACTTGCCCGCTTGCAAATGTGTCACTGTGCTTGCTGTTATCCCAGTCTTTCTGGCTTGCTTTTGAGCCTTCTGAAGAAGGTTTCATGTCATTTGTCAGAGCATCCCCAATATTGTCTCAGCGCCTGGCAGCTTCAGCCTGCACTTCCTGATAGAGCTCCCCTTGCATTTACCGTCAGTGGAAAGGCACAGGGTGAGCAAAGCCAAGAGATGAAGCTGTTCAGTACAGTGGGTCTCCAGCTTGACTTTGAAGCCTCACATATTACTGGAATGAAATGCTGATTATCACTATTCTGATATCACCCATTCATCTCTAAACCCTGATTTATTCCACGATAAAGCATGCATTTTTGATTTGCACAGAACTAGATTGAACTTGACTTTGACTTCTGCCAACTGAGTAACCAGGAAAAATTTTCACTTCTGTAAATACTATGGCTCATACCTGTGAAAAAAGGGAAGCCTGTATACCCCAAAACTTGCTGTGAGGATCAAATGAAGACAGGATTAAAATTACTTTGTAGTGTCTGGCATATGAGAGACAGTCAAGATGAGGTGGTTGTGGGATCTTAGTTCTTCTCCTTCCTATAATTTCTCTCCTTTAATGACTATCTTGAAGGCCACATAGACAAGAGAAATGAATAACTAATGCAGCATCTGTCTCATCACGGTACCTACCCTGCCCTGTTCTGTGTATAATATTTGTGATCTTTTCAGAGGATAGCTGGGAGATAGTGAATTTGGTTCCCAGGTGAGAAGATTGAGATCATTCGCCTCAGGCTGCACACCTAAATAGGGGCTTACCTGGAAATTGAATTCAGAAAATTGATTTAAATGGTTCAATGAAAGATGACTGCCAAGCTTTCAGAAATTATATAAGCCACTGTTAAAAAATAAATTATATAAGCTTACAGTTACATACATCATATTAAAGCAAACATAAAAATTTGAAAGCTCATCGGTTCATAATTATTTTCTATATTTTATTGCAATCTATGCCAGCACTCACCAGTGGGTTAAGTTTGACTGCCTCCTCTTTTTGTAAATAAAGTTTTATTCGAATACAGCCATGCCCACCTGTGGAGGGGCTGTGATACACCCAGCGCTTTTGATACACAATCTGACTCCATCAGTCTAACATGTGACTAATAATATGGAGTCATCCTTTCTGAGATTTAGCTCAGGCCAACTTCTAATGTGGCAAAGGTGACTTTGCAGAAGAAATTTAAGTACTCCATCCCTCATTTTTGTGCCTTGGTTGTTGGCAGATCAAGCAAGAAACAGCATCCAGAAGCCTTAGAGAAATCTGAAGCACCAGAACTAACACAATACATGTTGGTTATCTGAGAGGTTTGGGGGCCTCTCCACAAGTTGATGGTTCAGAGATATTCCCAGGACTGACACAGGAGCTAAAGGAGAGATCCAATGAGTTTACTAAGCACAGTGGCCCACATTCAAACCTAACTCATTCTGACGGTGAAATCCATGCCACTTACAATGTCTAAATGACCAAGTACCTTCCAGGAACCTGACTCTGTCCTCAGTTGATGTAGATTTTCTTCTCCTTCTTCTTCCTCTTCTTCTTCTTCTTCTTCTTCTTCTTCTTCTTCTTCTTCTTCTTCTTCTTCTTCTTCTTCTTCTTCTTTCTTCTTCTTTCTTCTTCTTCTTCTTCTTCTTCTTCTTCTTCTTCTTCTTCTTCTTCTTCTTCTTCTTCTTCTTCTTCTTCTTTCTTCTCCCTCCTCCTCCTTTTCTTTTCTCCTCTCCTCCTCTTCTTCTCTCATTCATCCTTGTTCTTCAAAAGCAGGGAGAGGAATTTGTACTAAGTGAGGAATATATTAAGGAGCAACCCAGAAATTTTGAGCAGTACAGAGGCCCACTTTGTTCTATCATATTATGTAGAATCTTCTAATAAGCAGCACTTGGACACATTGGGTGGTTAACCAAATCCTGTGTCTGTGGGAGGGTCTAGCTCACTCCTGTGCTACACATCAGGCTCCACAAATGCACCTCTGCCAGCCAGCGCACGGCTCTGTGTGTGGCATCTTAGCACACACAGCTTTCCGAATTACACCTTCTGGAAGCATTGTGTACCTTTCCTCTACTATAGCCACATCAGTGAGGAATTTTCGATTATAGCAGATTAAAGTCTTTTCCTTCCTCTCCAAACCTGCAGTGCAACCAGTACTCACAATAGTGTAGTGATGATGAACTTATGAACTCTGTCTCTGAACTTAGGTGGCGGCTTGGGGAACAGTTCCTGCTCAGCCAGGCACTCTCTAAGACACCTTGGGCAAGTTACTTGAGTACTCCTCTAGTGCTGTTGAGGAATTACAAGAGTTAACACTACTGATGTGCTTAAAACAGACACGTTTACATTAGGGTATTGTAGTAAATACTGTTGTTTCCCGCGACAGTGATAACAATAAGGACAACAGCAGCTTGTAAATCCATGCCGCTGAATCCAGATTCCCCTCACAGTAAAGCACATTTACACTGATAACGGGGGGATGTTCCAAGAACACCTGCTTCCCCTCTACCCCATACTTCCCCATCACGCCACCTCTCAATGTCTCCTCTGCTAATTTGGCTCATGCTATGTGAGGAAGGTTGCTAAATGTGCACCACCAACATCTGTCACTCGATTGCCCTCATTAAACAGCTCTGGGAACTTAAGCTCCCTGCCACCTCGTATTCAACAGGGACCAAGAACTTAGTGTCCTTAGAACCTGTTCCATTGTATCTGTTCAAATTCATGCTTCAACAGAAATGCTTATTCCTTAGATAATTAGAGGCCACCATATTCAGGTCTCTTTTTCCTATCACTTTTAACTGAGATTTCTTTGGGTAGGGTGAGAGACACAGCACTTATGTATTATCACTTGTGTGTTGTCTGTTATCAGTGCTTATGCTCTATTGATAAGACCTAGAGTAGACCCTTTGGCAGGATAGTTATGGTACCAGCAGTACCTCCCTGAAAGGGATACTGATTATTAGTATGTGTCAAATATTTGCCCAAGAAAAGAACAAAGAATAAATTCAAAAAGCCATGTCTTTCCCCCAGTCTACTAGTTTCTGATTTAGGAAAACTTTCCCCCAGCTTGTCTTCCCTGGAAACTCTGATTCATGCATCAACATCTGTCTTTAAAAACAACTTTACCTAACACCTTCCTTCATTTCCAAGCTATGGTGGAGCTTTCTGCCTCTGTTCTCTTTGTGACTTTCACATACAATGATCAAAATGTGCAAATGTTTAAAAAGTTGTCCCACATGAAGACCCGACAGTGTTAGGCAGAGACAAAACTTCAATGGAGCTGGCATAGCCTTGCATCAGCATTTGCAGAAACCTCAGCAGGCAGTGGCTACAGTAAGCCATGCTCATATATTTCCTCAAAGATAATTGACAGAGCAGGATGGTTGACTGTCACAAGACAGAACTGGCTGCCACATTGCTCAGTGATCTTGACCTCAGGGATCTGTTATATTCCTGCAGAAAGATCAGTAGGCAGAAGTTAATGGAGGCCTATAGTAGTAGTTGGTAAAGAAAGTCCAGGAAATGTCATGCAAAATCAGTCTAAGTGCCAACTTGCAAAAGCTACCAATTCTATTCACCAGCCTCTTGTGTCTTTTCTTTCCTAGGTACTGAAAAAGCCAGAGACTCTACAGTTTAAGACAAAGCAAATTATGTGCCAGTAATGACTTTTCTTTCTTCAAGTTAGGCCAGTCTTATTTTTGTTTGTATGTCATGTGTAGAAAATAGGTTGAAGCTAAGCACAATGGCACACACCTTTATTCCCAGGATTCTGGGAGGCTGAGGCAGGGAGATCACAAGTTTGAACACAGCCTGGGAAACTTAGCAAATTAGTGAGACATTGTCTCAAAATAAAGAAATTTTTTTTTAAAAAAGAGACTGTTGTATAACTCAGTGCAAAGGTCCTCAGATTGAACCTCAAAAATAAAAAAAATTGGGGAAATAGCTCTGGATTCAGCTGATCTAAATGATAAAATATTAATTACAGAGTTGAGTAAAGAGGAGTCAGAGGATAAAGATATTGACAAAAGATGAACTCTTCACAGTTGGGATTGGTTCTGATCATACAAAATCCAAACATTTTTTCAACTCTTGAATTCTAGCCTGAATGGAACAGCTTCTTTGTAGGGGAGGGCATTTTCTAACTCATGTATGGCTTTGAAGGAAATCTACGATCATACCCACAGACATGTCCCCCATTCTTAGCTTCAGTGAATCTGTTTTCTCCTTGATTACTCTGAAACTGATATATATTTATATCATATATATTATATATATATATATATATATATGTTATGTATACACACATACACATATATAGTTTTAGCAGAAGCCACTGGTCATCTTGGATTTTTTTTTTCAAAATACAAACCACTAGGCTATAATCTGCAAAGTGCCACCTTTCAGCCTGCACTGGCCTCCCGAGTTGCAAGCTGCCAACGTCTTGTAGCAGGGTGGGAAAAGACCATCTGAGAGGGTATGTCTCCAGACTGTTTGCCAAATCAGTGACTGTTGGGAGAATAAAGAGCTCCAATAAAAGACGAATTCTCACTCAAATACAAAGAGCAAAAGAAAGGCATTTCATGCAGATAGAGTAGGGGGAAAGGCCCATTTTTCTTTTGCTTTCTTTTCCCTGTGAGAATCCATTTGAGCACAAAACCATGAAAACAATAAACCCAGCTGCAAGGGCAAGAAGGCAATTTATAAGGGAGATGACATTGTTAATGAGAAACACTTGCTGGAGGAGAACAAAAGGGCTCGCTTGGTCAGAAAGATCCTCTCGAGCCTCCTCTGAAGTGCATGAAAAAGTAATTTCGTTTACGCGTCATACCCTGAGCAGAGGAATTTCCTCAGACTCCAGATGTTGTCCGGAGCAGATGCTGAACAAATGGAACAAATGGCCTAAGAGCTTCAAAAAAGAAAACAAAAATTAACTCAAGGGAATTTTGAGTTCCGTGGCCAAGAAAATCATTAGCAAATAATAAGCTTAAGAAAGAAAGACTGAGGTCAACAATATGTTCTGGACCTATGAAACTATTCATAATCATCTGAAATTAACTAGGGAGATGAGCTTTCAACTCAGAAAAGTAGAAATCCGTGGGTGCAAATGCTGTGTTTCAGACTTCCTCATTGGTCTTCTGAAAATGGTCTCCAAATCATTGCTTTGGCTAAGTTCCAACAGTGATTAAAAGCAATATGTTTGTAGTTTGAGATGTGAAAATCTAAGATTATTGCCTTACGGTAGTAATTCAAATGCTTCCAGAGAAAGGATTGAGCTCTACTCTGAGGAATGTTTCATGTGTCTTCCTCCTGGGCCATCACACACAGGTGAGGATGGGACATCATGGGACAGCTTGAACAAGAACAGAATCAAGGTGCCTCTCCTAGCCAACTTTGTGGGGGGCCACAGCTCTCCTGGAGAGACCCGGAAAACTCTACATGGGCTTTTCCGACTCAGTTTGTCTCTCCCCAGTTCTGAGAGAGGCCTGTATGAGTGACTTTGGAAGGTCACAGTCATGTAGTATGGCAGGATCTAAGGACTCACTGTTTGAGAACAAAGTAAGCCTCAAATTCACACTTCAAGATCAATATGTAAGATCAAGTCAAAGGTGAAAATTCAATTGGGAAAGCTAACAAGTAGACAGCTGCCCAGTGTACGGGGCAGCTGTAGACAAGAAGACAGGAACCTAAAGGTCATTACTGCTAAAAGGACCTTATATGCTCTAAGTGTTTTATCAACCTTCTGTGTTACTGTTTTGGAACCCAATCCCCTTGTCATCTCAGCCTCATGGTCATTGTCATCATCATCCAAAACTTGTCATTGTCCCTACTCACTGTGCACTAGTTACCACTGATACCTGTGCATAACCTGTAATCCTTACCTACCTGCAAAGCAAATACTATTTCCATCTCTGCTCTTTTAAGTGATGGGAGACGCAAGCTCAGAGAGGTTAGGTGAATTGTTCCACGTCACATAGTCTTTTGGGACAGGGAGAGTACCGTAGCACCTCACCATCCCTTCTGGTCCCCAGCAGTTCAGAATCTGCCTTTGTATAAATTTGTGGATCGTATCTGCAGCATGTGTGCTCAATAAGGGGAGATCTCTTAACTGGGAGCAGCAGTCACACAGGCCAATATTTAGAGATCCAACCAGAGTGTTGTAGCAAAGAGCCACACTCTACAAACCTTGAAGTGGTTTTTAAATAAACCTCTTTAAGACAGTAGACCATCTTCCATCTCTTAAGCCAATGGGTGATAAACAAAGTCATGAAGAAATGTGCATACATGTATTAACCCATCAGTTGAAAATGTGTAGGGATCTTGGGTATGTCAATAAGATTGAGTTGAACCACAGCTCGCCTAGGATAACGCTCTTCCTTATCCTGCATCAGGACACATTTTGCTGTTGTCTGTTTGCTGACACTTGGCACCGGCTAAGTAACTCGGCTGAAGGGGACAAGGATCAAGACCAGTTAACACATTTCTTGCAGATGTTTACTACTCTGTGCACTAAAGACAGCATGTGAGGAACTCCAGCAGCTACTGTGTTTGCAAGCAAAAGTAGCTCTTTGAGTGCAGAAGTTAGGCTGACCTTGAGCCAACAAGGGTGACAGCATTCCTAAGAAAAAAGTTTATCCCATAGTTTATCCCAGAGTAGCCGGATTCTGATTAGAGTTTCTGACTAGAAGTTATTAACTAAGAAATAAAATTTCACTGATCGTCATGTATGAATGTGCTTATGAATGGACATGAGGTTGAACTGTGCTTCTGCAGAGGCAGAATCCAGAACAACCATTTCAAACTAGAAAAATGAGCTCCAGTAATTATGGCTACCAGTTCTGGAAGGCCTTCTGTGAACCAAAGGTTGAACTATCCATGTTACATATGTTCCCTTTTATTCTTCTTGACAGCCCTATCAGGAAGTTGGTAGCTTGCCTTTGAGAGCATTAGAAAATTTGCACTAAGACAAATAAGTTGTTCAAGGTTATCCAGAAATGGACTTGGACTCATATCCAGGTCTGTCTGACCCCAAAGCTGAATCCATTTTTCAATAAAGTCAAAATCCCTTACTTGTTTCTCTAATCAACCAAAATGATTTCCTAAGATTGTCTGAATATCAGATGTTTAAAGAGATGAATTTAAGAAATAGTTCAAATAAGAAATAGGAAGAAATCAGCTTATGATACTGAATGAATTCTCTCTTCAGAAAGTGGTTCATCCTTCTAAAGGAATTGTACCCCTAAAATTTTTTGGCATCTTTCTCCATTCTTTTTTTGTTTTATCTTGCTTGGCCTTACCTGTGCGGGTCACCAGCATTCTCAGTTCCTTGTTTCCATCTCAATTCTTACTTTCACTGCAGGCAAAATGGGTAAGTAATGGGTTTAGACTTGGAAAATATGTTTCTGATGCACCAATGTGGCTTCGATGGGACTAAACAAGCTTAAAGGATGGAAGCTGTTGTGGGAAGACCTTTAGAGTGCCAAGAACATAATTAAAAGAGAAATGGGAAGCCTAAACAAGTTCAGCAGTTCTGCATCTCTGCTTCACCAGAACTTTTTGGTCCTCATTTCCTTTGCCCACTGTGATGCCCAAGAAGCTACTGGTTGAGAGAAATTAATATAGTTCTATTATTTTATGTCCTAATTATTTCACCTTTACCTGGTAAGAGACTTACGAGAACCCAAGCCCCCATTTCTCCACATATTCTTTATCAGGAATATGGTTTTTTGGAATCAGACACTGAGTTTAAAACTTAATTTATTTAATATTTCTTAGCCTGTGAAATGAAAATAATGAGTATATTACTTACTTTGATATTTAAATATTACATGATGTATTTAGCACTTAGCTGATGTTAGCAATAGTAAATAATACTCTATGTTTTATCCATTCTCTTCTCCAAATAGTTCCTCAGTATGAATTAATTCTCAGCCCTGAAATCTCTTCTTCCAAAAAGTACAACATAAATGACTCATTTATTTTAACTGAGATGATCACAAATGCACATTTTTAAATAGAGGAATTGAAATTTTGTATCCTTTATCATTTTTTTGCTCTTTTTTCTATAAAAATTCATATGGATATGCATAGCCACAAAATCTCAACATTCCAGCAAATATAATCAGTCCACAGCTAATACTCTAACAAAGAATTTGTTGCTTTCTGTGAAACACTAATAGTACAAAATTTTCCAGAAAGGGCTTTCATAATAATCTTATGTGCATTTTATAGGTTATCTAAGGACAAAAACCAGAAACTCTGAAATAGACTCAAGACCAAAAAGAAAAGTAAATAATCTATCTAGCTCACTGATACATTATCTCTGCCTTTCTTTGTCTTTAAACTACTTTAGTGCTCTACATTTTATAAAATTGATGATATTGATGAGATAATGTATTCATAGAGATGCAAATCAATTATGTCTTACAGAATTCAACCAACTATCACCTTATGGGGAGACCCATTGTGCATCAATTTGTAAAAAGCATAAAGTTCTTAATTGCTGCATACTCTTCTGGTTTTTGAAACCTCTATTAAACTGACTACAGCATTTCATCTATTGTCCTATTAATTAATGAATTAATAAAGTCTTTGACATATATTTCAGACCTATTTGAGTCAACTTTACATTGAGTCTTATAATTGTCTTTTAATAGTTTTAAAGACACTTTTTTCCTCTTCAAGTTTTAACTGGAGAAAAGGAGGAACAGGGAAAAAACACGTTAGACTTTTATAGGGCTCTTGACAACAAGAAACCATAGATTGCCATTTTCATCTCTAGCAAGAATGAAAAACATAAAGCTTGGGAAAGTCTCTATTCAGATATTTTGGTTCATAAGGGACAGTCCTAATATTCAGAAAAGAAAATAAAGTAATTATAATAAGGTGTGGGGGTATAGCATCAATGTAAGTTTTTGGATGTGTTTTGAGAGTTTATTTTGTAAGTCAAGTATTTGTTCTTTCTGACAAAACAGGCTTTCTGCGATTTGTTGTGGGATTTCACTATGGCATAGTTTCATAAATATTAGGGATAGGGAACATCTGTTGTATTAAGCAGGAGGGTAAAGGATAGACTCTTTATGGGAGACAGCCAGCCAGTCTTCTTGTCCTTTTTCCCATTATCTATGATGTCTCTCTTGGTCAATGGTATGTAGCTGAAGGAACTGTTTAGGAGAAATGGGACCCAGGAGAGAGCAAAAGGAAACTAAGCATCATAAACTAACAGATACTTGTGGTCCTTCCAGCCAATCAGAGGAAAGTAAACAGGGTCAGTTCTATCTGGAAAAGGTAGTACATTCCTAGTAATCTAGGTGTGTTCTCAGAGATAGCTAAAGAATTAATCATTCCTTAATATACTGAGACATAAATAGAGAATTTAATAGAATTAAATTTATTTCTTAATTCTATAAAAGAAATGTAAAAGCCATCATGTTTGTAAACTGACAACAACGAAGGTACATGGAAAAGCAATAAAGAAGTGGGGGCAAAATTTTCTGAAGAAACAATTTAATCAACAATTCTAAACTTGGGGCTGGGGATATAGCTCAGCAGCGCAGTATCTGCCTGGCAAGCATGTAGTTATGAGCTTGATTCCAAGTACAAAAAAATTAAATCTCACCTTGAAAAAATTTTATAATTAAAGAGAAATAAATGATAGTTGTTTTCTAATTATCAATAATAGTAACAGGAACTCAGTAACATCATTATCCAAAATGTTGTCTGTCTTTTGTTAAATTCAGTATGTTAAGCAATTCTTAATACAGATAACCATTATGAGTTTATAAAAACACATGTATTTGTAGAGGTAGTCTTGCAGGCAGGAAATGTGGGGCTGGATGCCAAGATGGGCTTCTTGGTTTAATTGCAGCAGGTATGTTTTTTTTTGTTTGTTTTTTTTTTTTTTAATTTAAGAGGAAAAAGAGAAAAACAAAAAACAAACCAAAGCGGCGTAAGGGTACACGCAATACAGAACTACAAAACAAAACAAAACAAAACAAAACAAAACAAAAAACCATAACAGTAAGAAATTACCTGCTAGTAGATTACACACTATTTTCTTGAAAATAGTTCCTTAAATCACAGTATCAAAGAACACAAGGTGGACATTCAAACAGGGAGACTGCAAACAGCTGTGTTCAATGTTCCAAAAACATTGATAAAGTCAGCTATTTAACACCCCCAAACACACTTGCTGTTATATCCGTTAGAGCTCTTTTTCTTTTTTTTTTCCCCTCTCTTTTTTACAACAAAATTTACACATCTTGGATTTTATTACTCCTTAGTGCTTATTACTTTCTTTGGGGGGGGGGGAGAATACAGTCAAATATGGCAAAACAAAGCTGTCAGTCAATACCAAGGATAGACATAGCACATGGTGTAGAACAGAGTACAAGTTTATCAACAATGGTTATCAACGTTGTCCCTTGTTTCCTTAAAAAGAATTGTCTATCTTATTAGATATTATAAAGTTGGACAAAACAGTAGAGAACAAGACCAATAAAACTTAGGCATTGTAAACATTACAGGACTTCCAAAGAAGACAATAGTCAAACCAAAATGGGTATCTTAGTGAATCTTATTGTCTTCAAAGTAGTTGCCTATGTCTTCAAACTTGATACTATCATATAGAATGGAACAGAGTCTAATCAGTCAAAACAAGATCGTGGGAGTACTACAGGACTTCAAAACAAGTTAATAGGAAATCGAAAAGAGTTACTATTTATATATCCTAATTTTTTTGAATTTTTTCTTTAATTAAGACAAACATAAGAAATGACTAAATAATTTTTTTTGAAACAATAAGGGGGAGATTGAGATAAAACAGGACATAACAATATAACAATAGAGGTCACAGCATGACTGTTTCAATAACCTAGTACTTCACCACCTTATAACCTGACTTAATAGTAGTTACCATAGTGTCTTTTTCCTTGAAATATTTGGGTAAAACTTCATATACTCTAGCTTCAAATATTTTCATATCAAGAAGCCCAGAATAAAGCCTTTCTAATTAATGAGTGAAAACTTTATAAGGCTTCAAGACCACCTAATGGGGAATCATGATTACCACATATTTTTATATATTTGAATCATTACTTACATTAGGGAAACTATTCGGTATTCACACATGCGAGATTGATTTATTTCACTTATGAGTATGGCCTCAAGCTGCGCCCATTTATTGATAAATATCTCAATGTGATCCTTCTTTATAGCTGAATAATACTCCATTGTATAGAAATACCACAACTTTTTTATCCATTCCTCAGTTGATGGGCACTTGGGTTGTTTCCAAGATCTGGCGATTACAAATTGTGCTGCTATAAACATAGGTGCACATATATCACTGTGGTATGATGCTTTCAGTTCTTCTGGGAATATGCCTAGAAGTGGAATAGCTGAAATAAATGGGATTTCCAGTCCCAACTTTTTGAGAAATCTCCAGACAGATCTCCACAAAGGCTGTACCAGTCTACACTCCCACCAGCAGTGCAGGAGAGTTCCTTTTTCCCCACAGCCTCTCCAGCATTTGTTGTCGGTTTTCTTGATCCTGGCCATTCTTTCAGGAGTGAGATGGTATCTCAGTGTGGTTTTAATTTGCATTTCTCTAATGACCAATGATGATGAGCATTTTTTCATGTATTTATTTGCCATTTGCATTTCTTCATCTGAGAATTGCATATTCATCTCAGATGCCCATTTTTGGATTGGATCTTTGAATTTCGGAGGTCTGAGTTTCTTTAATTCTTTGTATGTTTTAGACAAGAGGCCCTTGTCTGAGAGAGAGTTCACTAAAATCTTTTCCCAGTTTGTGGGTTTTCTTTTCACTATGCTGGAGATTTCTTTTGACATGCAGAAACTTTTTAATAAGAAGTGGTGCCAGTTATTGATTCTGGGAAGTATTTCCCGTGCGGTTTGAGTACTGTTCATGAATTCTTTACCTACTCCTATGTCTCCAAGGTTTCTACCTATTTTGTCTTCCAATAGACTTAGTGTTTCTGTTTTAATATTCAGATCTTTGACCCATTTAGATTTTAATTTAGTACATGGTGATAGACATGGGTCTAGCTTTAGTTTTCGGCAAATGGAGAGCCAGTTTTTCCAGCACCATTTATTAAAGAGACTGTCGTTCTTCCAGTGAACCTGCTTGGCTCCTTTATCAAAAATAAGGTGGTTGAGTGTGTTCGTAGTTGTGGTTGTATCTTCTAATCTATTCCACTGATCTTCAGCTCTGTTTTGATTCCAATACCATGTTGATTTTACTACTGTTGCTTTGTAGTATAACTTCAAGTCAGGGATTGTGATGCCTCCTGCTTTGTCTTTGCTGCTTAGAATTGCCTTTGCGATTCTAGGTCTCTTCTTGTTCCAGATGAAATTTAGGAGTGATTTCTCTAGATCTATAAGGTATGTTGATGGTATTTCTATTGGGATTGCATTGAATCTGTATAACAGTTTTGGGAGAATGGCCATTTTCACAATGTTTGTTCTTCCTATCCATGAGCAAGGGATGTCTTTCCATTTTCTGAGATCATCTTCAATTTCCTTTTTCAGTGTATTATAATTTTCACTGTATAAGTCTTTCACTTCTTTCGTAAGAGTAATTCCTAAATATTTCATTTTTTTGCTTGCTAATGTGAATAGTCCAGTTTCTCTTATTTCCCTCTCTGTAATTTTGTTGTTCGTGTATAGGAATGCTATTGATTTCTGAGTATTGATTTTGTATCCAGCCACATTACTGAATTTATTTATTGTATCTAAGAGTATTTCAATGGAGTTTAGGGGGTCTTCTATGTAAAGTATCATGTCATCTGCAAACAATGACAATTTAACTTCTTCTTTTCCTATCTTTACCCCTTTTATTTCTCTTTCTTGCCTAATTGCTCTGGCTAGTACTTCCAGTACTATATTAAATAGGAGTGGTGATAAAGGACATCCTTGTCTTGTACCCGATTTTAAAGTAAAGGCTTTCAATTTTTGGCCATTTAGTATGATGCTGGCTGTTGGTTTGTCATAAATGGCCTTTATTATATTGAGGTAAAGACCATTTATTCCAATTTTCTGTAAAGTTCTTATCATGAATAAGTGTTGGACCTTATCGAAGGCTTTTTCTGCATCTATAGAGATGATCATGTGATTCTTATTTTTGGCTTTATTGATATGGTGGATTACATTTATTGATTTGCGTATGTTGAACCATCCTTGCATTCCTGGGATGAATCCCACCTGGTCATGGTGTATAATCTTCTTGATGATTTGCTGGATCCTATTTGCCAATATTTTATTGAGGATTTTTGCATCTGTGTTCATTAGGGAGATCGGTCTATAGTTCTCTTTTATAGTTGGGTCTTTCTCAGGTTTTGGTACTAGAGTAATATTTGCTTCCAGGAATGACTTAGGAAGGATTGCTTCCCTTTCAATTTCATTGAATAGTTTGAGGAGTGTCGGCATTAGGTCTTCTTTATATTTCTTGTAGAATTCTGCAGTGAATGCAGGTATGGTTTAATTGCTACAGGAGTGGCAGTGGGTTGAGGCAAATAAGGATGTGGACATTGTTTATAGTTAGCCTCAGAGGCAAATCTTCTGCTCATATCCCTGGCGTTAGAGTTTCAAAGTCTCTGGATCCTTGTTTGTAGTATGTTTGGTTTCATAAAACCATGATTCTTTTGGGTGAAATGTTAAAGTCAATATCAGGCCTGTGTCTGTTTGAAAAGAAAGAAAGGATGTTCTTTCTGGACTAAATGTTGCAGTGGTTCTCAAATTAGAAAGAAAAATCACAACCCAGAATGGGTTTGGGGCATTCAGGCATATATAAGAAGAGTAGTTTAGTGTGAACACCTCCAATTTCACAATTTCAGCTGAGGCAAAAATCTCTTTGCAGATGGTACTTCTATGGCTCCAACTAGCTGTGTTTTCTTTGAGGTTAAAAGTGCAACAGGTTGGGTGACAACAGAATGTTTGGCTCCACTGTCTACCATGAAAGTCATTGGTTCTTCCCCCATTTTGATTATGACCATGGGATCCTGGGGGCCCAGTGGAATGGAGCCTGGTCTGTTCTACTCATTATCTTCGAAAAGTGAAAGCAGAGATTCAGGCAGTGGCAAATTTAATTCCTCAAAAGCCTGTAGAACTTTCAGGCCCAGAGGCCATTTCTGGTGGCCCAGTTGCTTGCTTCGGGTAGACTGATTTGGAGCCAAAGCATAGGAGCGGCTGCCAGTTTTGAATTGAGGTCTCTTCAGAGTTTGGTTGTTGCCCTGACTTCATGACATGAATGATCTTTTTGGTACTCCTCATGGAGTGATTTTTCCATGATTGCAGCCAAATAAAGCAGTCTGATATCATCTCTGTTCTTTCTTTTCGTCCTCATCTCAGTTTATAAAACCCTTTTGGGTTATTGGAAGCAGCTGAGTGGCATTCATGCCAGCAAACCCATTGACATTCTGGGCACTTATTTGTATGTCTGGAGTAGATTGGGTTATGAAGACTAACTTTACCACCTGCTGATTTTACAGGGCTGATGGATCAAATGAGGAGTAAGTTCAGTAAACCTCACACAGTCTCTCATAAAAAGTCACTGACCTTTGAGTAGTTTCTTGAATTATTTCATCAATCTTTGACATGTTTATAGCCTTTTTACCTCCCACTCAGAAAGAGGTTCAGAGGATCAAGTGATACCATTCAAGGGCTTCGTGTACTGTAGTGCCATTTTGACCTGGTCACTGGAAGCCAGTCATTAACCTAGGTTGTCAGATCAGTAACTGAGTCGGAGCTTGAGTCCAGCTAGGTGTGAGGCTCTTCCCAGATTTGGAGTTGCTTTTCAGTATTGAAGAGAGTCATGAGGATTTGTTAGCAGTCATCCCAAGTGGGCTGATGTGTCTAGAAAATTGAGATCAGCAGTCAAGCATGGCCTGGGGCTTTTCTGCGTAGGAGCAAGTCTAATGTTTTCAATTGAAAAGGTCAGTGGAGCTACCAGTCTGGTAGTAGAATTGATTTGGTTCTTCCATCAACAAGGGTGTCCCTTCAGGGCATTTGAAGATGAATCAAGTAGAGTTTATGGCAATGGGGCTTGAATATGATGGTGACAGTGAAAGTGGCACAATTGGTGGTGGGACAATAGAACATGCTAACTAGGAGGTACCTCTATGATGGTGGTGGTCCTGGCAGATCTAGGTGGTCATCTAGATATGGAGGAGGGAAATTTTCATTGGGATCATCAGACAGAATGGAGTAAATCTTTCTAACTCTTTGGGACTTTTCAGGAGGGAGATTATGATTTGAATGCTTTGCTTTGATCTCTAAGAGTTTCTTTTTCCTGACATGCACAGGCACAGAGTCAAAGAAGGGGATTCTGACATAGTCCAAGCCAGAAGTTAATGTAAGGCAATTGATTATGGGCGCTGTTTAGTGAAAGGTCTGTAAACTTCTCCCAGACTCAGTAGACAATTGTTAGATCTAGGGTTCTCTCTGATGGCCATGCAGGCATAGGCATCGCCAGTCAACCTCACAGAAGGCACAGAGCAAATGGGGTTTCATTTTTACTCCATGATCATGTAAAAAACCATATCTGAAGTTCTCAAGCTCTCAGGTCTAAGACATGGGAATACTCTTGCTACATCCATATTGATTCTCTATGGTGTGTGTGTATATTGTGACCTTGAATGTTGTCATAACTGACAATGGGTGGGTGCCCCTTCTGAAGGAGAGACCACATAGGTGCCCATCTGGCTGCTTAGCTCTTATCAATACTGGGGCCATCCAGACCAAAGAGAAGTGTCAGTAGGTTCTCTGTTTTGTCCTTTCAAGCCTCTGAAGAAAGTTTTCCAGGAGTGCCTGCAAAAATGAGTCTGAAACTTCAGGTTGTGGCTCACTCAAGCTCCATAACTCTGAGCTTTCCCTCCATCCAACAAGGGAGCTGACAGACTGGGGATAGATGAGCATAGGGTGATGGATTGACAGACTGACTGAGGAATATCCTGGAGCAATCCTACTTTATCTGAGGGCTCCATCCAGTTGCATTCCATCTCCTTCTGCTGGCCCAGTGAGATCTCTGCTGTCATACCTAAGGCTCCCACTCCTGGACTGTAAAGGAGACCCCAAGAAAAGCTCTGAAGGGCACATCTTCTTGTCTGAAGGTCACAGGGAGAGTCTCTATTATGTCCATCAGGCCTCCTCCTGTAATCTAAATTGGTCAGCACGGTCTTGCCAGCCAATGCACCAAGATGTTACAGAAATCTGGTACCACACTGAAAGGAAGATACCTTGCATCAAGGATTTGGAAAGCAAACTGTTTCACTGGTGGGCTGATGAAAAGGCCAGTTCCAAATCATTAGCCCTGAGTCAGCTTTGGCTCTAGTTTATACAGGATTTGCAAGCAGGGAAGTACAAAAGTTGATAGTAGGTTATTATACAGTTGGTTATATGAATCATGCCCTATGTTTTTAGGCAGATTCATTTTAGGCATGTTTACGTAAAAGGATTTGTCTGTCATAAGGCAAAAAGAAAATCTGAGAAAGGATACTGAGTGGAGCAGATAGAATTAAATGCAATCTTGACTGGGACAGTCTCTCCTAAGTATAATATCCTCATCCTGGAAAAAAATGAGCATATAATTTTAGGTGGGGAAGCAGACATTACCTGGAAGTCTGTGAGAAGCAGCTGGACACAGACAGTCAAGGTTGATTGAATTGAATTATGTGATAGACAGGATAAGCATATCCTGTCTGAATACAGCAACGGGCTACTAATTGATTTTAATTTCTTTTAAATTTCTATTACATTCAAATTTCTGTATCCAAACACCACTCATTATTATGTATTCTTTGTCTTTTGATATTTGAATCAGGTGAGTATTTTACTGATTGAGAAAGTTATTTAAATAAAAAAACACAAGGTCTACAAACTTGTCAGTCTTCTGATGCTTCAAGATCAACCAATATTTTTTAGACTGGAGATGGCTCCACCTTATTTATTTTCATTTTTCCAAATCTCCACTGTCTTCTTTTTCTCTCCATATTTACCAGAAGTCTCCAGTTAACCATGTTGTACTTCTGTTTCCCCGGTAACCACCTTGCAAAGTGTTTTGGCAGGGATAGCATCAGGCCTTTGTTGTTTAATAGTTAGTTGATCGAGAGTATTCTTCTATATCTACTTAGTCATGGAGATTGCTGGCAGTAAGTCAAAATCCCATTAAGCCTGTTCAGTTGAGTCACTTGAAATGTTTATTTCCAAAATGCCATATGGCTTAGAAAATTAAAACAGTTCCATAGAGCTCCTATTTGGATAATTAAAAGAATAAAACCAACATTGATTCAGTCTCTACTATGGGTCAAGAGCCTGTCTAGGAATTTTTGTCTGAGCCATTTCATGTCATCATGATGTCAACATTCATTCAGTTCCTGCAATGACCCTCTGACACACCCAAGAAGTCCCAGCAAGTCTTCAAATTGATTTTCACAGTGACATCCATAGAGATGTCTCCACCAATCTTTCCACACAAATTTTTCTTCTGTTTCAAACAATCTCTATTTATTTGTTAATTATTTTTGTATTTTTTTTACTACTATAAGCATCTTTGAGCTAGGAGTGTTCGTATGCTGCTTGGGGATTGCTCATGCCTCTATTGATGACATCCCAAGGGGCCATGAATCTTTTATGAATCAATAAAAATGAATTATTATTTGTGTACTTTTGATATTTAACGAAACTGGAATCACATGTAATCAACCTTCAAGGAATAATTTTTCTTGGGATGAATCTGAAGAATATAACATTTTTAAAAATAAAACAAATACAAAAGAAATACTAAATCTAACACCACAGGAAAAAAACATATTCTTTTCTGTGAGGTGCCTTGCATGAATGTCAAGATGAATTCATAGAACACAGTGGTCAGAAAAGGATGCAACCTCAAGTTAACTAGGTTTCACTTCAATAAAAAAGTACCTTTCATATCCAAGGTTGGAGATGAGCCAAAGTATAAATGTCAAAAGAAAACTACTAATGAAAATGTAGAGTTTAGTTTACAGCATCCCACAGGGAACAAAAGTGTCTCTCTGACAAACATCTAGCAATAGAAGTAGGCTATTATTACGGTCTCTAAAGAAGCATAAAATGTAACTGACAAGCAGGATCTTTCTGAGGGCAAGGCAGAACAGCCAAGGACCTCAGAAAGGATCTCTCCAAAACATTACAGTGCATTCGTAATACAACAAAAATAGATAACACACTGCCCAAATAGTTCAGTCTCTGTCTCTCTCTATTTCTCTCTATTGTATACACACACATTATTATAATTTTTATGCTGTACATAATATTGAATACTCTTAGTATTCTAGGTGACCTCAAGTGACAACAGAAGAGAGGGAGAAGGACATACACATACAACACACACACACACACACACACACACACACACACACACACACACAATCTTATATATTTTCTCAATATCCTCAGTTTGAAAGAAAATAAGATTACCTTGATCACTGAAAGGGTACAAAACAGACAAAGCAAAAGAAACAATTAAGCAGGCATGGACCAAATAATAGAATCAACAGGAAAAGTATGAGTACATCTAACAAATGGCTTTCCATAAAGAGGATAAGGAAAAATTACAGGAAATTTTAGAGTCTGACATGTCATTGATTTGTAGTGTAACATCTTGAACAGCTATTGAGGTATTAACAGAGGATCAGGAATGTACACACAACATTCAGTTTTGACAATTTCATAAGTAACCCCCTGTGCTGCTGTTAGAATGTCTAACGCCATTTGATTTTGGAGGATGGTCTGTCTCATTAACTTTACTCCTTCATTTAGTAGTGGGAGACTAGATACTGCGTCATTGAAGGCCTGTTGAGTAGAGCTAGTTAAGGCCTCACTATGTGTCATATAACCTTTTCTCTGGAAAAGATTTGGTGGATTCTTGTAAAAGGAATCTAGCATATTTGTTATTGGTTTCATTTGTATGATTACTTGGGTTTTGGCATCCTTTAGGCAAGAATAAATTTTAATCAATGTGTGTATAATCAAAATAAGGCAGAGAAAATGTAAACAATGCACAAAATGTCAACATCTTGGATAAGAAGGGCTCTGAAGTCTGAGTACAAATCTCATTAAGAGAAGAAGGTCAAATCTTAAGTTTTCACTGAAAATAATCATCACTATTTCCTTTGTATAATTACCAGCTATAGGAAATATTTACAAATGTAAGAAGATTGTGATTCAGATTTTCTAACAATTCACAGCAATACTGAAAACTTTACTTGAAAAGTCAATAATAGATAACTGGTGTTCACCCCCAAAGAAATGAAAACTTACATTTGTATACAAACATGCATATTTGCAGACACTTTATTCGCTATTGCTGGGACTCAGAAGCAACCAAGATATCCTACAATAGTTGAACTAATCAATAAAGCACGGTGTATCCAGACAATGGGATATTACTCAGTACTAAAAAGACATGAGCTATCAACCAAATGAAAAGTCACAGAAGAAAATAAAATGTCTGTTACTAAGGGAAGGAAGCTAATCTGAAACGATTATATACTATGTGATCCCAACTATATAAAATTCTGGAAAAAAAAGTGAAACTATAGAGATAGTTTTAAAAATCATGGTTGATAGGGATTGGGGGCAGCTGGCATTGAATGGGTAGAACACAGATGATGTTTTAGGGAGTTTAAAATATTCTATATGATAATGATGCATACATGTCATTATACTTTTTCCCAGGCCCACAGGATGTATGTAACACTGAGAGCGAACCCCTGTGTGAACTATGGACTTTGGTTAGTTGTGGAATGCCAGCTGAGGTTTACCACCTGTATCAAATGTGCCACTCTGGTGGAGGATGTTGGTATTGTGGGAGGCTGTGCGTATGTGCATGTGTGGGGAGGTAGAGGGTTTATGGGAGGTCTGCACCTGCCTCTCAACTTTACTGTTATCTTACAACTGCTTTATCTTTTAATAAAGTTTAATAAAAATTAAAATAGAAACAATAATATATGCTTTGAAAACTTCTCTAAATTTTAAAACAACAAATGTTGAACAATCATGCATTAGGAAAAATGAATTTTCTGTATTTCAGAAAATGGTTCTAGTAGAACTAGGCAATAAAAGACTATATAGCCAAACAATGTAGGAAAAATTATTAGAGGCCAGAGTATTAATTAGAAAATATTATATTACTTTTTAATGTTGTAATGCTTATAATACTTTCCAACATTATATTTCATAATTTATTGTGATTTCTCTTCTCTTTCTAAACAAGCCTTCCTTTTGATACGTATTCACATTACACAAAAGTCAAAATGAATCTCTATTTAGATGATCATGTTCTTAGAGCTTTATTTTCTCTAATCAACACTTCTCAAGAGATGAATGTAATACGTGTTTAAGTGATTCCTTTTAAAGTTCATGTAGTGGGAGCATAAGTCCATGTACCCTCCAGCAGAAGGATCTAACACAAGAAAATAATGTAGATCATTCAGACTTACTTAAAGATATTGTATACTCCTGTCTTCATTCTTTGTTTGCTTTTTTTTTTTTTTTTTTTTTTTTTGTCTTTTTCTTTTTTTATCGGTATCAGGGATCGAACGCACGACCTCCTGCTTGCAAGGCAGGTGCTTATGCCGCTGAGCTAAATCCCAGCCCCCTGTCTCCATTCTTGACTCTGAATTCCCACCGGGTCTTCTGCAGACAGTCCATTTGGTTCTTGACATCTCCGATCCTAATGCTAGTGCTATCAGTCCTTTCTCTATAATTTTTACTATTATATCCCTTCCCTTTCAATTTCCTCACAAGTTCTGTTTTAAGCACTTAACCCCAAAGCCTGTACTTCACCATTCTAAATGGAAAGGATTCGAGTCTGCTTTGTTCTAGTAATAGAGCTGATCCACAGCCTAGAGAAATAAAAGGAAGATACATTTGTTTAAATGATGGTGAACATTCAGTTTCTTTGGTAACTTGGACTGGGTGATGTCTACTCTGGTGACAATGGGGCTGCAGAGATCAGTGTTCTCCGTAAAAAGCAAAAAGGTAATTGTCTTAGTTTCTTTTGTAGTACCTGAGACAAAATACCAACACCTAAATTTAAGGCAGGAAAGGATTATTTAGCGAACAATTTGTAGAGGTTTCAGTCCACAATTGGCTGGCTCAGAGCAGAGTGAAATAGCAGAGGAAAACAGTTAACACCAGGCACAGGGTAGCAAAGCAACAACCAACCTTAGCAGTGTCTTTCTGCCTCTTTTACACTTTATCTATGCTGCTGGGATTAGGGCAGTGTGAAATCAATGAGTGAGCTGTCAATCCTTAATTCCAGCACCCTGAATTCCAGCACTGCAGTACAAATCAATCACACACTGTAGATTCAGCCACCTCTGAAAAATCTCTATGACCACATGAGGCATTGGGGGAACACAAAATGCCTAGACACAAATCTTAACAAGAAGAAAAAATATTATAATAAGCAACATCATGTAAGATTGCCTCATATAGTTACATAGGCTGAGAAGTCCCAGGATCTGCAGTTAGCAAACTTCAGACTCAGAAGAGTTTATGGTATAGGTTAGATTTTGGCATCCAAAAACCTAATGGTGTAAATTTCAGTCCACAAACCAGTAGTCTACAACAAGAAATGTAGATTTATCATCCTGAGTATAAAGGCAGGGAAAAGGGACAAACCTAACATTATGCAAGCTCGGATGGCATTTCCTCTTACCTAGAGCAGGGTTAATCTTTTGGTAGTATTGAAGCCTTCAGCTGAATGGGTGAGAGTCACATATGTTTGAGAGGACAATCTGCTCTACTTAGGGCACAAATTTGAGTGTCAACCCCTCTAGCAGTGTATGTAGCTATGTCAACCTTTATAAGCGGATGCTGATGTTGCTGAGCCCATTCCTAACCTTGCCTGGCAACCATGGCCACCCACCAGGGGTGAGTAGGAAAAAAGGTAGAATAGTAGCCATAGAATGGGTCATCCCATCCACCGGATTATAACAACCCTGTCTGCAAAGCACACCCTCTTGATGAGCATTCACACGGGGCATAAATTTTCTATCAACATTCTTCAAAACTGTGTCACTTCTTTTTTAATACTGTTTCTTCCAGGTTCCTAATCATCTGGTCAACATTGGTCACATTTCATAAGGAAATTTATAATCACACATCCCACCATTTTTCTTTGTAAGCAAAATAAACAATCAGATACTAAAATCCATATTATTCAGATTTGGCTGCTGTAAGCAAATATGAATCAGTGGCTTAAACAGGAGGAAATTTTTTTCTTATATTTCTGGAAGCTGAAAGTTCCAGGACAAGGCACCAGCACTGTCAGATTCTAGTAAGGACCCTCTTTCTGGCTTATTGTGATCTCATATGGCCCTTTCTCAATATTTATGCTGGAGAGAGAGAGAAAAAACTGTCTTCCTCTTACATGGGAAATAATTCTGTTAGAGTCAGATGGTACTTTTGTCCTCTCCTTTCACCTCCATTACCTCCTGAAAGCCCTATCTGCAGGTCACACAGTGGGGTCAGACACTCTTCCCTGTCTGGGTGGGTCAGGACCCATCCTCTTAAGCGGTGCGGTGGCTCCCCTCTTTGTTTATTTAGCACATGACTTCGGGGAAAACACTCCTCAGCGCACCGGATCCCAAACTCTCCCTAATACCTTGGAGTCAGCCAAGAGTTGACTGCAGAGTCCTCTGCTCTTTTCTCAGATTGATGGGGTACATGAGCATGGACTGAGACTTAGCACTAGAAACAGAGTCAGCCTCTGTGAGCCAGGAAGGAACAGGTTGGATTCCCCAGGCTCTGGCCATTGGGGTGAGCTGTCAGTGCACTGCTAGAGCTCCAGGCAGAGCCATCATGGCCCCAGCTCCAGCCCCAGCCCCTTGTTCTCCTTTCCCCTCTGCACTTGGAAGGTCAGATATTAGATCTGAGACCACTAAGAAATCACGAGAGGAGAGAGAGGTTCCTATAGAGGCCACATAGCCCTCCAGTCCACAGCCAGGACTTGTCCTGACATTTGATACCCAACCCTAATGTAACAAACACTCAGGTTCTCGGTTAAAATTAAGAAATCTCACTTGGTGCTAGGAATAGTCCTCTGGGATTTCTGCTTTTGGTTTCAGAAAACTCATATAAGGAAGATTGAATGCACATGGCCTGAAAGGAAGAAGATAGGCAAATAATTAGATAGGACCTGATGTTAACAGCCAGACTAAAGATAGGGAAAGAGGTTTTCAGTTTGGGCCAGAAACTTTGTTAAAACACCAAAAATTCAGCGATGATTCACTCTTCGCTGTCTGAGTCCAGTTCCCAGGCTCTGCCTTGCCTGTATCTCAGAGAATTGTCTCTGAGCTTCGTTCTCACTTGGCAAATACTTCACCCCAAGTATTCACCATTCAAGCTTTAGTATAAATGTCTCCTCCATAAATAGAAGGGACAGGATTAGAATACCAAAATAAATTTCCAATAGATAAGTTAGGACAGTACATACACACATAATTATATACATCTATGAATATGAATTTTAATCAAAAATTTCTTTTTATGGTTCAATCAATTATACTATATATAGCTGATTTTTGTCACTTATGCATTTGAGCTGCCTCTGGATGCTCATTAATATTAAGACTAATTCCTAACTTTTAACTCCTTAACATGGTTAAGTGCAGGGCATTTACATTGTGACTAGCTGTGTCCTAGAGGGTCGTAACCTCATTGATCATCAGACAACATACTTAACCTCACTAGAACTAGATTCCCTGATTTATAAGATAAAAACTACAGTAATATTTCACTAATAAATCTCCTCTGAAGTCTAGAGATAATTCATGTATAGTAATTGTCATAGTACCTTCATAAATATTATTGTTGTTATTATTTTTAGTTCTTCATGAGTCTATTATTAAACTAACAATGAGGATAGTGTTTATGCTTACATCATAGACCACCATGTGTTTACATGAGATAATTCTACCAGTTCAGGCAGCCAAAATATTTTCTGACTCGTACTATGCATTCTGTAAGAATTAATGACTCTTCTTGTCCTACTGCTCCTTGTTCTCAGCAAAACGACTCACTAGTTTTTAATACACCTTGTTTGTATTAAACAATTATGAAGAAAATATTTCTCATTGTAAAAGAATCATTCTGCTTTCTTTCCTAGATCTCTCTAAGAGAGTGACTATTACACAAAAGCATATCAACTGATAACAGGAGTGACACGTCTTGCTCTGGGCATGAATTGAGGAAATGGTCCTTCTGCCAAGAATGCAGTTCTAACCCTAAATCCTTACTCTGGGCACAGCCCTTCCCAAACAAAGCGAGTCTACTAGAATTACAATCACTTCTCCTGATTTGATGACACAATTCAACAAACGTGATAAAAAATGTAATAAATTACTCAGCTTATGATAAGAATTTTATAGGGCCTCATGGACTAGAATCAATTTCATGAGCTTAATTTTAGTGGTACAGCTAGCTCTGTTTTACTAGTTTTTTGGTGCTGTGACCAACTGGTTTTAGATTCATGAAGCAAAAGCTGCAAATTGCTTATTGTTTCTACTGAAAGTCAAATGCGGCAAGATTAACTAGATATGACTGACGTATTCTATTAAATTTAAGTCTCAGCAAAGCTGGTTCTTCCAATGGAAAATCGTTATAATATTATCATTACCCATAGATGAGAAGGAATTTAGAATATAATCTCTTTTACAAGATCATTTCAAGAACTGTAGACTGGTGCATTGGTGGATTAAAAGTATTTATTTCAGAGGGTCTTCCCCAAAAGAGACTTCTATATATAAATCACTCAAATAACTCTCTATAGGTTCCTGAATGTCCCTATTTCAACTAGCAGAGTTGAGGAATTATTGTGGCCAGACTATCAGATATTCAATCATATGATCATAGTTGAGTCTAAGTTTTATCTATGCCTATGGGTAATTTTTAAAGAATCCTTGCAAAGTAGAGTCAGGTAGAAAACTAAAGTCAGTAAGTTAGAAGAGAAATCTGAATAGATCAAAGAGACGGCCAGATAAAGCATCAATATTTAAACCTAAAATAGAAACCCAGAGCTCATAGACTTGGGGAGCTAAAGGAACAGAGAGTTCTGGGAAAGAATAGTGAGTTAGCATAAAAATAAAATGTGCTATTGCCCATAGCTGATTCTGGTCTTATAGATGATTCTCATGTGTATTTAATAAAATGCAATGGGAACTGAGATCATCTTATATACAGATTATCTTTTGAATGCCAGACACATGATGTCTATGGCCTAACAAGGAACTATTATCCCCACATTTAGTTTAACTGCAGGTATCAAGACACGACCATAGGCAAAAACAAACAAACAAAAAACATAAGAAAACAATTATGTAGTGTTAATACTCTCTCCTCCATCTTCACTTGAGAAACCATAGTCTGAACTACAGTATACGCATCAGAGAGTACTATAAAAAAATCTGAACTGTGTTTGTTAGGGAAAGGCAAGTATTTGATTTTAGGTATGTTACTGATACTAATTGGTAGGTCATTATTTTCGTGGGGTAAATTATTTTGTGTTGTAAACAGAGAGCACATACTAAATTATTTGTACAAAAACACAGTAGCAAAAACTCAATATGTATAAAATATGTACAAGTCAAATTCTTTTAAAAAATATCTTAAAAATATTATTTTGTCCATAAGACTCTGTCTGCTTTCCATTATACTCAATCCAAAAACCTATGTAGAGGAAACTGAGAAATGGTATCTTCTGCAGAAACAAAGAATGTTGTGATCTTGACTGGCTTGGACTGAGAAAGGATTTTCTAACTTTACGTGGGAAAGTTTTCAGGAAAAGGACAGCACTAATACAAGTCCACAATGGAGTGATGCTCCCATCTGTATGAAATCAGAAAATGACAAGACATGTAAAAATCTGTTAATTGATTACACTCATAAGGAAAAGGATAAAAACAAATGACTTTGAAAAATAATTTTCATGACAGCCAAGGGATTCAGTATCTAACTGTTCATTTTCTACTGAGATTTGCAAAATTTCTCTGCTTAGATACAAATATTCTTTTATTCAAAAATGACTTTTTCCTCTTCACTTATTAAAAAAACCAGAAATCTTTCTGAGTTTGTGAGATTACCACACTTTTTATTAGATGAACAGGGAGGGGAGAGGGAAGCAAGGACCGATTCCTTTTCACAGTCCTTTTGTTTTTAACTGTGGAACTGCATGCTTTTTTCCTGTGTCAGCTTGGAGGTATTTTCAGTACTGCCACCTCTGTGTTACTGCTGATTTAATTTTCTGTCAAGAGCTGTTTCTGCCACATAAATTAAAACTTGCGGAACTTTCTGTTATCTCTCAAATGATTTCTTGATTCAATACCCACAGTGGAAAACACAAAGAAATTTTTAATTCAATTATTGTCTCATTCTTGATCCACAAGTTTGTTTCCCATTAGCTTTTTTTTTAATGTTACTCCACACGCCAGACATGTAAATCTTGTCTTCATCTTAAAAATATAGATTTACTTCTGATTTGGTTCATTTTTCCCTATATGTTTCCCCACTTTGTTCTTTCCTTTTCTGGGTTTCCAAATTCTGCATATCTACGTTCATTGTAGTCAAGTTAGAAGTCCTGTTCAGGCAATAAGAAGTGTTTCTTCTACTTGAAAAGCCACGGTTCTCTGCTCTGAGCTCCTGTACGCTCCTGCAGGCATCTCTCAACACAGTGTGAGGTTCTGATCAGCTTGGGTCGTCTGGGGGCCATCTGTGACCGATCACTGACTGAAGATCAGTAGGAATTTAGGCTCAAAAGTACTGAATAAAAGTGTAAATAAAAGCAACTGGTCAAAATAAAGAGAGCAGGAATTGGGAATATTACCTCAATGGCACATGTGCCTGCCTGGCAAGTGCAAGGTCATGAGTTCGATCCCTAGTACCTAAAAATAAATAAATAAATAAATAAATAAATAAATAAATAAAGCAAAGCCATCTGTCTGTGACTGCATGGAGTAACAGTGACAGAATTCGTGAATTTAACCTATGCTAGTAACAAACAACACAGTGTCTTTTAGAGGAAAATGCCAGTATCCAAAATTACCCCAATATGTTAGTTAGAGGGTCTAAAATTCTAACAAAAATGATAAAATGTACACAGAAAATAAATCATAGTTGAATATATTTAGGAAAAAAATCATAATTATGTAGCAACCCAAACAGTGTTGTATTAGCATAATGACAGGCATAGAAATCTGTTGGACACAATCAAGAGTAAAGAAACAAACTCGTATTTATTAATATTCTTTTTCACAAAAAAGTACCCAGAAAAATTTTGTGAGCAAAGGATAGTGCCCATCCTGCAGTAAATGGTACTGGAAAGACTCTTAGCTGATTCCACACAAAAAATAACTCAAACTGAACTGTTAGCCTAAAAATAAAATGTAAGTCTATACTTCTGAGCTTCTGGGGAAAACAGAAAAAAGTTTTTATGATTTGAAGCTTATTGTTCTTTGTCACACTATCAAAAGCATAAGACACAAAAAAAATTGATACATCAGTTTATTAAAAATAAATATCTATTTCTTCAAAGAAAGTATACAAATGGCTAGCAAATATGTGAAATGATGTTCAACACCATCAGCTATCAGATAAATTAAAGTCAAATCACAATGAGATAGTGGGCTGCAATGTAAAAGACAGAAAATAGCAATTGTTGGCAAAATATGGATGGACTGGATCCCCGACCCACTGTTGGTGTGAATATTAAGTGATACAGACGTCTGGAAAACAGTCTCCTAAAATGTTGAGCATAAATGTAGATGATCCAGAAATCTCTCTCCCAGCTTTCTATCCTTAAGTGAATTTTATGGTATCTAAATTATATTTCTTCAAAACTGCAAAACTTATGCAACATACTTACAAATAATGCTGCAATTTCTCCACTGCGACCAGAGAGTATGTGGTGCCAGTTTATCTCTTTATTTTGTTGACAAGCATGGGTTCAGTTAATTCCTGCTAAATTTCTTCACTGCAAACATACTTGCTATGCTGTGATATTAGTGTTCATCCAAATTCCTTTGTTGAAATTCTAATTTTCAAAGTAATAGTATTAAGAGATGGGATCTTTGAATGGCAATTATATCATAAGAATAGACCCTTCATAAATTTTATGATTTTTTTAAAAAAGTTTTTAAGTCCCTTTTCATGGTGTGACGATACAGTGAGAAAGAAACATCTATGAACCAGAAAGTGGCCCTTACTAAACACTGAATATGCTGATCCCTTGATCATAGACTCTCCAGCCTCCTGATCAATGAGAAGCAAATTTCTGTTGCTTGTAACCTACCAAACTATTGAATTTTGCAGCAGTCTAAATTGACAAAACAATATCTTTTCTAGGTATTATTAATAAAGGGCCTATGGGCTGATGTTTTGATTATCTGTGAATATTCTGCTATCCATTGAAATTTTTGTTACTTAATTTCATCATTTATTCTCCAGCTTTATTAACAGGGATCCCTCTTAAAAAAGAATTCATGCTCCACTTCATCTTTTTTCCTTGCTTATCACTATGGACACTTCTAGTCTTTATATTTAATATTATAATCTATCTCATCATTGTTCTATTTTATGCTCATATTGGCTAAAGCTGACCACCTGGAGTCCTTTTGAGTCAGTTCCTTTTCTTTGGGGTCTGTTCATTTATATCAGAATTCACATAGCTCGTTGCCTTCCAGCACTAAGGCATTCTGATCTCCCCCTGTCCTTTAACCTGAATCAGTTATTTCCTCATGTACCCTTAGTTGTTTTAGGTGGCTGACGGTGATGATTATAAAAAACTATATCTTCTTGGGCTTCTCCTTGTCTCCACTGAGTTGAACCCTAAAGTATTAGAGAGTCCATAATAAAAATTTCCAATAAGGGTAGTTCAGATAAAATCATGTGACACTCGGGAATCCTGTGATGAATGCAGTCATGAACAAGAAGACATGAGGGATGGACCAGAGCTCCCACAGACACTGCTTCACTGCATAGCATTTGCAGGTCAAGACAGTGTCAAATTCACAATCTTCAAATGTAAAAATAATTACACACTGCCCGAGGGTTCTGGGAAAATTAATTTGCTAATACCTTTTAAGAGATTTGAAGATGAAATCTCTGCATATGCTAGTATCTTTCACTTAAATGATACTTCTGTTCCTGATGAAACCAAGGTGGCTACTAAACAGTGTCTTTGTAGAGCCACATAAGTTGCATCAAGCAGCAGAAATCTGAGGGGTAACACCGCAGCAGGAACACACATGAAGCAGTAAAGTCTGAGTAGCCCTTGATTTCTAAAACCCAGGAGCGTACTTTATTGAAGCAATGCAGATTGTCTCTTCACCATGCCTACCTGCCATGAGTTACATGTTACACATGCACCTTTTTCTAATTCTATTTATTCTGCTCTGTTATTTATACTTGCAAAAATCTGCAAGAGAGGGCAGATAAAAGTATGAAAAAGAAATAATCATGTTGAAGAGAAAATACTATAATGTGGCCTGAGACTATGTTAGATAACATAGATAACTATGTTAGACGAGTCCCCTCTTTGTGACTCCGCCTTCTTAGAAATGACACCGTTGTGCGCCCAGATGTACATGTTATTAGAGTCATATAAAGAACTGCAGCCTGCAGGGCCAGGCTACAAAGCCCCAGTGAAGAGGCAGGAGGTTGGAATGAGTGAATAATATCAGGTAATATTGGCTATGGACATGTCTTTCAGTTTCAACTAGCTATGTAGATGATAGAGATTTGGGGTCACCTGAGCCACTGGTAGATTATTTTTTGTTTTATTGTGTTTTTGTTTGAGGCAAGGTCTTGCTATGTAGTTCAGGGTGACCTCAAACTCATGGTGAGTCTCCTGCTTTAGGCTCCCAAATGCTGAGATTACAGGTGTATGCCACCACACCTGGTATTTATAAAGCCAGCTGCAATTACTCTACCCTTCTCTATACACATATCACTTCTGTACTGTGATATCACTTTTCCTAGATGAACAATGGACTGTATTCTCTTCTCACGAACTGGGCTTGTCTTGAGATTTGTTAGATTAAGAGATATTTTAAGCGTGTATGATGGGTGTGTTACTTTTCCATTGCTGTAATAAAATATTTCAGTTAATCAACTTCCTTCTATTTAGCAGATGCAAAGCTGCAAATTGTAGGCCTTTCTCCAGGGGCCTAGTGGTATATTTATGGCTTCTGAATTATGATAGGTAGAAACAGCCACACACAGGGAAAACTTTTTATTCACTAAAGTCTTTTCAGCAGTCTGATGTTAAAGAAACTATCCTCTTCACAGAAAGTTGTGGAATTATGGGAATGTTTTTAGACACATCCATGAAAAATACCTATGAATATCCATTTTGATTCACTCTTCAGTTATAAGAGGTCTCAGATTTAGAGTCCAGACACACAGTTCTGGGAAGTAACAAGGACAGGGCTTACATCACGAAATGTGTTTGTCTATGATTTCTGAACAGTCACTTTAGAGCAGTGAGCTAGCCAGGCAACAGACAGTCTCAGATTTTCCAAGTGTAAAGACCCGAGAAGGAGTCCAGGCTCCTATGTGATCAGACCTGACAATAGTACAGATGAAATGCCAAAAGCAATTTCCTTTACTCTCAGCAGGTAAACAATCTTCTGCCTACAGAATCACATCCACTCGAGTAACAGAAGGAGCAAAATAAATGTGACACTAACATGTCTAATCTGGACAAGGCGTGTCTTGCTTAAAGCAATATCAAAACAATTCCTGCTAAAGAATGAAACAAACATTACATGGAAAAGCGACTTCTCTTCATTGGAACGTTATGAGCATCCTCTCACATGGGGTGGGAAATAAGATCACAGAAGGAACTTGAGCCAGAAATGTGAAGATGCTAAGGGTGGCCTTATTTGGATAAAATGTCACCATGTGTTGATTGGAGTTAGTGACCATGAGCTTGTGTGTGTGTGTGTGTGTCCTCTATAATATCTTCTCTTTTAAAATAGCCATGCAGCATTCATACAATAAAAATTAAAGTTCTTAAATGAATCCCCTGTCTATATATACTTAAATTTTCACCATGAAGGATATTACTTTAAATATTAAAAATGAAGACAGAAAGCAAAGCACTGAAAAATAGACAAGAAAGATGTATTAGTAAGAAAATCTGCTGCCTGTGACAGACATTGTAGTTGTGTACAACAGTAACAGGAGACATTCTAGATTTTCAGTGTGGCTATGACTGTGTGAAGAGATTTACCTAGCTCAGTGCGGCATCTACATGACAAGAACTCTAAATGGTCCCTTATGTATCTTCAAAAAAATGAGTATCGGATTGAACACTATGAGAAGCAAATAACGTAGTAGTAGCTGAAAGCTATTAAGTGATTCAGTGATATATGATAAGCAATATGAACATCTTATAGCTCTCAGAACAATCTAGGGAGGCAGCTACTGGACGAATTTAGGAAGAAAAAGGCAGAGAATGGGGCATTTCTAGAAGTTGGGAGCAGGCATTACCTTTTACCCTAAGCATCTGCTTTCCTAAGATAAGTGTACTAAACTGTACTCTTTGACCACATCCAGACTTAACTATAATATCTCTACAATTACCAGGCCCTAATTTCTTCATGTCTGCCCTAGGAGTTATTGTCCAGTCCTATTTTATCTTTCAGCTATATTTTTAAAGGGTAGAAAGTTTAGTAGCCAACTTAGCTCATTGTTCTGAAAGTTGTAGAAGTTTTCTTGCATCCATATATTGAGGAAATGCTATATTACTTAGATTCCTGTTTTTTAAACTTCTAGTAATTTACTTCATATTTTTAATTTGACACCTGTTACATGTGAGGTACTGTGCTATATTTTCAGGAATCAACAGCGGTGAAGCTGTAAATGGTGCCTGACTTAAATAATCACAAAACATATACAGAACTACAAGTGTGTATTAAATCCTACAGCAGAAAAATCTATAATACTATCAAGCTGCACCATTCATACAGTAGTTGCTAGCCAGCTATTACTGGTGATGTAAATTAAAGGTTAATAGAAAACAATATGCTATAACACAGGCTAAGTTTCAAATGCTCAATCATTCCTTGTGGTTACTGAGAGCCATGAATATGGAACATTCCTACGATGGCAGAAGGTTCTATAGAAATCTTATCTTTACAGTATATTTTCTTCAAAATATTTATAGTTGGGCTTCACTCTGCTTCTATTTATTTGTATGTTTCATGTCTGTTTATTCCACTGAAAGCTTTCTTTATACTCATCATCTTTCCCACACACAGCAGACATTCAGTGAATTTACTGGATAGACAAGGTAGGGAACCATGAACTAACACGGAAAAATTGCCAACAGCTTAGCTCTAACTTACCTAGAAAAGAACTTGATAAAAGAGCATTTTAGGAAGGAAGAAGATAAATGAAGGACTTGATATCCTATGGCAAAAAGGAAAGTTATCATGCATGCTAAGAATTTACTGGCAGGTAAAGAAATGAAAGAAACCAGGTTTTGGGAAGGGTCCAGCAAGGCAATGGGACCTTGCCTGGAATCATGGGAAAGGACCCTTCTGCTGACAGAGCTGGCATCCACCCACCCTCTCGGTGCACCCAAGTCGTAGGCTCATTGTTACTATTCCAGAAATGTTCATTCATTGTTATTTTAGAGATTGACTCCAAATTGTAGCTGGCCGGTGGGAACGTCACACCTGCCTATTCTTTGGCAGGTACTTCTCCTGCCCATAGACCTTCGGTGTACTTTGACAGAGCAGTGCTCCTTGTTAGGAAAATCTTTACAGGCTGCCTCTCTTCATTGTTAATACAGATAGCTTCACAGACCATACGTAAATTCAGTGCATGGTTTTGGGTTGTTCACTGGATAACTCAGGTCTCTGTGAGTATTATTTTCTAGAGCTGGTATTTCCCTCCCTCCTGGCCTGCTCACTCCACGTCCCTCACCTGCAGTTTTGGCTAAGTCCCAGCATAACGTCTCCTAGGCAATCTGAGTTCTGTGTCTCCATTCTGGGTCTCCCAATGCCACTTGTTGGTGCACGTGTGTCCCTCCAGTATGTCTCATCAGAGAAATCTGTGAGTTGAATTTTCCATTCTAAACATTTTCTCTCTCTTTTTCTAGAGAAATGAGATGATTCTGTTCCAAGAAACCCTAAAGACAGAGCAGAAAATAGAAATCACTCTGATGATTTTATTTTGTAAGAACTAGTCTCTAGTTTCTGATGATCACTAAATACTACAGATTTTGCAGCCTAAATTGCATTATACTCTCATTACTTTTAGGGATTTGAACTTTAGAAAAATAATGTGGGTACATAAAACCATTTAGTAAACCATCTAGTGAGAGAGAGAGAGAGAGAGAGAGAGAGAGAGAGAGATCTCCCCCACATGCTTTTCTTATGCTTGAGTAACCCTACTCCCACAGCGGGAGGGTCTTCCCTGAGTCACACTCTGATGTGCCTCTCATTAATAATCTGGTATGAATGTAGATATTGGTGTGGGTATAAATACATACCTAGACACTGATGATTAATAGATAGATGATACATACACACATACCAGAACCACAAATGTTCTTATCCTTTTTGCTCCTGCCCTACAAAGAAGCACCCTTTCCCTCCTCAATCTTGACCACCCCCTTCTCTAACCTTGTGTAGATCAGCTGTTGAGATCACGCTAATTGCAAACTAAAGAATAGAAAGTTAGAAATATCAGGAAGCTTTTGGCTGGAAAGGAGGGCAAGACAATAAAAGCAATATAAAGCTTCTGTAGAATGAGGTTTCTGGACAATGAAAAGAAGGACCAGCAAAGCAACATGAAAGATACTGAAGGAGTAGAGGAGAGGATGTGTGTGTGTGTGTGTGTGTGTGTGTGTGTGTACAAAAAAAGGAAAAAAAGAGGTTTGTAAAAAGAAGATGCTTTGTTTCTTGCTTATTAGAAATATTTTTCAAAAGGTGCATGAAAATTTTGTTTTCTCCATTGGTTTTTCTGAGCTGCCTTTCCTAAATCAAGCACTGTGTTGAAATAAGGACACTGAAAGAGGTTGATACTTCATTGAATTATTACTGTTTAATTTGTAATTTTTCCATAAGGTTTCAAAGAAAAACTTATGTGAGCAAAAATACTTATCTAAGCTTTGGTGAAAGCAACAGAAATTGAGATTCTAGTACTGTAACTATATTAGTCAGCTTTATATTGCTTGAATAAAAGACCAGGCAAGCACAATTGAAAGGGGGGAGTTTTCATGTTGATTCACAGTTTCAAAGGTTTCAGTCCATTTGGATCTTAGGCAGAAATATCATGTTGGAAGGGCAGGGCAGAGAAAAGATACTCAATTTATGACATTCAGTAAGCAGAGAGCAGCGGACAAGTGCAAGAGAAAAATCCAAGAACCAGATATAGCATCCAAAGTCACACCTCCAATTACCTACTCAAACACATCCAAAAGTGTGCTTTATTACCGTAGGCATCTCTCATACTAGCCCAGTTGACCGTCAAGACTAACCATCAGAGCTACCAAATGGGCTGATTACGGTTTTCCAACTGGTAGAGAATCTACAATAGTAACAACAAAGCTTAGCTGTTACTAAGCTCCTTTTATGTGCCATTTTCTTAAGCTTGTCTCACATAACAACATGTCTAGCTTTCAAAGTAACCATATGAAGTAGGTATTGTTGCCATGGTAAAGATGGGGCAAAACTGAAAACACAAACAAATGAACCCATTGATTTAGGTCACAAAGCTAGAGAGCTAATGAACTTGCATTTTAAATCTAGGTAATTTTTAAATCAATATTTTTTTATGAGTATACCACGAGGCTCTTGAGACTATACATGATGAACTCTACGGAGTAAATGGAATAAAATTCTGCTATGAAAAGTTATATGAATATACAGAAATAGCATTCTGTCCTGTTTAACCACAGCTGTTCACCAGCAAGCTCTGGAAAGGAATATGTTAGAGTGATAGGATTAGGGCTGATCCACCTGATTATTTTGGACTTTCACAATGCTGTAATATGATTCTAAGCACCAACCCAGAAAAACCAAACAAATGCTAACTTTAAACCCACTCAAGTTATTTACATTTCCTCCATATGCTTTATTTTCTGTATTGACTTAGACATGATTTTCTTGCTACTTTCTCTTTTAAAATTTTCTCTCATATATTTCTCTTTGATAGGAATTTTAAAGATGGTAATTAAATCCACATATAAACATATGGTTATGTCTAGTTATACAATTAATGTTAATATATGGCATGTAATCATCATCTAATTTGAATTATATAGCATGTGGTGACATAATTATAACATGCAATGATAAAAAGTCTTTTATTTAAACCGAATGAAATAACTACAGTCTGAACTGAATGATTCCTAAATTACAATTTCCTACTTGCTTTAAGAGTCCCTCCGGGGAAAGGACAGGCTGAGCCAAGCCTGCTGTTATAAAGGAAAAAAAAAGATAGAAAACAATTTAAGTACAAAAGAAAATAAGGTGAGGCAAGATGTGATATTTCTTTTTTTTTTCCAGACAGAAATGAGGAAGCATAGACAAAGGTTAGTTTTAGACTATTTGTTAAATAAAATTGCTTTCAAGCTGAGACAAAGAATGTATTACTCCAAGCTGCTGTTCACCTCATTGGTCCCATTAATCAACGCACAGGGTGCAGCATGAATCACCACAACCCTGATACTCTCCCCTACCTTGCCAGTCACCCTTTCATTCTGGCCCCCATGCCTGTTTATCTGTGCCACTCATCCCTTTGCAAATGTCTCCTCTGCTGCAGAAAATTCTGCTCCTGCAAAAGGCAAAAGCTAACATCCTCAAATCATAGCAATCATTGAAAGGAGGGATATGGGCTCCTTTTGCCCTGGATAATGTGATCAAAGGTGCCAGGATTCTGGCTAATGACAGGAAATACGTAAAGGAACAAAATATCAGGTATCAAGAAATGAAACTGGGACTAATAAAATAAACCAGGGAGTGGACAATGTAAGGGAAATGTGGAGGTGTCCCTTAAACTGGCCTGTGAAAGGTGCTGTGGTTTGCCAGAGGGAAGGTGTTGAGCCACCCAGACGAACCAGCAAAAACACAAAAGTTGTAGACACTGGAGATTAGATGCAACAAGCTTGGCTTAATGAGAAGTAACTCAAACACTGACCTTGGGAAATAATTTTGTTTTTCTTTCATTTCTTCAAGCCTCAGAATTGGGTCCTGGGAACACTGAAATAGTTACCATTTGTTTTTGTTTCATTTTTGCTGTTTTTCTTGCTTGTTGTTAATGAATGGTGGAAATGTTTTGGGAAATCTGAAACTCTTTCATGGTACCCGGTCAGGGATGTGAGGTAGCCTATGTCCTTATTCAGGTCCTTTTGGATTAGCAGTACTAGGCTGAAACCAGACTGAGGGAGGGATGAGGATTCTGCCGTCCAGATTTCCTGGTTTGCAAGGAGAGAAGGAACACAGACTCTGGGCATTCCTGGTGGACTTCCATTCCTGTTATACCTGCCATGCCATATTCTCTCTACAGTAAAAGGTAGATTGGAATTATGTAAGTTGAGAGGAAACAGTGCCTTATGGGTCTAACCTTTGTTTTCCATGGTATTATGGTTTGTATCTGGATGTCCTCTCAGTCTCACGTGGTCATGGTGGGCAGAGCTTTTCGGAGGCAGCTGAATCTAGAGTTATAATTGATTCATACTCTGGTATTGGGAGTAAGGATGTGAATGCTACACCTGTCCTAGTGTGTGTAGCCTGCACACAACACAAAGGACAGAAAGAGTCTTGTCCCTTCTCTCACTCTCTTGTCACTTTTGCTGTCTTCTGCCATCATGAATTGTTGCTCCTTTGACATGTACCGTCCTGCCTTTGAGCCAGGCAATAGGGGCTGAAACCTCCAAAAACTATGAGCTAAGTAAACCTTTCCTCCTTTAATTTTGGGTGTTAGGTACTTTGTCTCAGCAACAAGAGAAAAGTTATTAAGATATCCTGGCTTTAGGTCCTTCCAGCTCTAGAGCAGAGGTGACCCAAAGCCCAAGAGATATCAGAGATTTGTCCCGAAACTTCTCTGTTACAGTGATGAGTTATTTCTAGCCCTCCAGAATTTTTCCTAAAACATTAAACACACATGTGTGTTGGGCAAGCTCTAGATGACCTAAGAGTAGAAATAGATCTTCCCTGTTAGAAACCTGTTTGTGTTCCAGCACAGATACTCAGCAGGCCACCTGAAAAGCAATATGGGTACTGGCTGACAGACACAAGACAGAGCGATAGTTGGAAGACTTCCCATTAAAATTAACATTTGATAGTCTGACTTCTGAATGGGAACCCTAATTACTCCTATTCACACGTTGACATCTGCCTTAAAAATAAATGCAGTTGCCACAGAACCTGGCAAGGCAACTGAAGACAGTGATCAAGTTGCTAGATCGACTAAACTTTCCTTTTTCTCTTAGAGCACATGGACATAGCAAAACAGACAACAACATCTGTGAGAAGCCTCATGCTCCTCATGCAACATGAACAAATAAGCTGAGGAAACAGACCAGGCTAGATTTCTGCTTTGTGAGATCATCATGAAGACTAAATTAGTCAAATCCTCAAGGTGTGATCACTTAATTCGACATCTGGCATACAAGTATTTATCAGTAAGTATTGGTTCTGTTCTTTTTAAGGTAAGGGAAGAGGATGGTGCAGCACAAAAGCTGAGCCATAACAACGTTTGAGGACCAAGGATTTTGTCTGAGAGTAGTTCAGCATCATTGAGTTCTTGGAAAAACTGAGCAAAGAGTTTGCTCCATGGGAATCATTCCATTGTGCTGAACAATTATATTAGCATACCAATGAGAATAGGAATTAACTTCCACATGAATGGAAAGCTCAGCATTGTGGGGAAAGTTACACATCCTCATAAACTTCTCCTTTAGGGAATGAAGTTGTCTCAGAATTGCTTCTGAAACCTGATAATGATGGTGCAGTTTAATGAGCATTTATTGTATGGCCAGTTCCAACTATTTTCCTCCGCCTTCACTAATGGAGAATCTGAGTCACAGACCCGGCCAGTGACTTGCTCCTGGCAGTCAGGCAGTAGCAGAGAAGCAGGTTTGGATGGAGATAAGCCTCTGCACAGATCTGCTAACGTACAGATCCGCCTGAGGAGACATGCCAAGCCAGGGCTGCTCGGGCTGATGTGCCAAAGAACATGGCCTTGAGAAATTGCTAAGCAGTGACAGTCATGTCCCAGAACAGCCGCTGAATAGGAATAAGGGCTGCCAGACAGCTGCTTCCTGATCTAATGGCCTCCCATTCTAAGGACTGGCTGCCGCATCTCCAACATGCATCCCATTTGAAAGCAGAGCCACGTTTCTTCTGGATGCAGGCTGCTCCCTTGAATACGGAAAATACACAGCTCTTTATTGTGATTACTTAATGGTGCCATGAAAGGCTAATGGTGTGGCCACGCAGGAGCCTGTCAGTGTCTGCAAAGGTCCCTGTCACCTCTGCATTCCCAGGCTGTGCACAAATCTTGTGCTTGTCTTATAAAACTAGTGAAAAATGAAAGTTTTAAAATGAAGCAAAATTCTACCATCTATGTGTGAATATGTGTATATGCTTGGTATATTAATTTATCATCCAAAGCTGTAGACTGTCTGCAAAAGTGGTGATTCATATATTTTATCCATGGGAGAAAATTTTATTTCTCCCCACAGCATAGCAGTATTTTAATGGTGTTGTTATGTGTGTAGATTTACATAGGCCATTTGTGGAACAGATAAAATATTTTAAAATCAATCAGGAACAACTGATGTTTTGTAACAGTATTTTAAAAATAGCATCTGTGAGCTCCATGCTTCATTTAAAAAGGCTAAATAGTTGGATGGCAATGTGAGGACATCAGAGCCTGTGTGGAAACAAATCCTTTGAATGGTGGGACATGATTATATATTCAACCTTGCACTTATCAGTCCAATGCCAATATTATTGAGTAAACTGAAAATTCACTAGTACATTTTGTATTTTTAAAATTTTTATTTTGACAACTAAAAAGACAAAGTAGTGAAACAGGACATGCATTCCTATATTATTGATAAAGTATTGTGCTGTATAATTTTTACTACATTCTGGATATGTAATTAATGATGATTGTGTGTTCCTCATTGGCTCATTTATCAAATACACAGTCACTGAAATGGGCATATATGTGAGGAAGTATGCTATCTACAGAGGAATAAGATGTTGAACAAAATCAACATGTTCCCTGTTTCAGTTGGGTAATACTCTTGAGCAAGGGTAGGCAAAGCTTTGGTGAAAAAGCCTGGTGTTAGAAATGTGTGGGTCGTGAGTCTCTGTTGAAACTGCTTAATTCTGTGTTCCATTGTGACAGCAGTCATGGACAGGACACAAAGGAATCAGCATGGCTGTACTCCAACAAAATTTTATTTTTCAAAAATAAGTGCCCAAAGATGATAGCTTTAAAACCTCTGATCTAAAATGTAAACTAAATGTTTATCAAAGAGTCAGATAGATTATTTGCAATGGTGAGTTTGTAAACCATGGAGCAGCAATTGGTTTAAAGACCCCGAATAAGAGCTTCCTTAACCACAAGCATGAATAGATGTAAGCAGAGAGGTCAGAGAAAAGAAAATCTGAGCTGAACTTTGAATGGAGGGGTTGAAGTTAATTTGGTGAAAACCTGAGTGAAAATATTCCATGCAGAGAAAGCAGCATATGTAAGGCCTTGCGATACAGATGTATTCTTGATTTAGAAAGTAAAAACCATGTAGTGCCATCAAAAAGTAAACCCAACAGAATATGGCCCAATGTGGAGAGGTAAACAGAGCTTTTCAGGTACAGAGCAGTGTAACAATGGTAAGGCCAGGAGTGCTTTCTGAGGTTCACTCAAATGGGTAACTCTGAGCTTGTAAATGTGAGGAAACCCAAAGCTGTGCTGTTTACTCCCAAGCTAAGACTAAGTTCTGTGATGCAGTCACCTATTTCCATAAATGAAAACTTGGTATTAGCTGATGTCCTTGGAACAAAATACCTGCCTCTCATAACTTAAAGGAGGAGCAGTTTTTCTTTGGCTCATGTATTTTGTCCATGATCAACTGGCTCCAAGATAGACATAGAATGGCAGAGGTGCATGGTGGAAGAAAAGGCGCTCAACCCATGACAGCCAGGATGCAGGGAGAGAAGTGAGGAGCTGGTGTCATGAATGTACACTCCCAGGTCACACCTACAGGGACTGCCACTCGCCAGTCCTGACCTCCTAATGGCACATTCAGCTGCTGCACTTGTTACTGGATGAATCCACAAGCAAGTATGAACCCCATGATCCAATCGCTTTAAAACATGAGAGACTTGGGGACATTTTAGATCTAAATCCCAGTATGGATTCTCTGTGTGAGCCCAGAGTAGGTGGGCACACGGCTAGATGCAGGGGGACATCTTGGGGGCACAATAGGCAGACAACTCGAGTCTCAGCTTTTGCAGTGACCTCCATGGAATCAAGAAAATCCATGATGCAAGAAAATCTAGAAACCGCTTTGATCTGCACTTGTTACCTGATATTTCAGGAGTACCAAAGCTCTGCAAAGTTAGTTAGAAGGGCAACAGGTAGGGAAGGTGCAGCAGGCTGCCAGAGGCTTCAAGCAAATTTCCTCTAACGTAAGCCTTAAAAATGTGATTGAACCCTGTGACTTAGCCTGGCTCCCATTTCGCCATGCAGTAATTTTCTCAACTGAAAATGATTTTTGTTACGTGTGGAGTGAAGTGGCTGGGGTGGATGGTAATAACATGCTTCCAAGGTTTTAGAGCTGACGCAAAAGCAGGAGAAAATGAAAATGAATATTAATTGGACTTGTGTGCTGTCATGGCTTAGGTGCCTCATCATATCTTAGTAAAAGTGTATTAAAAGCAGAACCAGACATGCATGGAGTCCAGAACTGTACCCAGGAAGTCAGAGTCAAAATGGAAAGTGAGGGAAGCCAAGCCCATCAGACACAAAGCACAGAGTTGGGAAGGTTTGCTCAGATACCCTTCAGCTGCCAACACCCCACTTAGAAAACCTGGGCTCTATCTTATGGGTCTCTGTTGACTGGTCCTGCGTTGTGCACCTAAAAATACCTTCAGAAATAGGCATTGGTCCACTCCACCTTTCTCTCCTCTAGCCTGTGGACCTACCCAAGAACACAACTAAATCAGTGAAGTAACTTTGCAGACTGTGAACTGCAAAGCATTGTTGGGACATGGAAACTGAAATGTCTTATTGTGAAAAAAACTATTATACCTGATTCCGAATCTCAAGAGTGGTTCCAAGGGTTGACTGTCGAATGTAAATCCATTTCCATGATTTTAAAATAGGGTAATTTCCTCTGCAATCACTAGGGCTCATTCTCAACTCTTCTTCATTTGTTCGCTTTCCAGTCACCCTGCATTACAGATTCGATTGTCATCCTCTCTCTTCTCACGTGACCCTGAGATTGCTTACATTGCATCCAGACTTACACCTGTTGCCACACAAGTCTGCAAGTCTTGCTTCTATTTTTTCATGCCAACATCTAGAGGAGTCTGCATAATAAAGAAAAAAATTTTCACTCCTGAGATTGGGCTCAGCTGCACCAAGCAAGTTTTGTTCCAATTTGGAAATGTACAAAATCTAACTAAAATTCCCCTTGCCCTAGGCTATTGATTTCTACTGGAAAATGTCTCATCAGACAAGCACCAAATAGCTCTGAATGCTAAAATGCACCAAAGTGGACTTTTCAAAGCCCTTTTAGCCAAGAACTGCTTTAGGTCAGTGACTACCAAAGCACACAGGTGGCTCAGGGATGTTAGCCAGTTGGCAATTCCTATACCTGTACCACCATATCTCCCTCCTTCAGCTGAGAAATGAGAGATATCCAAATACCTCTGTCACTAATATCATCATTGGTGCAAACTCCCCGTCCCTGTCTCAGGCTGAGAATCTACATTCCCACTTTGCCGTCGGCAACAGGACAGAATTGGTCCTGGCAGCTGTTTCTCAAACGTGCTGTGCTCTTTGCCCTTGGTGAGAACTGGATGGAATCTCCAGGATAAAGAGCCTGTGCTAGTCAGATTCCCTCAAGGCAATATTATAAAATATCTGCCTGTCAAATTTTATGTGGGCTGATTACACATTTATCCACTTTCTTCCACAAGCCACAAAAAGGAGTAAGAAATAAAAATAAACCTAGTTGTGTTTTAAAACAATCATCCATGTGGGTGTTCTTTTTTAATTTATGAGACAAATTTCACATATGAAAGCTTTGGACTATGGCGAATAAAAGTCCTCGTCTGCAGAAAGGGGGAAAAATAAAAAACACAATCCAAAGAGAACTGCAATCTGAATGAATTTTGAAACTGCAGCTAACACGGGAAGGAAATGCCTGCTTTTGAGATTACTCATAAAGGACAGATCTTTCCAGTGGATGCAGAAATGGTCATTCAAGATAGGAAGGCAGTGTGTTTAGTTATTCGCTGTGAGGTGGTCTATCATTTCCTATGAATATCCAACTCAGGTGTGACATTCAAGCATTCAAATTCTACCACAACAGAAAGGGATCCAGTGTATTATTTTTGAATGCAACAGCAGGCTGTGTTGTGGGAGGGGAATTCACTACAGGGTTGTTAACTAGTCACGGTGGCCCATTGAATTAGTGGAATAACAAAACTTACAAACTAAATATACTGCACAAGCACTTGGTAAATCTGTAAATCTTTTGACATCCAAATACTCACTGTCTATAACAATGATCTTAAGGGCCAGTGGGTCCTTGCAGTCAACTTTGATTATATCCCACAACATCTGACTTTTAACTTAAAAGAATTTTGTAATGCCGTTACTAAAATATGGCTATTATTTATAGACAGTAAAGAATATAGCCTTACATTGAATATCTTCTAGAAAACTGAGTAATTGTTATAACTCGTCGGTTCTTATTTTACTACATTTTACTAATATTTGCTTAAGACAACTTACAGTCATTGTTACTGTATGATGTGAGGAAGACAGTTTGATGCAATACTGTGTATCACTTCCTAACTTTATATTCAGCGGGGTCAAGTGTCACCTTAAATGAACTATAGCAGGAATTTTTATACCTCAGAACTTAGCAAATATTGGAAATGTTGTAAATTATTATTTTATTTTTTGCCCAGACCTAAAATATTTATGGATGAATTGTTAATGATATGGATTAAACTTAAATTAGTGTTTTGGTCATAGACGTTAGATTGTAACTAGCAGAAAAAATGTAAAACTTCTTCTCTGAATTCTCAGTAATTATTCCTCAAATCCTTGAAAATGTTACTTAAAAATAAGTGAAGTTCTCAGGTATGTCTTTCTGTTGTTATTTCTGTCTCATCTCACTTGCAACATAAACTGAAGAACAACCAATTTACACCTCAAAACTACACTTGTTTATCAACTGCAAACGTCAAATGTAAGTAATCTATAAGAATTTGCCAAAAATAAATGAAAACATTTTATGACAAATAAGAGTATTTGGAGAATTTATAATATAGAGAAATGTGTCATATTTATAAAATTCATATTACATATCTTTTATATTAGCAACATTTACAATAAAATTACATAGGTGCACATGCATGTATTTTAAAATCCTCAGCACACAAAAAGGCCCAGAGGCTACCTTACCCAAGTAAGCAATTACCATGAGTAATTTCTGTAGTAACAGGTGTGGGCATAGAGAACGTAAGAAGAGATGACAACTTTTAGACCTCATGGACTCTTGCTCTTGTTTTTACTATTCTGTCTTTTTTTGTGAAACCTCTATTTCTTATGCAGTCTCCTGGCTGTTATCTCTAATACTCACAGGCAATAGTTGGAATCCTAAAATATATATCCACTGCAACATTATCCATTATTCTTCAGATTATAAAATTAAATATACATGATCTTAACAAGTCAAGAGTACATGGGCTTTTAGTCCTGCAAGTCAGAGACTCATCATTATCATTTCTCTACTTCTTTTTCTGTAAAAATTAACAAAGCACAGACTCATTTCAAAGAAATCATTTCATATTCTTTTTCTTAAAGTCACTTTCAGATGTCATGTTGATCAGTAGTTCCAACTGTAGGAGCCAGCAATTAGAACTGGTGCCACAATAGTTTTTATCTGTAGCTTCTTTATTGTATAACAGAAATAAAATGAAGAGCTTATATTTTACACATTTTTTAGCTTTATAATGTACTTCACTGCTGCTGTATCTTTTGATCCTCCTGACTGGTGAGATATGTAGGACTGACGTCATTTAATCTAAGAGGAAGTGAGGTTCGGGAAGATTAAAGGAATGCTGTGTAGTTATTGCTCTTTTGCTTTATAACTCAGATCTTAGTTTTCAACATCAACAGCCTCCACTGAAAATGCAAACAAAATTCCTAAGGTTTATTGGCAAAGGAAGGCAATATAGAAAGCTTGCAGTGTCCAAATAAACTCAGCAAGAAAACGTCCATCAGGGAACACAGAGCTAAGGAAAGAAAATAAAAAGCATTGCAGGTAAAAGTTTCTTTCAAATGATTTTTCACAAGGAAATAAAGATTTCAGCTAGCCACAAAAATCCCCAAAATTGTTGACATAAATCCATGATACAAAGGGACTTAGTCTTTCATAGTAGAATGAGAACAAGAAGCTAAAATGTTACAGGTTTAGCATCGTTAATCTGAAAATCTGAAATCTGAGATACTGTAAAATCTATACTTTTGAGTACTGACCTAATGCTTATGGAAAAATTGGAGTCTGAATTTTTTATTAGGAATGCTCAGCTTGTGAAGTCTATGCATATGTTTCAAAATGAAAAGAAAAAAATCTAAATGCAAAAATATTTCTAGTCCCATGCATGTCAGATAAGGAAAGCTCAACCTGAAATATCTGTTAGCTTGTACCTATGGAAACTTAATATAATTGAGACATTTTACCAAATGTCTTGGTAAATTCATTACTTCCCCAAAATAATGCCATGCAATGGATATTGATCATTCCAGTATTTATAAATGGGAAAACCAAAACTTGGAGAAATTAGCAAGTTTCCAACTTTACATGTGAGTACATTTGTTGGACTCCTGAACACATATTCTTAGCTCCTCTGCTAATTTACAGATAAAATGAGTTGCTTTTTGCTGTTGTTGATTTGTCCTGAAAAATTCTGCCACTTCTTCTGACTGAAAAGACTGTATTTATGCAAACTTAGCGAACTCCAGCAGGGGCAGTTGTGTGGTCTTGATCTTGAAACATTATCACTGAGCTTGGGATCATTTCAGACAGGCTATTATTAATGATTTCTGAGCCCCAGTCTCTTCATGTTTATAATATAGGTAATTTTTAGAGGATTCACTGGGGCAAAATGTATCAAATTGTTAATTGTGGAATGCCTGATGTGCTTGGTACATTCAAGTGCATCATTCTATAGTTGATATTGTGTTATATGAAGGCTCATACCTTGGAAGTTAAGGCAAAATATCCTAGGTGTAAGAGGAGTAAGATGCACCTCTGAGTGAGGATGGATGCATACACAGAAAGGGAGCGGGCAGATCTCTAAGACTTTCCATAGTCCCTATTTCACAGCTACTCAAAAGCAAATGTATGCAATCACCATCATTTCTCTCATGACCTCAGGGTTCTAATCCTTCAAGGCTTCAAATCCTTCATGGCTACAGTTTCTGAATGCTATTGAAACTCACCATTTTCCACCATCTTTTTTTTTTTTTTTTTTTTTTTGTCTACAGGGGATTTTCCTTAGTTTCATTTCCCAAGAGACATCTTGATTATCTGCCCTCTGCTAAGAAGGTAATTCATGTACCCTAATAAAAAGTAGAAATTGATATGAACATGAATTAACAGGCAGAAATTCAAGCTGCTCTTGTATCTCACCTAGATTGTATCTTCATTTTCTTACTTGGTTTATTGACTTCCGGGATAATCCCATTCTGCTTCATTCCTGTGGTGATCTGTCTAAAACTCAAATGTGTTTTTGCTTCCCACAGCTAATCTTCCTTCATTGGCAGAGCCTGTCTTCAAAGTTAAGTCCAAACCACTCAGAAAACCTCCCACAGGCCATTTAGCTCTAGTGTTGGACTAATTTTTTCAGTCTCTCCTCTTGCAATTTAGTCACATTTGCAATACTCTGTACTTACATTGAATTATTTGCAGTTATGCTAATTCAAAACACTGGACATTGTTATTTCTGCCTTTTCCTCATCTTTTTTGAAACCTAGATTGAGTATTACCACTTCCTAGATAGCTAAGACTGAGAAATATGGGTTACATTTGATGCTTATTTATTTACCCAGTCTCAATTCTTACTGACAAGGCCATAGTTCTGGCCTATTTACCTCCCTCTTTCACTAGTTCAGGAGTTCCTGAACTGTAAGAACTGCCTTTATATTCCCCACATTTCTCCCAGGTTTTGTAATTAAAAGAGCATTTTACAAATGTTTTTTAAATAAACACACCTTACATATTGAGCTGCAAAGCACTCAGATTTAGGAGAGTTAGAACTTGTATCTAGATGTCCCCCTAAAGCCTCATACACTCATAGGCAGGATTTTGGGGAGGTGGCTGGATCATGGGTGGGGGATGCTGGATTAGGATACGTAATACTGTGGTCAAGGGAATGTGATAATTAAATTGGTTTAGCATACTTCTGGGTTTGGATAATGGAAGCCCAACTCTGGATGTGGGTGGCTACAATAAATAGATTTGTAGCCTGGTTGGAATACAAGGAGACAGGAAGAAGGAGGTTTCACTCCTTGCTGCCTCTTGCCTACTTTGCCATGAGCTGTTTCTCCTCTGCAATGCCCCTCTGCCATGCCAACCTGCCTTAGAGCCAGCTGATGATGGACTGAAACTCCTACATACTGTGAGCCAAAATAAACTTTTCTGTCCTTAACTTGTGTTTCAGCATAAAAGTAAATAATACAATGAACATGTGCAGCCATAGCTATATCCTTATCCATCTCTGCAGTTTTGAAACAATGGTCTACAAATAACAATTGAAAACAAGAAAATGTAAGTTTCAGTGTCACCTTTGTTAATGACAAACTGTTAGAACCAGGGTGAATCAATTAACCTTTTTGATCTTCACCTATAACAATGGATAGATATTTCCATTCCACTTATACCACAGAATGTACAATGATTAGCATAAATCACATGTTAGATCTGATCATTTCCCAGTCAAATCCACCTTTTAGAATGAAGAACCTGATTTGCTAATGAGGAATAACATTAACAGAGAGCCATTAGCTGTTGTCTCCATAGGAAGTGACTAGCTCAAATTACTGTTTTTCTTTTCCTGAGGAAGACTGTCACCCAATAACTGGTCAGTGTGAAGGTACACAGTCCAGCATCTCAACTAGAAATGAAAGAGAAAGACGCTTTCAAAGTCTTACACCTTGAAAGTGTTAGAGTGGACCTTGGCACCAAGCAGAATCTGGGTTTTAAACTAATCTGCTCCCATAAGTTTCATTAAACATTCCAGTGAGTTTCATCAAAATCAAATTACTCTTATGATTATAAAATGTTCATCAATATCAGTAGAGTACATGTGATATGCTATCAAAGTAGATCATCTTTCAGACAAGGTTGTACTAATTGTTTCAAAATTGCTTTTAAAATTCTATATCAACAAATTTATGGTTTTAAAACATAATGTGGATAGAAATTGTATACAGAACACAGATCCCTGCGCCCAAGGAAGTCTTAGCTAAATCTAGGAATTTGCATTTCAGCAAGATTTGGAGGATGGTTCCTACATCGATACCATCCATTTTTAATTGAGAGAGCCTGATCTAGTGCTCTTTAGAGCATTTAAAATATACTTCACATAAATGTAATACTTGCTATCATTTTATCACACACACAAGATTGAACCCAAAACATTTAACTATAATTATTACTTTATTCCTATAACAATTTTTATTTTGCTTACATTATTTTTATTCACAGCAATTTGTAATAGGAGTCATTTTGCTCAACATAGGTAAAATACAGCAGCTATTATGGGCAAGCACTTTCATTCAGTATCTCTGAGCCTCACATCAACCCATTGGTTCTATAAATTAAGAAATTGAGATTCAGAGAAAGTAGGATATTGCTCCATATCATATAATTCAGGCATGCCAAAATGGAGACTTAGATCCTGGTCCCCAAAACCAAGTATTTGGTACCATTTTCACTGGGTCATGCTTTCCCCAATCTCAGCCCTCAGGTCTGCTGAGTGGTTTCCAGATTTCTAATAGAATACTCAACTCAAAGTATTTAAAGACGTAGTCTGGAGTTCAGCTTGTGTTAAATCCACTTTAAATCACAGACATATTTAGCTTCACTTCTTCTAGAAACAGCAAATTAACCAACTTCATTTCTTTGGAGGAGAGAGGAGTAATTACGTGACCATCTCAGGAAAATAACTCTAGGGATCTCTACAGCGACAATAAGGGGAGAGACACAGGAGAACAAGAAAAAAATGCAAAGGAAAAACGTTAATGCACGTTTTCAATTAAGAAAGCAAAATATGTATTTGAAATTCTGCACTTAGGTTTTGCCTTTTTATGGTAGGTGAGTGGAAATATGTTTTATTTATCCAAATGTGTCTGTAAAATTACCTGGCTTCCTCATAAACCTTGGATTCTTGTTTGGGCAAAAACCCAGTCCCCTTGCTTCTCAGTTGCTTGTCCTTCTTTGGCCCATGGACGAGGCTTTCTGGGAATTGTTCATTTATGGAGGATATTGAAGAGGGCCAGACCCATGCTGCTGGCTAACACTCTCTCAAATATAACCAAGGGTGGGCTAGACAACTGCTTTGGGCTGAGATCTGTTACACTGATCTGGTGGTTCCCTGCAAGCTATTCATAGTAGCAGGCATGGTACTCCAGGAGAGACAGTCTTTCTCAGAGTGCTGGGAACATCACCAGAAACCCTGTTTGACCTCATCTCTGACTCAGATACTTTCTCTTGAGGCCGGAATCAGCCAAGACAGCTGCGAAGAAAAAAAAATGATGGAAAACTCAACCTTTCAAAAGTAAACTTCTACTTAAATGAAAGTTAATCAAGTTGAGTGGTTGAGTTTAGACAAAGATTCACATTTCTGTTTAGTAAGAACAACATGATTATCCAATGTGACCAGCAAGTGGCACCTCAGTGCCAAATCCTCTTGTAGCTGAATCCACCAGCTTCTCTGTGAACCTCTAAAGCATCATCTTTAATGTTTTGATCTCCATAAAAGCAGAGGTTAGAGTGCTTGCTTCACATGTGCCAAATACTGGCTTATACCCCTAGGCTACAGAAAGAAAAATATTCATTAACTTTTCTATAAACTGTTTCCTTCTATAATGGTCATAATGATAATTATAATACTTAGCGAGTACTCACAATGTGGTGCCATATACTATTCTGAGTATATGCTGATTACCATGCTAATACCCTAGTCACCATAAAGCTTAATCTACATGTGGAGAAACTGAGGCAGAGGTGCAGATGAATTGACTAATGTCTCACAGCTAGAAACAGGTGAGCCAAGATTTAATAAAATGCTCAGGCTATAGAACTTATATCACTCTATTTGCTTTTTATTTATATTAAATACATGGGCCCCAAAGGCACAGTGATCCTAGCACTGTAATCCTAGCACTCTGGCAAGCTGAATCAGGAGGATAACAAGTTTGAGTACAGCCTGGACAATTCAGGGATTTAGCAAGACCTTGTCTCAAAAATAAAAAATAAACCTACAAGAAAAGCTAGGTATTTAACTCAGTTTGAAAGTCCTGTGATCATTCCCTAGTTCTATCACACAGAGACAGAGATAGAGATGAGAGAGAGAGAGAGAGAGAGAGAGAGAGAGAGAGAGAGAGAGATGAGAGAGAAAGAGATAAAGATAGAGATGAGAGAGAGAGGAAATAATTTTTATTACATAATAACTGTCTTATCCAAGTGCTCTGGGGAACTAGCATGCATTTCACAAATAATTATTGTGTTTCCATCCTATGCTAGATCCTGTGTTAGCTGTTGAGAAATCACAAAGTTAAAGGAATCAAAGTTCCAATTCACACATTAATTTACTGGAGAGCAAGTTACTGAGTACCCATTGTGAGAAAAACTGCAGGTTTTGGAGATATATTTGGTTACTGTTCTTGATGCTGATGCAAAATATCTGATACCTAAAGTTAGATGAGGAAAGGTTTATTTGGTTCAGTTTGTAGAAGCATCCATCCATAGTCCACTGGCTCCAGGCAGGGTGTCATGGTAGACAGACATCACAGAGGAGAAACAGTCCATAGCATAGCAGGCAAGCATAAGGCAGTACATCAAGCAACATTTCTTCCTTCAATTTGTGGGTATCAGATAGTTTGTCTCAGCAAGGAGAAAAATAACTGAAACAGATTTGATGCTTGCCCCAGGGTGCTGAAGTCTTGGTTGCTTATGGAAGTGACTGGACCAAAACAGATCTAATTTCCATAATGGAGCACCCCATTGATGATGTCATAATTAGATGGTAATTTTTGGAGGTGGGGGAATAAGATACATGGCCTACTCAAAGAGATTTGATCATGGCAGCATAACCTCAAGGAATTGAATTTCCCTGATTCCTTCCTCTCGAACTCTGACTCTTTCAGTTCCTCTCATTTCTCTCTTTTGTGACTGCCATGAGGTGAGGAGCTTTTTGCACTATCTCTTCTGCGTGACATTTCTGCCTTCCATAGGCCTAAAGCAGGGAGTTATCTGACCACAGAACCAAAATTTCTGTCACTATGAACCAAAATAAAACTTCTCTCCATTAGGATGATTTTCCCAGATATTTTGTCATAGCAACAAAAGATGACTTATACATACCAACTATTTTTTAGCAAAAGTTTTGGTGGTCAGCATCCTTAAGGAACACAATATAGTATTAATCATTCTTACTGGACTCTTAGAGGAGCAAGAAAAGAGGCTGCATCATGCAGAGACACAAAAATATTGCAGAACATCTGTAGGACTTTTGTCCTTCCCTCATTTTCATATCCCATAATAGTGGCTCTTCTCACCCTAACCCTCTGGATTCAAAGAAACACTAAGGTCACACAGCCATCTCATTTATATTTATCTCTTCTCGTACCACTGTAATGGCTAATATCAGCTTAAGGAACTGTGCTCTTGAACATATGCTTTTCCTGCTCTGAAAGTGTAAAATACCACCGTGATTCTCCCCCAAGAACCTACACTTTTCACAACAAACAAAACTTGCTTCGTATGAGAAATTATTGGTTATATTTGCCATCTTTTTCACATTAACAGGTCCTTTAGTTCATAGCTACAAGTTGAAATATCTAATCCCTGAGGTACCTTGTTTCTAAAACTAATTTGATTTCTCAAGCCCTGCCATAGTTCTCTTACCTTGAGTTGAAACTGAGTACGTGGATAAATGCTTGTTAATATGCATAATGGGAGCACCCTGGACAACATGGGGAATGTACAGTACACTGGAGACACTTTCAGGGGTGCTGAGAACCCTGATTTAGATCCCCAAGCTCTGATAAAAGTCAATATTGTTCCAAGAATCGTCTTCATGTATGACAACATTCATCACACTGCTGCATTCAAAAGAAATAAACCAAATGTTAATTAAACAATGAAGTAGAAATTAAAATGACATCTGAACTACAGTATTTCTAAGGAAAAATACAGCAAACAGAGTACAGAAACATAGAAGAAATGGTAAGAACTCCGAAGGCTGCTACCTTGCCCTGAATCTACCCTTCCCTAAATCTATGAGGACTGAGTTTCACCCCAAGTTTCTTACACTACCTTGAAATCCACCTTGTTTCCTGGGCTTTCTGCCTCATTCTTTTTCTATCTCCAATAGAATAATGTTATTACCAAACTTAAACCAGCATCATGAACAGTTTTATGATTTTAAAAGAAATAAAATTTCATTATGAAAAATTAAAAACATATAAAGGTATGTTAAGTGTATAATGTCATCATGAAGAGATGACCATGTTTCCATACTTGAATCAAGTTCAATTTTATGTGTATGTGTCCAAGTACTCACGTGCTATATTTTACTTCAAGTTCCTTTCCATGTTAATAACATGTGTGTACATCATTTTTATTTTTTAATTAAAAATTTCCTAACAAGTCAGAGAACATCCCAGCACAGAGTGAAGATGTAACTTTCTCAGATTCATTTATTTAATTAATATAGTTTAATCCTTTTATGGTTATATTACATCTAGGTGTTACTTTGAAGCCTCATGTGCTCATAAGTGGGACTTCATGATTTTGGTTGGGTAATGGATGTATGATATTTATCATTAGATTAGACCACCGATGAGTTTGAAGCTAAACATGATTTTGGGAGATGAGGCCCTGTCCATGGAAGCAAGTCACTGAGGATGTGGTCTGGAAAGATCTATCTCTCTCCCACATCCCTTGAGCTCTGTTTCTTTCTTGCCTGCCATACACTGAGCAACTGAGTTATTAAAGTCATGTTTTTTTCTTTCAGTATGTGGAAAACAGTACACCATGATGCTGCCTTCTTTCCTCCATAGTTTTGATTGAAAAATCAAATGTTACATTATTCAAAATCCATTATAGATGATGAGCCACTGATCTCCTGTTCCTCTGAAGATTTTTTTGTCTTTGATAACGGATCACTTAATGCTCTTCAAGTTTATCAGACTTAGAATTGATAGAGATTTTTAGATATGCAAAAAAAATTTTATTGATAAACCAATTATGTATATTTTAAAATATTTTTTCTTTTCATTTCTCTTTCTCTCTTGTTTTAGAAACCAAACTATAAGCATTCTGGTGTTTTTGTAGTAGACGATGGTCTCTCTTCGTTTGTTTCAATTTCTATTCATTCTATTTCTCAAAATATATGATCATAATTGACATGTCTGCAACTCAAATACATGATGACTCTTTCTAGTACCTTTCTCATGTCAGTTATCGTACTTTTCAATTCAAGATTTTTGGGGCCTATCCACTGAGCTATGTCCCCTGCTTCTGACTTGCCCACTCCTGCTTTTTGCTTTTGTTTTTGAGATAGTGTTTCACCAACTAGTGATGTTGCTGATTCTGGGTTGAAACTTAGAATTCTCCAGCCACAATATCCCAGAGTGCTGGAATTACAGTTATTTACAACCACAACCAGCTGTATAGCTAATTTTATGCTACTTGGTTCATATTTTTAGTGGTGCATTATCCTCAAAATTTAATTCATTAAACATAATTTCATTTTGTTCCATGAATATTTCTGTAACAGCTAATTTAAATCTTTGTCTACTTATTATAATGTCTACATCTCCTGGAGTCATATTTCACCTCCGGACTCTTCTTCTCATAGTCCTCCCCTATGCTCAGCTACCCAGCTACCAGAAAGTGAGAAGTTTTCCTCTACCATGCTATTCTGCCAACCTGCCATGGACTGAGACCTCCTAAACAATGAAAGAAAAATAAACAACATTTTAGTTGTGTATGTCAGGCATTTTGTCCCAGAAATGTGACCTAAAAGTTGAGTTTTATCCCCATGTTGACTAATGTACCCTCCATCTAATACAATATATCTACTGGTCTTTACTAACCTTGAATAAACTCAATTCTTTTGGAAGTCATAAAAAGCTTCCAGGCTACTGCTAAGTTTCCTGATTTAGAGACTGTAAAATCTTATTCAGCTTATAAAAATTCATCAACCTATATACTTACATATTTTTTCTATCTATAGATTCTTTGAATATATATTCTACTTCCAGAGACAATATAAATTCTCATAAATTTTTAAATCTGGCAAAAATTTTGAATTACTTACAGTGATATTCCATCTTCCTTTAACTGCCAGTATTTTATTTGAGTATCATGAAATTTTGGAAGAACACCAACTTTAAGTACCACAAATGCTATCAATATAAAACTGTAGTGCAAATATAAAGGAAAGAAGAGATGAAGCTATTAAAATATTTATGAAAACATGAAAAATGACCTAAAAAACTGAATATGGTATATTCTTTATGTCTTCAGCTGGTTTTACTCATTACTCTATTTATGTTCTCTTGATGCTCATTCATCATCTCAGTGGGTCACAGGAATCTTTGCCAAGTAGAGCAACACACACCTCAATCCATACAGGAATTTTGTCCTTGGTAATTCTCCCCCCATAGGTTGGATATTTACAAACCTTTGCTAATGTTCACAGTGGCTCAAGAACTCTCTCCGAATGGTCATATCAGATAATAGTAAATTCATTATCAACATACTGTATTATTCTCAAGAATCTAGAATCAAGCAGACTTTAAAAGTAAGATGAGAGGTGGAAGACAGAATAATTCCCTACCCAGTAATACCAGGAACTTTTCTCATAAGCGCTAAATTTTCTTCTGTAATTCACCTAACAGAGTTTATTAGAGGCTTAATGGACCACCCTGTACTGCAAGTAAAATTCTAGATATCTGGTGTTGACTCTGCTCAAATGGCTAGTTAGCATTATCATTTGTTACTACTAGTAAGTCCACTACTAGTTACATAGGATTGATTGTTTTAGATTCTACAAAATTGACAAGCAATGTGCTAAATTCTCATGTCTTGCTATGGAAAATCCAAAGAAGGCACCTGAGGGGCATATCTTGTTGGAGAATACAAGGCGAATCTACAGGCCCTTCACTGGAGAGAATTTTTTTCCCAAAATGCTGCAAATCTTAGGACTCTCAGATTGTTAGAGTGGTGAATGATGGAGCCAGTTATTTTTGTTGTTAGTAGTTTTTGGTTTTGGGGAGTTTTTTGTGGGGAGGATGCTTGTTTTGTTTTATTTTTCCTTTTCATCTTACTTCCAATGAAAAACATGTCTCAAAACAATAGGTCCTGTCCCTGCTACTTCCAATTTCTACATATTGGCAGAATGAATTCATTCCTGTTGTATAAGAGTATAACATTCTGTGAGACTGAGATCTCTGCAGATTACACATCTGTGAAATGGAAAAGTAGAAAACACTGCTGTTCTCATCAGACAAAAGTGAACTTCTACTACTTTTTGCCTGTAAGAACAGAGGCAAGGTAGCCCCAGCATTAATCAAAAGATGCCTACCAGATGCAAGGGACTTGTGATATGTATTACTTTCATTAAGGTTTTAACAGATATTTGATAGCTGGTCCTTCTCCCTGTAGAAGGGTATTCATTTTTCATACTTCGTGAACTCAGCAAGCCATGTGACTTGCTTTGACCTTGGAGTATGAGCAAACATTGAATCCATTGCTTCTGACCAGAAGCTACAAGATGCTACCTGTGATTTCCATGTTCCGTCGTCACTAACTCTGTGCTTATGAAAGTATGAGCAAGGGTGTTTTATCAACCTGGTGTCATGGTTTATGTTGGTGGCCCCAGGCCTCATGCATTTACATTATGTATCTGTGATGGTTCATTGTATAGTTCTTGGATTGATGGTGTCAGTGCTACACCCACATAGGGGTGGAGCCAGGATATGATGTAATGGCAGGAAGAAGGTGTGTATGTCTCTCTTTCTCTATTGCTAGTTTCTGCCTTACTGTTTGCAGTTGCTATGAATTGCGGCTCTGCCATGCCACCCTGCCTTGGAGCCAACTGAGTATGGACTGAAACATCCAAAAACTGTAAGAAATAAACCTTTCCTTTCCCAACTTTTGGCATCAGGTATTTTGTCTCAGCGACCACTAAAATGTAACTAAGACACCAGGATGCCCTAAAATGGTAACTATCTACAAACAAGGAAAAGGATAAAGAGATGAGGAAGAATGTGTTTCTGTAGAAGCAAAAAGAAATTGCTTCCTTGACCAAAGAAGACTAGTTGTATGTATATGTATGATGTTTCATATGGGTTTAAAGATTTAGCATGTCAGTAATACTCTGATATTCCCAAATTTTTCTAGTTTTTTTTGTAAGATCCCAGCCCACTCCTTCTCAATAAATAACCATCACATAAGATACTAGATAAAGCTTTTAATTATGTCAGTCTTGTAACAGCCAGATTCAAGATCAATATCAGAGTGTATTTTTTGACCTTAAACATGGTCTTTGTGGGTTAAATCAGTCTTACAGCTTAGTCTTGAAGTTACTGAGGTCAGTCTACACCATCATATAAGAAATATGAGCTTCCTGTTTTGCTTTTACCCAACGTCATTAGAAGTAGCTATCCCACCATGTCACCCTAGAAGTTTTTCTGAAGAGTGTCTCTTTATATAACAGGCATCAATCAGGCTACCAAGAGCTGACTATAGTGAGCAGATTTCCAGTGACCAGAAGAATAGCTTAACCAGTTGTTTTTCCATAGTTAGTCTACCAGCATAAGTGAACTTCCATTTCATATCTGTTGTTAGTGTTCAATCTTCCAGCATTAATTTACATGTGAGTAGTATTCTATAGTTTTAGGTGAAAGGTAGAATCCAAACCAGAGACTTTATCATAAAGGTATTAGACTCTTACAAGGGAAAGCGGAATAAACAAGATAGCCATGAGGGGTGCCCTATGGAACTATAGAGTGGTGCCTTAGCAGGGCTCTCCCCTAATATGACAAACTGTCTGTAACCTTGTTGATCTGTTAAAAGTCAGTAGAAGAAGCAATGGCTTTGTTTTGATCTTGAACTTGTCCCTGATAAGAAAAGATAAGGATTGCTGATGAGCAGTTTCACCATACTATACATCAAGAGACAAAAGCAGATCCTCAGAAGGAATCATGGCTCCTCTTGAGAATGGAGGGTGGAAAGCTAGAAGTTTTCAAAAAGCAAATATTAACCAAATGGGATAGTTTTATAATATGCTGTTATATATGTAATGTCACAAAAATGTGTCTATTATACTAATCATAGTTATCACTAGGTAGTAGGATTCCTAGTTCATTTGTACTTTTGTATACTTTTAAAATTACCCACATTTTCTACAAAAACACGCTTTCAAAAGGAAAACACTGTAGAAATAAAAATAAATGAAAGGAAATTTAAAAGTAGCTCTAGAACACTAAAAAGCTGGTTATAAATCACCTGTGCCTATTTGATTGGTTTCTTCCTTTCTTCTGTTATTGGTGAACACTAATATTCCTTTATCTCACTAAAAAGTGTCATAGAAAAAGGAAAATAACTGTCAATAAGAATAATCTTAGCTAATTGTAAGTACTAATTGCATGCTAAACATCTTGCTAAATGCTTCATGTGGATATTATAATTGTTCCCATTTTATAGATGAAATAAGTGAAACCCAGAGGTATTAAGTAATTTAGTTCAGGCCTCTGAATAAACAACTGAAATGAAATTCTAATGCATATTTTTCTGTGGGCTCCTTAGCTCTCTATGAGAGCACTTAGTATGTCTGTATATATTATGGAGTTCACAATCCTTCATGAACTCATCGGAAATGCTTTTTAAAAGATGCTACGAGTGGTCTCAAGAAATCATTATTTTTAGGTTCATACTTAAATTTTCAGTAAGTATTCACCATGTTCCAACACTCTGCCATGAATTAGATCTAATTTGTGCCCCTAAAGTCTCAAGTGTTCAGCGTCAGGACTTCTGGAAGGAGATTGGGTCACGAGGGAACAGTTTAACATGCTGTTAGGAGGTAGAGCCTGGTTCCAAGTGTTGGTTTACTGGTAGGATGACCTGAGTGTATTCTCGTCTCTAGCTAGCTCCTCTCTCTCTCTGTTTCTTGGCTGTTATGGGATGACCAGGTTTTCTCTGTCAGGCTCTTCACTGAATGCCATTTTTGTCTTGGAACCATCTACCATGGACTAAACTCTCAGAAACTGTGAGTCAAATAAATTTCTTCTCCTCATTGTGCTTGTTAAGTAATTTTTCCTAGCAATGAGAAAGCTGATTAAAACAATACCTCAGGTTTATGTGCTTGAATTAGTGAGTTTTCATTTTTTGCTACTATCTCTAAATTCCATACTCTTGAAATCACACATTCTATATCCCTAGATATTTTACCCTTGGTCATCCTATCAGTTATTTTAATATTGTAATTTTTTTTACATTTTAGAAGCAGGGAAACAAACATCACAGTGCTATGCTTTTATAACTTCCATTAGAGGTTTTGATTTAATTCATCTGTTTTTAACTTGTCTCATCTGATAATGTAAGTTTCCATGATTTTGCACTAAATAAAGCAAGTTAACCCATATGAGAAATATAGAATTTGGGAAAGGCTCACACACATGGTTTTATAAGATATTTTTACATCCATACATTTACTTGGTTCAGAAGTCAGTGTCAGTTTACGGCCACAATGCTACATCTCAAACAATAATTTTACTGGGATTTTACCACATTAGTAGCAATTTATAAGAGCAAACTGTAAATCTGATTTATTTTGCTCAGATTGTTATTTTCTAAACAATTCAGTATTTTTCTACATTTTATAAGATTCACCCAGTTTATGCAGGAGTAAAAGTTTCAATGAATTTGCAATTGATATTTCTATCCATACGGTAGGATTTCACTTACCTCTGACATTTAGATGTCCCTTTGATTACAATATGCAAATAAAGCAAAAAGTTACATCCTTATTGCAAGATAGTGAAAGAATCTCACTTGAGTAAATGTCACTACCTAAAACTAAAATGTACCCTGAACTTAATTTTGCACAATACGGTTGTTTTCAGAAAGACTTTCTATGCTTTGGATAAACCAACAACTCTTGATAACCTGTCAAGTGCCAGGTGCCATGAGAGGTATTGACTGGTTATCATAGTGCTTCTTGATAGAGCAACTCCAGAGGATCTTCCCATGATCATTTCCCAGGACCAAGGCTACAGAAGAATGGATTAAAATGCAAGAGAGGCATAACCGGGGGAATCTGTTAGGAATCTGTTAAAATAAAACAGAGGCAAGTTATGAAGGCCTGCATCAATGTAGTGGTAGTAAGAGAAACTGGAAGAGGTGGAATCAAGGAATACGTAGGAGGTAGAATTCAGCACACCTGAAGATTCATTGGAATTATTGTAGGAATTTGAGTTAAAACATAGGAACATTTCCAGGATAAATGTCAGGGTTTGTTTATTTACCTGTCTTACTTTTGCAAGTGGTAGAAAGCTGAACTTCTCTTTTTTAATCCTGAGCATGATGAGGTCAAGAGGAAATGCTTAGATAGCAGCTGGATTATAATTAAGAAGAGAAATCATGTTGGAAAAGCAGTAAGTTTGTGAACAACTGATATGTGATAAGAGTGAATGAACTAGATAATGGGAGCTCACATAACAATACTAAGGCAAACCGAGGAGAGTCCAATACATGTGATATAAAAGTTCTTCACACATACTAAATGCACACACAAAAATTAGATGAAAAGATGAAGAGCCTTAAATGTATCACCTCTTCTTAATGAACACAAAGACATACAAATCTATGATTGTTCCCTGTGCTGAAGTAAAAGCCCTATGGACTTAAGATTTAATGTATTTTATTATAATTAATTAAATCTAGAATTTACAAAGCAGGTTAGGTGTGGAAGAGATTATTCACATTTTAGTCATGATACAATTGAAGCTAAGAAATGTGCCTTTTTTCCGAGGCCACAAGGATGCAATTCATAATGTTAGAACCAAGATTTAAAACACTTTTCCTTCACATTGAATGAGGAATTATTGAAAGACAGGTTTTATTTATTACTTCAGAATTCAGGAATTAGAAAGAGGACGGGGAGCAGAGGGAGGAGAATTTGTTCCTTGGAGTATGAGGCCAGGTAACAAGTTTGAAGGCAGCTCTGCAAATTGAAGCCGTGTGAATGAAATGGTCCTTTCTGTCTTCCTCAAAGCCAGCAGTGATCCTCCCCTGACCACCCCCAGTGCTCCCTGAGTGCACCGCTTTTTTGCTAGGTTTACAGAGCCCTGGCTCTGTCTCCCATCAGAACTAACTCAGCAAAATTTGCATTAATAATCTTGTTCCCCAAACGCTCGACCTGAAATTCCCTTAAGACATTCAGATTGTTGAATGAAATTGTGCTTGCAATTTAAAATACAAAACAAACTGAGTTCCCTCTGCCCTCTTAAATCAGAAAGCCTTTCTAGAATAGTTTGAATTCTCTGAGTCATATTAATGGGTGTTTTAACATGTTGGAAAGGCAACTGTTCTTTATGCAAGTAATTTTTTTGGTTTTCATCCATCAACCAGCAACTTGTTCCCACACATTGCTTGTCTGCATGTGTGCCCTTCTCCACTTGTGTGAAGAATGTGAGATTAGGTGGAGGGAAGGAGGGCTATAATTCTTAGTGTAATCAATCAATGTGCTCAGGAACTTCTATGGAGTCAGGTTACATGAAACTCAGAACAGATTTCTCATCCAAGTGGATGTTCTATTTTCATGGAGAGTAACAGGGACTGAAGTTTCCCTAACAATGTCTCTCAGTGTGAATTCACTGAGTTTTAGGGCACAGCATAGAATTACCTTTCAGGAGGAAATCTCAAGTGAAATATTAAACAAAGTAATGCTAATTTTCTAATAAAGATTACCGTGAGAAAAGAATCTTTAAAATGGGGTGCAGACCTTAACACCACTGGCCCTGGCTAAGAGAGAAGGGGCTCAGGCTTGGGGGCCTTCATTTCATTTTTCAGAACTAAATATCGTATGAACTCAAAAATCCTAATCTGCAAATTTCTCTTACCCCCATCTACCCCTTTTATCTAGAGCCTGGTCCAACAACCAGGTCTCCAATCTGTTACCTCATCCCCTGGATTGACTGCCTCATTGGAGGAAGCATTTTCTTATGCAAATGATCCAGGCAATTACCCTAATAGACATGCCTCCAGCATACATTAAGTCTTGTGATTTTTCTCATGATCGCTATGATTTGCTTCCTATCAAGTTGTGAGCTTAACAGACGCGAAGTAAACTGGTAACTCTGTTTCTTAACCAGCAAATCATTAGCCAAAAAGTGGACCATGGTTCTTCATCAGAATCCTTTATTTCAAATCCTTGGCTTTTCTCGTTTCTGGGACAAAATATCCAACATTCACAATGTAAAGAAGAAGAGGTTTATTTTGGCTCTTTGTTACAGTTGCTGGCCGGTTCTCTCCAAGGTTGAAACTGGAAAGCAGGAGCATGACAGAGAAAAAAATCACACTCAACTCGCGACAGCCAGGAAGCATAGCACAAGAAGCGGAGGCAGGGAGGCAGAGGAAAAACCGCCAGCTCACACCCCTGGTGCGGTGCTTGTCCCGAGCAGGCCCTACCTGCTAAAAGAGCGGTCAGCTTTGCATCCAACCGCGGATGAATCTCCTAATGAGCACAGTATCCCATGATCCAATCACCTTCCACACACAGGATTTCAGGTGACGTCTTTGAACTAAGTTGTCACACGAAGCAATGCCCTTCCTCAAGAAGTCATAGTTTGAGCTCCTTTTCCAGCTTTGTAGAAAGTTACCTATTTTGACTAATTTTGGATTTCATTATTTTATGGGAGAGGATAAGAATATCAGTCTAAGTTTTCATATAAGATTAGAGAGACTGTACTTAGCTCTTGGCATATTGCAAGTGCTACCCATATCTTAATTGTAACAGTATTAGATAGAGCAAGGATTTGAGGGTGTACTACTGTTATTACTATAGCAACAATTGTCATTGTACTTTGATTATTGCTACTGTTGCTTCCACAGCTGCAGCTACTACTGACAGCTACTGTTAGCGTAATGATTACTAATATTACTATGGGCATCTACCTTATAAGATGTCTGTAGAAGTTATAGTATGGTCAGTTCACATTTAAGTACCTGGCACGTTCTACGCACACAATAAACATTCCTCCTCCAAGTGACTGACTCACATTGAAGAGTCTGGAGGAAGGTGTTGGTTACCTTTATGTAAGAACATTGTGGTGAGTTCAGGACCAGCCTAGACTGAATGGCAAGACTTTGTCCCAAAATCAAAAAATAAAACTGTTGTATGTGGAAGTGAGACACATATTGAGAAAATCTTCTTGGACAAATGGATAGAGCATGGTGCCTCGTCCTGCACGTGGTTGCATACCCGTTTGTGCAGAGGGGAGAAAGAAGTGGTAAATAATGCGCTAAGCTTTCTTGAACTGAATGATATTGGGAATATGCGAGAGACACTATTTGAGTACAGCAGGCCAACAACACACCTTACCAACAGCTGTGCCATTTTAGATTCAAATAAAACACTTTGTTGTTGTTGTTTTGTAACAGGGTCTTCATGTGTGGTTCAGGCTGCCGTGGGCTCATGGTGGCCCAGGCTGACCTCAAGCTCAGGATATCCTCCTGTCTCAGCCACCCTACTGGTCAGACTGCAAACATGTCCCGCCATGCCAACCATAGCTTTTTAACATTGTAAGAAAAAAACCATTTATGGGATCATAAGTAGCTTTTCTTTTAAATATAGAAGACATTCCATAGAAGTTTCCTTTGAAATTAGTCATATTGTGTCAAGGGAGGGGAAGGCATTCACCCAAGTGCAGAATAGAGGATATGAAACATCTACATACGTTGTTTTGTTCATAATTAAAAGAAAACCTGCAATGTATTGTTTCCTTCATTTAATATATATGAATTGTCCTTTTAACTCTAACAATTTAGTCCTCAACAATTCCCATCATTGTTGAGTTTGCAAACTTCACTTCTCTGCAGATAACTTTCTAGATCCACAATTGTAGGTAGAGAATATGTTCTGAACTCCAAATGAGAGGATCTAGTAGATGCTTGGTCGAAACAGTCAGAAGCCTCAAAACAAGCCTCAAAACAGAATGCAGGTCCAGTTCAAGACTGAGGCCTTGATGCTCCCTGGAGAGTCCCAGGAGCATGAAGGCTGAAAGGCTGAAAACGCTGGAGTCTGATGTCCACAAGGCCTCAAGCAATAGCAATAGCAAAAGACACACTGGCTTAAGCAGAATGGAGGTTTCCCAGTGCAGTGCAGCTTCCTCCTTCTCCTTTCCTCCCATCCAGGTTGCAGGCAGGTCATTCTCCAGCAGTTTGCTGGGTTACACATGCCATGCATCTCTGCAGAGACTCACAGATACACCTGGAAGTGTTCTTTCCTAGCCTTATAGGTGTGTTTTAGCTTAATCAAGTTGACAATCACGATGAAGGGTCATATTTATGTATATCATGTTTTTCCCCACATGCACATACTTATGCTTCTTTATAAATTAGGTACAGTAAGAGTTTAATAATAATAAAATAGAATATTTACAGCAGTGTACGACAAAAAGTTACATGAACGTCGTCTCTCTCAAAATACTTTGTAGTCAGGGCTGGGTATTTAGCTCAACAGCATAAGCGCCTGCCTTGCAAAGCAGGCAGTCGTGAGTTCGATCCCCGGTACCGATAAAAAAGAAAAAGACAAAAAAAAAAAAAAAAAAAAAAAAAAACCTTTGTAGTCCTTTGTGTGCAGATGTTCTTATGGCTTCTCTTTGTGTATCCAATGACCTGCATTGCTATTCTTCCAGTGGGGACTCATTATTAAGAAAAATAAGACTCATTTGCACAAAATCATGGCAATAACAAGACAGTCATTGTGAAATCCAAGATAAACTCTAAGTGGCTGAAAGCATGTAGCATATACAGAATGGATACTCTGGACAGAGGGGCGGGATGATTCACATTCTTGGTAGAGCAGAGAAGGATGATGAAAAATTTATCACACTTCTCAGAGTTGTAGGCATATTAAAGCTTACACGTTTGTTTCTGGAATTCTTCCATTTATTATGCCTGACTGGAGGTAACTGAACCAACAGACATGAAATTACGCATAAAGGGAGATGGCTCCTTACCTGTTGTTATAATCCAATTATTATCACTCATGTATCAATAGTTACACTTTCAAGTCTAACTTATGCTTTATAAAAGGGAAAAGAGTTCGCATCTAATTTAGACATTTTGTTTTATATCAAGGATGGCATTTAAAATATATCCATTTGGATTGCACAGGTGCCACTAAGGGGAATGCTACTAACCAACAGGCACAGGTGAGCTGGTCTTTGCCTTAATATGGTCTTTCCTGCCACTCCACTCCAGGTGCAGCATTTGGCTGACATCTGTTTATTTCACTTCCAATCATGTACTTGCCTGAGACAACCTGATTTGGCCCACTGTTTTTCACATCCTCAATCTTTAGCTAATCTTAAATTACTTTGGGGAGTGGATGTATAAGGGTATTCTCTGTGGAATTTGAGTCATATTTTTTGTATATGTCATCTTTTCTTATTTAAAAATTAAAACAAATCCACTGCAGAAAATATAGAATATATAAAGATCCCAGAAGTAATTGAATCGCCCATAACTCATCTACCTAAAGGAAATCGTTAGATAGATAGATGCTTGCCTTTCTAGATTTATGTATAACAGAATAAAATAATTTTCATTGATTGTTTCTACTTGATTTAGCAAAATAGTGTGAACATTTTCTCAAAAATGTATTCTTAAAGACTATGCTTTAAATGGCTACATTGAACACAACTGACTTTACTTCAGCCACAGCAGGTACTTGGATTGTAGTTTGGGGTTAGAATAAGGATTTAGAGTGGTGTTAGGGTAAAAAAAAAAAAAGAAAAGAAAGTCCACTGTCTTCTCCATGTCTTCATTATACACAGTTTTTACACAAACTGGCCTTCTGGGCCATTCTATGTTGGGACCCTAGATTATAAAGTTTTGAAGGTTGGAGAAAAATCTGCGCCTGTGTTCTTCCACAGAACTTGTTTCTTAACGGGTGTGCTGAGAATGTAACAATGTCCCTTAGCCCTGTCTCTAGTCACTTCCTGTCCTTAACTTCCTTTCAAGTCTTGGCATCTTGGTAGGGATGTTCAGTGCTGGGAACCGTGCTAAAGCTGCCCAGAGACCATCATCTGTTTTAATCCCCGCGGTTCTGTGAGACACTTATTATTATAGTCACAGTTTTTCATTTCCTTTTCCTCTCACTCCTGGTCATAAAACGACATGCAGTTTGAACTTTAGTTGAGAGAAAATCCTCACAGTATGTGCTCAAGTCTCAAGCAGGAAGCTGTTTGCTTTTTACCAAATGTGCTGAGAACAGCAGTGTCCACACACACACACACACCCCACGGCCTCCCAGCTTCTGATGCAGATTTGGTCATTTGAAGCCAAGGGGGCATTTTAGGGGCAGGAAGACCCTGCTACTTGCACGCTGGGCTCAAGAGGTACAATTGTTAATTGTTCTTCATAAGTAGAAACGGCCTGAGGAGCTTTTCTTACAGTTCAGAAATTCCTAAATGACTAGGTTTTTTTTTAAATCTGCTTTTAAAATTTTATAATATTACCCTCACAGTCATGCTTCTTAGATCTGTTTGTGTGTAATATTATTTTTCCTGTATCAGTGTGAGAAACTGGAAAATGTAAGATCTGTACACTGCCAGGGCACCCTAAATAGAACGAAAAAGGTTACCTTGAGAGTTCTGATACAGCTTTAATCATTTTTACTCAGAAGCCTATGAAAAATTATTCTCAAAAGAGTATTAGAATACCTTAGATGTCTGGATGTCAGACAAAGTAATGTTCAATTAAATGTGACTTATAGGTATACAACCAAAACTTTGTGTATAACCATGACCCATGTTCTGTGTGCCAGATTAGACCTATCTACACCAAAAGATCTTTTGTTATTTTTAATATTTTCTTTGCTAAATCCATCAAACTAACTCCATTATTAATAATAAACAGTACAGATTAAAAACCCCAAATAAGTAGTGTTGCATAAGGTTTTCTAGTACTGGGTTAGCATAACTTTATTTAATCTTTGTAATAATACTATGATATGTAAATAGTCATTTCTGTTTTAATAAAGAAAAGGATAAATGAATCTCAGAGAGTTTAAAGAACTTGCTACATACCACTGTTTCATAAGTGGCAGAGAGGTATGTAAAGACAGGTGGCCTGGCCCCAAATGTACTATCCTCCCAATGCGACCTAGGTGTTTAAAACGCTAAAAAAGCCTTTCATCCCCCACAATGTGCACAAATACCTAGAAAGCTGATCTGAAGCACTTCAGGCCACATCTGAAGTTCATAGTGTAATTACAATGCTTGGCATTGGATACAGACAGAAGCATCATCATACTAATTAGGCAACTGGCTTAATTACCAGGTTCCCGGGGGAGGCGGCTCTGCCAAGTCCAGCATTTCACCAATAGATCTGAAAATAGGCATTATCTCCTCTCTCACTGAAGAACCTGATGAAAGCCCAAGACAAAAGGAGGCTGTGGGAGGAGGCCACCCGGGACCAGGCTGGAGGGCTTTCGGCACAGAGCACTGGCTCCTGCTCACACGGCCCAGGGCAAGATGGATCTGAGTTGATACCTGGGACTTAGGTGCGGTGAAACTCTTAGAGAGGCTCCCTAGCTGGCGCTCCACGGAAAACAGAGAGGTTAGGCCTCACTTTGTTTGCTTCCGTTCCCTGAAGCTCCTCAATGAGCCTACTTGGAAAGAAACTGTTTCCTGTACAGAAGGTGGTGGAACTGGCTCAGCTCCCGTCTGTTTTCTCCTTCCTGTGGGAGGAACATCGTGCCTAATCTGTCTGATTTGATTAGAGAGAATCTAATACAAACACGGTGCCTGCTGCCTTGACTTCCAGCAGGGTTTAAAATCCTACGTGGTAGCATTTCTAGACAACCTCAAATTATATGTCATGAACCCGGATCAGCATTGTCACCACTGAGCCCTGCAATAACCCTACACACCCTTGGTGACTACAGCAGGAGTCTGAGTGCTGTTCTGGCTCTTCTGTTGCTCAGCTTACTGAGGTACCAGAAATTGATACCTCAAAAGTGTTTAATGAGAAGTAGCTGGCCACTCAGCCACAAAGATGAGATTTATTTGGTAACCTTTTGGTTTTATCTTGCCTGCCTCCACATAACTGGCAATAATGAGTCCTATCTGTGGACTTTTTTTTTTTATCTTCTCATTTGATCCTGGCTGTAGGTAGGCAGTCAACAAACAAAGCCCTCACAGCAGCTTAGAAGTGGTAAAAACATGTCAGTCTGACTCCAAATGCCACATGCCTAACCACTTTCCCACACTGACTTCTCCAACTGATTTACAGAGAATGGGCTCTAGTTAACAGACTGCTACTTAAAAACTAAAGGAATTCATTTTCTTTTTTCCCAGAGCTGGAGATTGAACCCAGGATTTTGTTCTTCCTTAGAATCTGCTCTGCCACTGAGCTACACTGCCAGCCCCTAAAGGAGTTCCTTTTTGTTTTTAATTTTCATTATCAAGCAAAACTTGAAAGTATATATCCCTTAGGATATTTGGAAGAAATATTTGGTACTTTGCTCTTAATTTTCAAAGTAGAATAAGCCCTATTTTGCTACCTGTGTGTGCAGAAGCTGCTAATCATTCTGTCTCCTACCAAAAAGGAATTTCCATCTTCCTACAGGCGGAGCTGGCCTTCTGAGAAAGTTTATTTTAAGAAAGTATTAGCATCCATCATCACCACTAATTGCTATTTACTAGGAATCACACAGTACCGTGTAGATCATAGACACACTCCAGAGAGCTTACTCTTCACTTGGAGCAAGAGACAGAACATAAATTAGCTTCTTTTCATGCATGTAAAGATGCTTGTCTGTCCTTCCCTACCTCTTAGGAATCCTGCCAACAAAGAAGGTTCCGGGAATCCTAATCTGTTAGCACCGAGTAACCTGATAATGCCCACAAGAATACAAATGGCAGGGCACACTTGACACCTGCTGGTATTAACATCAAGAGCCCGATGAGAGCCAAGGATTCACAGCCTCTCCTTTGGGACTCTGGTCCCATCACACTTCCTCACTAACAATACCTGTACAAAAATGAGGAGATTTGGAATTAGGCTTTCAGAAAGGCTGCCTTCTTGTGAGAAAGCCTTGGGTACTCAAACTTCCTTCGTTGTGCTGTGGTAGCTTGCTCTGTTTTTTGATTACCATTAAGTTTCTCACTAATAGTTCTAAGCCTCTGACTTTTTCAGATTGCACAGATTTTTCCTGGAAAAAGGAATATATCCACATCTGAATTCGTAAAACATGTTCTTTAAGTGGAAGAGGATTTTACTAAACACTTTAGTACAAAGTGAAGCACAGCTTTGTGGCTGGTCCTTAGAGATTCTAAGGTCATTTCTCACACATCCGTGGTACAGGCCAGGAACACAGAAGTGGCACACCCACAGCAGGCACCTGCCACCTGCTCCATCCTCCCGTGACAGCCATGTCGGAGCCAATATGTTATAGTCATGTGAATGCAGTGGGCGTTGCATGGGTTACCACTCCCATGCAGGTCCCTGAGATCCGTCAGACACAAGGGCCAGCCTCTGTTATGCACTTCTCTAGGAACTCGTTTCTTTTCTTGTGCTGCATGTAAGTTTTAGAAAATTGGAAAAAATATCTTTATTTAGGTACTGTAAAAGTAAAAATTTCTTAAGGTTATGGTGTTTGGATCCAGATTGCTTGGGTTTAAATTCCAGCTCCTGTAATTAGTGGTATGTCACTTTGAGTACCCGATTTGACCTCTCTGTCCTTTCTTTCCACATTTATAAGACGAAGATGTAAAAATACTTTGAGGGTGAAATAACTGCGTAGATGTAAAGTGCTTAAAACAATGCCTGGATCATTGTCATTACAGAGTAAATTAGCAGATACAAACATGTCACAGGATTTTGTAGATTATATTCTCCTTGTATATCTCAAGTAATCTTAATTTTATCATTAAGCATATGAACTCCTGGAATGTTAATATCAATGCTAATGGAATATACTACAGTTAATAAAATATTCCATGAACTATATTAATTGTCATAAGAAAAATTGAGCCTGCACTTTTCCTTGTGAGTAAATTTTATCAGGCCTTGGTAAAAACTGAATGCTCCTTTCATGAAAAATATTTGAATGTTCTTTTTGCTTATCTCTGCTAAAGAATAACTTAAACAATTTTTGTATATCTGTACTGTAAAGGTTAATATAATTCCAGTTTTCCTGGTGGTGTTAGTTTGACAACTTCTGTTTCTTTTATGCAAATTGAACTTTATATATGTAAGGTTCTTCTTCAGTAAATTTTAATGATTTCATTTTTAAAAGGTTCCGTTCCACCAATCTATTGGCATGAAATCGAGTAGTACAATGTTTTCATTCTTTTAGTTTCACATGTTGCTATTATTTCCTTCACACTACTTTTACTTTTTATACTTTTTTAACAATGAGTAATTAGTGTATAACCCAATAAAATCAGCTTGCAGATGATTAGTTTCACTTCTTATTAAGGCTAATTTCTAATTTTAATTCTTAATTTATCTCTTTAGTCTCAGCTGTTCTCCTTCATTTCACTTTGTTGTATTTTATAAGTTCTTCCATAAAATGTTAAGGCTTACGTATTTAGTGATGAGACAGCAAATCATATGGATTTTCTGTGTGCTCAATTTGTACCTCAAATGCTCTTTAACTTTTCTAATTTTCTGGATAAACTGAGATTATATGGTCTCTATTTCATTAGAAACAAGAATATATTTAGGATAATATAAACTTGGTCCTAAATGGACCAAGTTTCTGGACCATTTGTTTCCTGATTTTATTTAATACTATAATTCATTGAATTTTTATGACATGATGTTGAATTATTTACTATTTAGAATTTATAGATGTTTACTTGTTGACATATAATGTTAACTAATTTTTATGTATGATCAGTAAGCAAGGTATTTTCTCTCTCTTACTATATCAAGTCTGAAAAATACCAATAAGGTGTACTTTTAAAATTAGAATATATAAATAATACATATTTTTGCTTAATTGGTGTCTAACAATTATGGGATGCAGTATGATTCAATAATCTTAGTAATATTTTTGTCTCTTTAGACAGTAAAGATGAGTTTCTTACTATGAGCAACAATAAATGTTTTCTCATCTTTATCCTCAAACTATAGTTAATAATATTATCTTTGTGTTTACTTTATACGTGTAATCTCATTTACTTTCCTCTTATATGCTCCGTCAGTTTTAGTTCTTTTGTTTTTATTTTATTTACTTATTTATTTGGGGAGAAAGGGAAGGGGTACTGGGACTCAAATTCATGACTCTGCTCTTGCCAGGCAGGCGCTGTGCCACTGAGCTACATCCCTGGCCCACTCTGTCAGTTTTAATAAGGGATCTGTGTCCCTGGGATGATTGCTGATATCATCAGCAAATTTGTCCCAGGGTACTTCTCATCTTCCTTCTCTTCTCCATCTCTGTCTGTTGGCTCATGTCTACATAGTCAGGGTGTATGATGTGAACTTGTATTCTCTCACTGGGATATACTCCTCCCTGCAGTGTTAATTTTCTACTAATTTATATTCAGTGTATTAGCCACCTCCAATTCTTTGCTCTCATTTCCCAGTTACAATGATTCATTTACGTTCATATTCTTTTATTTTTGTAGAAATCTTTCCTATGGTGAAAACTGTATGCAAGCATGGGGCTGAGGGTATAGCTGAGTGGCATTAGCACCTGCCTGGCAAGCACAAGGTCATGAATTCCATTCCTGGTACAAAAATATAAACAACAACATGAACAAAAAAAATACTGTATGCAAGCCTGACCTTAGCTGGAAATGAAATCTCTGCCTTACGTTTTCTCTCCTCAAGGTCCTCGTAGGTGTTGCTTCACTGTCTTGTGTCTGTTAACCGCTGCTGAGATTAAACCGGAAATGAGCTTGGCTTTTGTTTCTGGATTTGGTCCATGAAGTCTGTTGCATCAGCCCGGATAATCCAGTTCCTACATGTAATATTGCAAATAGGTTCGGGTGTTGTACTTGAGAGTTTTTTCCCTTTCCTAGGAAGCTGCATGCTGCTTTCTCAAATCAGCCAATGCCAAGATCTCTACCCATAGAAATTTCTCCCTGCTTCACTCTGGGCTCCACGGTGGCTTCTGTTCTGCTCAAACTCAGCGGCTTACCCAAACCCTGTAAGTGTTTCAAGGTCTAGGAATTATATGACTCTCCTAGGATCATGGAACAAGGTATGCAAGGCTTGTGAACATTTGCTTTCATTCTTTTTTCATTTTGGTATCTTTACAATGATTTCCAGGGTAGAGGAGAAAGTTCTGGTCCAGCAGCATGTTCAGGGAGGCACTGAAAGCTTTATGCCTCTCGAGATTCTAACTGTTGGTCACTTACCTAGCGGGTGGCATCCTGTGTTTGGGGAGTACCTGACTGCATTAGCATAACTACAGAATTACCAAATTGGTGTGTGTGATGCTTATTTATGGCATTTTTCAATAATTCTAGATGCAAATATTTCATTAAATGATATTAATATAAAAAAATTTTATAAGTGATTCTGCAGCTTTAAAATCCCCTTCCAAGAAACATATATAGTACAAACTAAATCTCTTTAGATGGTACCATATTTATTATTTCTTTTATGTCTCAATTTTATGAAGACAGAAATGAAGCCTCTTAACTTTTGAGCAGAATAATCAGAGATTTCTATGTTTATCAGTTGGAAATTGAAGTATGAAGCTAAAAAGTAAAATAATTGTTTGAAGCCCAGGGATGTCTAGTCATTTAACATTTACTTCTTTGTTTACTTATTTATTTATTTAATACCAGGGATCAAACTCATGACCTTGGACTTGCCAGGCAGGCACTTATGCTGCTGAGCTAAATCACTAGCTCATATTCTTTGAATGTGAAAACATATTGGAAGATTAAGTACAAATAATTTATTGCTTGACATAATGTACTTCATCATTCAGTTAAGTAGCACATATACTCCAAGAAATGAGATCATTACTCTCTCAGTAGTGTCTGAGAATGTCTTTGTTTTGAAGAAAAGACCCAGGTGTTTGGTTTCAATAAGAATTACCACCCAGGTGTCTGCCCTAATAACCATGAGATACTTAGCCTAAATATCCAAAAGGAAGGGAACTGCTTCATTATTTCTACTTTGAAAGGCACTCATAAGGGTTTATGACAAATATATTTATTACCTCTTGTGGTATGAAATTTACCCTCAAATTTAGCACTTATTTATTTAATTAGTTATTGCCAGGGATCAAACTCACAACTGCGCACTTCCAAGGCACTCACTTATGTGGCTGAGCTAAATTCGCAGTCCAAATTTAGCCATTTAAAAGAGCAAACATTATCTTGTATGGTTTCTGAAGATCAGAAATCTGGGAGCAGCTTAGTTAGGTGGTGCTGGATCTGGATTTCTATGAGGTCATTTGTGCTGTTGTCTCGGGTGTAAACACCTTTAGGGTTGGAGGAGATAGAAGATTTGATGGCAAGGTCAATTACTTGGCATTTCATGGGAGTCCTCAGTGATCCGTCCCCAAGGACTGCTCACAAAAGGGCAGCTTTACACCAGAGTGAACCTGAAGGAAAATAGTATAGGCTGTCTTATATTCTGTTCTCATCATTGCTGTCACATTCTACTGGTCACATAGACTGATACTAGCACAATGGCAGGGGAATGTACAAGAGTGTGAGTTCCAGGAGATGGTGATCACTGGGGACTATCTTGGAAGCTAATAATCACAAGATGTCTGACTTGTTGCAGGAAACATGGCAGGCACTGGTATCAGGCAAATATGCATAGAAACATCTAATCATTCCTGCAGTTAGTCATTTGATCACAAATCTTGTATTTAACATGAAGATAGCAGACTCTTTTATATACCAGGAATTCTAAAATAAATAATATATGGGTTCCACCCCTGTTGGAAGAGGGAAATAGACAATGATGTTCTGTGCTGTTTAAGAAAGGATGAAATCAAAGACTGTGAAAGTATTATTTCCAAAGATGAGCACACAAGCATCTCTCAATCTATGTCTTGTTCTTGAGTGTGATTTGAAAGTTTCCCACCAAGTGGTAAAGTGTGTGTCTCTTCACAATCTTAAATGTGAGAAGCTATCAAACCACTGCCACTAATATCTATGGAAGAAATCTGTGACAGAAATGCTGCCATACTTTTTTTTTCTGTTTTAGCCCTTAACTAATTGGGCAGTTTCTACTGCCAGATTCTTGAATAAAGCTCCCAAATAAAAGTGGCTTTCTTTAGCAACACAAAACTAATCACTGGAGAAACCTCAAAGATACACATTTTGGTTTTGATCAAGAACATCCCTCCAAAGTCCTCATGTGACATTGGGAGGGTGACTGAACCTTGCAGGCACTGTGGTTAACTTTCTGCTGGGACATGAAGTCTGGTGGGAGGGGTGAGTGGCTGGGGACTGTCCTGGAAGGGGCTGTTCTGTTAAATTACTGTCACTAATATCTATATATCCCTGCCCAGCTCCTCCTTTACCTCTCTGTGGATTTTTAGTGTTGTTTGTTTGGGTTTTGCCACCATTATATGAGCAGCTTTCTTCTATCAGATCTTTCCTTCACGTCCTTTGTGCCTTGGAGCTAACTGGCCATGGACTAAAAGTGTGAACAAATACACTTCTTTCCCTTCTCTTCCTTGTCGATGTTGGATGTTAGTTGGATATTTGCTGAGAAAAGTGAAGAGGAGGAGGAAGAGAGGAGGAGAAAGAGGAAGGGAGGAGGAGAGGACAGGAGAAGAGAGGAGTAAAAGTGCTTTGATGGTAACTCACAAGTGAAAAAGCCATTTGGAAGTAAATTCTGCATCAGCTGATACAATGTTGGTTAAAAAGACCAACACAGTTCCTATACTATCAACCCACAAAGCCATGAGCAATATAAGAATGGTTGCTTGTAGCCACAGAATTTGAGTAGCCCGTTACCCTGAAAGTAATCACAGAGATAATGAGCACATCACATGACATGTTTAGTAACCCATTAAATAGAGTTCGTCACTCTGTTACACAGTGGACAGGAGAGTGTGAAGCTCCCACAGAACACAAAGAATGCAATGTTTTATGTATCCAGCTAACCACCGACGAGGGAGAGGTAAACATTTTTATCTCTTCTGAATGCTGGAATGAAAAATTACCTTTGAGATTAGAGGTGATCTTATTGGAGATATGCAGTAGTTGAGCAGGGCAGGGGAGAGGCTGGAGGGAGGCAGAAGCACTTGTATATCCTTATGAAACCAGCCGGGCAGTGACAATGCGGCAGAATTGCCACAGCACTGACAGAAGTGACATGCTCCGAAACACTTGAACATTCCAATGAAGACTGATTTTCAGGACGGAGCTAGATAACAAGGGCTGCAGAAGACTCTAGAATGCCTTTCACTATCAACAGTGCAAAACACAAATGAAAGTACAGGTAACATCAGTCAGGTGGTCAATAAAGAATTTGGTTTCAGAAATTTTGAATTTGAGATGTGTAGGAGGTTTTTAATGATTTAAGTCAAGTCCTGAAAAGTGATTACACTGTGCCTTTTCCCCACCTAATTTTTATCTTTTTTTTTTCACACGTGCTAATTATTTTTAATAGAGGGCAGCAATCCAAGAAATGTTAGTTGCCTCTGAGTTCTGTTAATAGCTCCATACAGGTCCTCATAGTATAATGATCGCAACATCTAACCAACTCACTTTCCAATTTGATTTTTTTTTAACTAATGATAGGCATAAGGTCCGGGAAATAGCTGGGTTACAATTTCTGCTAGACAAATTATGTATGTAATTACAGGCGCATCTTCACAATGATATGCAAGCATCGGATGCTTCTATAGAGAAGATAATTGTCAACCTTTGCACTGTAATTAAGTATAAATGGGAACCTGCATCATTTTCCAAATGAGCAAACAGTAAGCCCATCTTGATTGGCTGTACCGTGGCAGCAAATGAAATGGGTTTGCTGCACAGGTTAATTAGTCATCTATGGATGTCACAATCCTTTGAAAACTCCACATTAGATCCAAGTACTGGGGCTAATTAGTACTACATTGTTGAAACTCTGCATGATTTTTACCTGACTTAACTTCGCAATTCTACAATTTCACAGTTCTTTTTCTCTCAAAAATCTTTCTTTCTATAGTTCATAGCAAGATGTCTGAACTGTCTAATTAATTGTAAAATAGATGTGAATGAAGGGTTTAGATCTGGCTTCAAATCCTCCTCAATTTCAATTTTCTGTGGAAACATGGGCTATTACCACTAACCTTTGACAAACAGTAGTTAATCTATAAACTATTTGTGATTCATGTTATTTTCCATATATGCCCAAATAAACTTCAGAAATTAAAATCTTATTCCTAAGTTAATCAACATACGTACCCCTGACTACAGTTTAATACTTGTCTACAGCCTTTTAAAAATTTCTTTAAAAGACATTCTAAAATCTTAATTCCACATTTTCTGACTTTCAAAACTGCTTACACTTGTGAAAGCCAAACCCTCATCAAAGTGTAGAGTGTTAAGATCACTCCTGAAAGTTCTTTCCAGTCAAACTCCAACCCAAACCTCCAGAGGCAACATTTTTCCGGTAGTTTCTCCTGCTCTAGAACTTCATGAGTGGAATCCTGCAAGCTTAAAATTCTTCTTTTTCATTCAATGTAGTGGTTTTATGCCCATCCATATAGACATATTAGTATACAACATGGGTACCAATTGCTCAAAATCAGCTTTCCTGGATGTGATGAACTTGGATTGCTGCATCTATGTTTTCATTTCTTCCTAAGACCTTAGCACGTCTACGTTCAGGAGGTTATGCAAACAAGGAAACAGAGCAGAGGCTTATGACATACCCACCCAGCCCAGCAGTGCCATGCAGCATCCTTCACAAGTCCACCAGTGAGTCTGGACATATGTACAGCATATGTACACAGGTAGGAATGAAAGCCCTTGATTGCGCAGCCTCATACATGCACACACTACACACTGTGAAAGGAGGATTCCCTTCCTTCTCAAGCAATGAAAGATGGCCACAGCTTCTGTGCCTCTTAGATCTTGAAGTCACTTCCCATCTTCCACATTGCATTTCCTTCCAAATTTGCTTTGTTCATGACTATGCTGCTCCCTCTATGCATTGCTGGGTCTACTTGAAGTCTGCTTTTAATCTTGTTTTGATTTTTTCATCAGTTCCTTCTCACATGTGCTAATTTTTTCAAATGTTAGCGATGCTTAAGTGAGAAATCAATTTCTTTTTTCTTTTTCTGTTTTTTTTTTTTTTTTTTTTTTAATCAGTACCGGGGATCAAACTCACAACCTCCTGCTTGCAAGGCAGGTGCTTATGCCACTGGGCTAAATCCCCAGCCTCTGAGAAACAATTTCTTAGTTAAGAGTTTTCCTGGTACCCAGAAACCATTTCAATCAGAATCATTGCAACCACAGAAATTTTTAACTGAAAAAATCTCCACCATCTTGCTGGATTTCTTTTTCTAATTACTATTAGCAAGGCTCCTGCACATATACTGAGAGATTTAGAATATGTTTGTTCCTTTCCTAAAGATTTTTACATATTATCTCAATCTGTAAGAAATCATTTTAAGACACATATTTTGTTTGTTTCTGTAGAATATTCAAAATTAAGGAGATTAAATGTTGCTATTCAAAGACAAAGAGTGACCTACAACTTGAATCTAAATAATCTATAGTCTTTCAATCAGAAGGAGTCTCAAAAGTTATGTATCTAATCCTAGCATTTCACAGAGCAGACCAAAAAGACTTACAGTCTGTGAGTGATTTGTCTATGTCAAAGAGTTGAGAAATGACAGAACGAAGCCAAACCCACAGCTTCCAAGACAATTTAGGTAAGTTTTTCAATTATTTTTAGTAAATTGTCACTGTCATTAACTATACATTGAAAACCTGCACAGTTCAGGAATTGATTTCCGGCCGACAGTCATGAACAGGCCAGTCTCCATTTGAGGTTTGTGCATCCTAATGCTGGGCTTCCACTTCCACTCTGAGTTGTGTCCGTCAGCCAGCCGTTCTTCCCGAAATGATCAAACCACACTTCATTTTTGGAGAACATTATTTTTCTTTCAAAGTCTCCCCAAAACCTTCTTAACCAAAGCAAAAGACTTTTAACAAGATCATGTATTTCCTCACCCAGCGATGTAGATTCACTGCACAAACACAATAAAAAGTTTTGGCTGCCTTTTGGGAATCAAACTCTGTGTCACCTTTCACTAGGACAAACATGTCTGCTTCATTTCTGTGCATCTGTATCTACCATACTGAGAATGATAGTCCGGTGTAGGTCAGGAGAAACTTACATAGTGGAAACAAAATTGAGAAATATTTCTGCTAAGAACATAAAACATATTTTGAAGACAATATGTGATGTTGTTTTTATGTGTCTCTAGCTGGGTGCCTTGTAACACCGAGGCTGAAACTCTGGAGTACAAACTTGGGATGATGAGCACCAGCGTGAGTGAGTGTAAAAGGGAAGGGAAACACATTTGCCCTCTGGAGAACAAGAAATTTCAACCCAGTGAGCCAGTCAACAAAGCACCTCAGAGATCAGCACTTGCTGATATGCAATTTGTGGGAAGCCACTAATTGCAACTTATATAACACAGTTTTAAATCCTTCCAGAAAAACACACTTCTTCAAAGTAAGGCATTTAAAGGCTGCCATGCAGCCAAAAGCTCTTGCCTGAGATGTCTGGCATTCTCTTGTCCTGATGCTCGTAATGACAATTAGACTTAAGTGTCCCACGGGGGTAGTGGAGATGTTGGCCAATACTAAATGTACAATATTTAAAACAAGAAAGCTACTGTTTGCCTAAGGACAATCTGACTTCAGACCACAAATCTGCATTTGTGGGTTGATTATACTGCAGTGGGAAGGCTCTACTAGAAGACTTGTTGAAAATACTTTTTAAAATCGGTTCCAAGCTGCTTGCTAACCAAAACAGTGCTTACTTTCAAGAAGTCTACTAATACATAATAGCGACACATACACTTATCATTTCTCGAGAATGTGCCAAATAACCACACTCTGTATTCAAGCCAAATCTAACCTCTGCATTTTTTTTTTCTGGGCTTCATTGAGTTCTTGGGGTTTTTCCTCATGGCACAGGTTCTACCGTTTTCCTTTCTCAAAGCTTGTCTTTATAAATGTCTCCCTGAGTTTTTTCAGCAGTCAGTAAAATTTTCTGATAGGTCAAAGAGTTGTAAATCTGGGGTTTGCCTACCTTGGCCATTAAAACTTTTCCTTAAATTTGTGTGTTGTAATAATTCCCATCCTTAATATCCAGGGTATGTAGATATCACCTTGCAGATTTCTTTCATGTGTTATTTTTTTTTTCATATCACTTAGGGAAAAAAGATGATAGCTCACAGAAGCCCCTTGGTAGGACCCCCAGGAGAATGTGTTTTTCTTGCTCATACATCCTCTTCCCTTGGTCCAAGTCCTGTAAGTGCTGAAAAATATTTGTAGAGTGAAAGAAATATTAATAAATTTTCACACTTATTTTTAAGGTAAAAATTGTCTCCAATTTATGCATAAGAAAGATGAGATGAAATTCTCATGCTCTGAAATCCATAACATAATAAATCATAGGACTAGTTTTCGAATACAGGTCTGCCTTACTCCAGGATCCATTCTTTTATGTCTTGTGACACACCGCCTTCTTCTTTATAAGTAACTCTCAGGTACAGGTACAACAAATTATGTTGTAATAGGGAAAATAAAACAAATAAATTTAAGAAAAAAATGTCACATGTAGCAAATAGCAGTTGGTGGCAGTTTTGGTGTGCTTATTTGTATTTTCTGTCTTGGTCTCACATGAATAATAGCTTCAAAAGCAGCAGTTCCTAAGATATCTCATGGTTGCTTAAAAGGAAGTTGGGAAAATAGGAACAACGGAAACCAAATCGTGTTTCCCTTCCCAGGCAGAAAGTTTGAAATCTGTAAGTGACGTAATTGATCAAGACTGAAGCAGATCACAAAACCAAGGTACAGCCTCTGACTTTGTTAGGGTCAGATACTTCCCATCACCAATCTATATGCACTCTGTGGTTTTGAGGGACTACTTGAGCCAGAAGTAATTAAATTACTGCTAGGTAGGCCCCCTTCAAAATATGATAGCAACAGAAATGAGACCTATAATTAGTGTTCTATCAGATGTCCGGCTAAATTTTAAAAATTTATTTTGAAGGTAGTAAAACTACAACAGAACAAGACAGAACAAAGCCAGTAAAGACAATCCAGTGAAATTGGTACAGAACTTCACAGCAGGATACCGGGATAACAGTAATAGTTACCATAGTATATCTATTATCTTCACAGTGGTTGTCCATTCAATCAGGTACAGTGAAATCAAACCAAAAAACAGAACATTATAAAACCAATCAAAAGAGAATATTGAATAGAGCAAAACAATTAATCATAACAAAGCTGGGGCTGGGGATTTAGCTCAGCGGCATAAGCACCTGCCTTACAAGCAGGCAGTCGTGAGTTCGATCCCCGGTACTGATAAAAATGAAAAAGACAAAAAAAAAAAAAAAAAAAAAACCATAACAAAGCTAAACAATGAAAACAACATTTGCCTTCAAATAGAAGATAGAAGGATATCCTCCATATTTGCTGTATCGCATATGGCCATCCTCCCAAGAGATGCTCAGATCTCTGCCCCCAGTTGCTAATGGGAGGGGAAGATGGGATACTTGATTCTCAGCCCATGCACTGGTAGGCTCATGGGAGATGCTGACTGATTCTCCTCCTGGCTCACACCAACGGCTCTTACCAGAAGGCAGATGAATTTGCTTTCTTGTTTAACCACCTAAGTTCCACCAGGCTAACTTTTATGGATGAACGGAATGCATGAGCAAGGCTAAAATCCTATTGATTAATTTAAAGCAGCATCTTCAAGTTTGGGGCCATGAACTACTACTATCCTATGGCCCCTACACAACAGGAAGTAAGCAGATGTCAGTGAGTGAAGCATGAAGCGTCATCTGTGTTTATGTGTTTACAGCTCTCCCCATCAGTCACGTTACTTACTGAGTTCTGGTCCCTGTCAGACTAGTGGCTTTATTAGATTCTCATAACAGCACGAAACCTATGGTGTACCATGTATGAGGGATCTAGGTTGCCCGTTTCTTATGAGAATCTAATGCTTGTGGTGGACCTGAGGTAGGGAATATAATTATTATGTATTATAAGTAAAAGAAACTCTAAAAATTCAAGCACTGCACCTAACTCCTCCCAACACATGGTTCCATGGAAAAATTAGCTTCCATGAAACCAGTCCCTGGTGCCAACAATGGGGACCTCTGATTTAAAGAAAGAAGACATCGAGCATTTCCATTCTAGAGTGCTTGTGAGTAGAACATATGGGAATGTGCCTGGAACACATAAAGGACTTCACAGGAGAGATTCCCAGTTTCACCTGGATGTTGACTTATCTGAGAATTAGAAGCACTACACATTAATTAGTCATGTCTTTGTCAGATGTTCCACCATGGTATTAAGGCAAGAGGTGGACAAATTGCTTCCCTAGAGGTGCACGAAGCTGAAGAGCAGAGGGAAAAAGAGGAAGCCAACTGTCTATAACCACAGAGAACATCCAGTTGTAACAGCTAGGCCACACCTTGTCAAAGACAAAAGGGCCTATGGGTTAAAGACTTCTGAGTGTCTAGGATAAGCACAAGGGGCTTCCGCCTTTAATGACTAAACCATACCTGGAAACTCACGTGCTATAGAATATCTTAAACACCAAAAAGTAAGCTCAATTTAATTATAATTAATTATAATCTCATTTGCATTGAGGTTATGACTACACCTCCATGGGCTTTCCATACCCCAACAATTCCTCAAAAGTCTATATAAGGACAAAAATCCTCCCTCTAACAGAAAAGAGGAGATGTCACTGACAGGTGTGAATTGCCACATCAGTTAAAGGAGCTACTTCCTTCTTGTCAAAACCATACACAGACTCTGATACCTGGCTTCTTCAGAGCCATGACCTCTTCTTACGGCCTGCACCCACCCTGAGAAGTATGTCAATCTTTGATTTTTTCCAGTAAACCTATGCTTTCACTTCTACTTTTGTGTGTCATGCTGAATTGTTTGGAGAGAATACGAAGAACCTATAATAGACACACCTAATTATTTAGTTTAATGACTAGCAAGTACATAGGTCAGAGAGTTCATAGTTACTCATGGAGTGCATTTCTCAGGTTTCTAGATCAGAGCATAATTCAAAAGAAGTGCAAAATCTCTTCAATGTGACCCAGGTTGCCTGTGCATTTGACATATCAAAATGTAAATTCTCAGATGTGATGTTACCACAGTAAGGAATGGCCTCATGGAGTCTTGAACAAACACTTCAGCCAGGAGAGGCTCCACAAGACTTATAGAAACAAAAAAGAGAAGCATAGAAAAGACAATGTACAAGAGGGAAATGAAGAGATAAAGATTAGGATTAGGAGAGGTACACAAACTTCATGGCCAAATATTAATGCTATTCACTTATTAAAGAAAAACACATGACATATTCTTGTAAGTCAGTTCAGCTAAGTGCTAAATCTCTGATGTATGAAAAGGAATTATATAAAGCAATTAATGATTTATTTTTCTCTATGATCTCATGCTTTAGTGAATGAATCAGACATGTCGAATGATAATTACTTTTGTGCAGAGATATTCAAAAGAAAAAACTGGTGCACAATAGAGAATCCCTACCAACCACAAATTAAAGAATTTCTGTTGTAGTCAGGGGTTGTGAGGAAAACAATTAGAGTCAGGACACAGAATTTATAATATTATTTATGACGGTCACCCAGAGTAAAACACAAGAAAGTGCAGGAAATCTATCCACAACACTAAGGAACCAGAATACTCAGCCAAGCGCCTGAATCCCACAGCAATGTCCCGCATGAGTAAAGCTGAAAACGTAGAGTCCATGACAATGTCTTCTGTGAGTCCAACTGGAAGTCTAGAGGCTACAAGAAGGACTCATGCCAGTCTGTTTTCTGGATCCATGCTGGAAAGGCCCAAATGTCAACAGTGGAAGCTAGAAAATCTATGCCAACAGGGTAAAGGAGCTGTGCTGGTTGGTTGAGTGTTCTATACTAGAGCTGAGAAGTCAGGCTCATAATAAAGACCAGGGCTGTCCTGAGTAACATGGAGGTCCCAAGCTCCTCCAACAATAAGAACAGTGGAGAGGGGCTGGGGATTTAGCTCAGCGGCATAAGCGCCTGCCTTGCAAGCAGGCAGTCGTGAGTTCGATCCCCGGTACCGATAAAAAGGAAAAAGACAAAAAAAAAAAAAAAAAAAAAAAAAAAAAGAACAGTGGAGTACACACCAGAAAGCCAGCATGACGAGTTTCCCCCTGGAGCCAGGAAGCGATGCTTGATGTCAGGACGAGAGCTCTCCCAAAGTGAACCACAGCCAATCTCACCAACAAGGTCCCGAATTCCTCCAATGACAATAGTCAAACTCACACTGGGGAAGCTAGTCATGACGGGCTCCTCCAGGAGAACCAATAGCTCAAACAGCAACACTTAGAGAGACCCACAACACCTCACTCATCTTCTCCACTATTTATGCTCTATTTATGCTGGCAACTTTCCTCAGGTGGAACATCTGTGCTCAGCACCATGATGATTTAATTCAGCTGGTGTTAAGTTGACCACCAGTTTTTAAACCATAACAATTTCTAATAATAACTTTACAAGTAAAGTGCCTCTTGAGGAATATTTTTGTGAATGGTAATTATGTAATACTTTGGAATAAGCCAATGCTGAAAGGAAGAAAACTTCCAGAATGGTATCACAGCAATACAGGTCCCAGTGGTATAAGGTTTGGATAAATAATATTTTGCATTAGAAATTTAGTTTGTGAATATTAATAATAAATTTGCCTTCCCTGCATTCCCTTGCAAGTTTGCCTTACTAGTATTTTGTGATTGTATTAGTGTCATCACATGCAGTCATATCTGGTTCTAGTTTTTCACACAAGAAATGTAAATACATAGCTTTATCAAATATGATTATTGAATACTTTATAAATCATTTATTGCATTGCAGAAAAAGAACTTAGAACTACCAAAAAAAATGAATAATGTAAATGCTCTGTCCAATAGATCTCACTAGTTGAACCACTTGTGGTACCAATTTAACCATTCAGCCTAAGTAGACCAACACCTGGTACTGTCTATTCTCTTACTCTGGCTTCACTGTGGGAGGATAATATGATAAGGTGAAAAAAGCATGGCCTAACAAGATAGAGGGAAAAATAACTTAAGTGTGCTTCAAAATAACCTGGAAGATTCTAGAAAGAACTACTGAACCTTGCTCTTGAGTTTGACTCAATAAGTCCAGATGGACTCAGAACTCTAATGTCAACTTTCACTTTTCCAGACTGTTGGTATGACTGGTCCAGAGATCACACACTGAAAATATGTGAAGATAGATGGGGTTGCCATCACACTATATCAGAAATGCTATTCCTTCTTGACTCATACTAATAATAGCACTAAAAGTTGAATTTTATATGACCCAGCTCTCTGCTTCATATGTGGACATGTCCATCTAAAACAGTAAGTTGGAATCTGTTTGATTCCTTTGAGTTTTTTTCTTGTTGAGGGCTGGACAGTCATTAAATAGTTGTTGATATACAAAGTGTCATGGTATCCAGACCTGGAGAAAGCAAAGCCCCTTTCAGATGTGAGTTTAGCAGAAACTCTCAGTAATCATATAGCAGATGGCAGCTCTACACTATGAGTTGCATCTATGTGTCCCAAGAAAATCAACAGTATTTAGTGAGGGGCTTGTGATTCACAAGTTCTGAAGAAATTTCAATATTTGGAAAGTTTAAAACTCAACCATAACAAAATTTATGACAGAGTAAATTGGGGTTTAATTCTTCATTTTACCTAGTTACCTGAGAAGAAGACAGAGATGATATTCACCTCAAAATAATTATTAGTGTGCTATAAGAATCTCAGTCTAGTTTTAATCAGGAAGTATGTTCACATAATTGTGGACAAAACAAGGAAGGAACTCTACATCAGTTTGCATGCATTATGTTTGCATATTGAGGTCAAAATTCTAACATATAGAAGTGAAAGTAAAACATTAATTAGCATAATTTCCAGCAGGGTTATTTGGATTCAAATATCATTTTAGGTTTATTTTGAATGGTATTTGCCTTCAACACAAGTCATCCAGAGACAGTAAACTTTATCTTTTCACATAGGAGGGAAACCAGTCACCATTCCAATGTGTGTCTAAAGACCAAGAGGGGAGCACACATTTTGCATTTGACCAAACTTCGAGAAAGTAGAGAAATAGTTGGGAAGACTCTGCTTAAACTACTTTTCCACTCTAAGTGGGTGAGAATATACAGATTCCCTACTGAATTATACATCTCCATTCCAGTGCCTGGTATAAGAAAAGTAGGCCTTAAATATTTTCACATGTGGAATCTTGTAGAGATTAAAAAGAGCCAAGAGCTGTTGGGTTTTACTCATGAACCTGCAATTAATTTTAGTCTCAAAATACTCCCCAGTATAAGGGCTGTGGAGAAGGCCAGCCTCCTGTACTTCTCTTAAGTTTCCATGATAAGTCTTCAGCAAGCATAAAGTTATAGTAAGGTGAGCACTGTGGTGTCCTGTGCAGGAAATAACTTAAATAAAAGGTCATTTTCCAGCAAGCCTGGTGACTCTAGACATCATCCATCGAGCCTAACTGTAAAACTTGCTTTTCCAGATGGTGAATGGATGTGAAAAGTTTTATAAGCACTTCTATTCCAAAGCTGAAGAGTTTCAGTTTTTTTCCTTGTTATAAAATGTTGATGTTCCAGCTATTGAAAATAGTGCCGTATGAAAACTTGCTATTCTGCTTTTTGTCAGGAGAAAGAAAACAACTTGTCTGGCACAGGTTACTGATTTTCCAGCAATGTAAGCAAAAAAGCAATTAAATTCTTAGAAAAGTACCAAATCTAACCCCACCTGCCTGTCTTCAGAAGGTACTGTATACTCAGCTTAGCACCCAGAAATATTTGTAATGTGTGGCTAAACAGGTAGATAGGAAGATAAAGGTGAAGCTGTTAATAATGTCTACAAACTAAGAGGTAGTTACTGACTCTACAGTAAGGGCAACGCATGTAAACTCTTGGTCATAATCTACCCACCAATGATGTAGATAAACCAACTGGGTGAACTCAAATGTATTATAGTAAAAATGTCTCAAAACAAAGAACTCTTGAAATAGGAACAGGAAAATGTTTAGTCACATATAAAGGATTCTCAATGAGACAATAAGTGCATTTTCCCCCAGGAACCTTTTCCAGCCAGAGGCAGTGGGGTGAATTTAAAGTACTGAGAAGTAGGAAAACTCGATTACTTCAGAAATCTATATTCAGGGAAATTGTCTTTCAAGGGTGAGGGATAAATTAAAGCCTTCCATGAAAATAAAAGCCTAGAGAATTCATTACCAGTGGAATTTCCTGACAAGAAATGATAAAAGGAGCATGTTAAGTTAAAGTGAGGTTATATTAAACAGTAACTCAAACCCACATAAAAATATAAAGTTTTCCCATAAAAGAAAATATATAGATAAAAATAAAAACCATGTTATTACAATTTTGCAGTGTATATTCAGTTTTTATTTTCTACAGCATCAAAAATATATGAAAAATACTTCTAAATCTGTGTTTATAGATATGAAGGAATGCATCACTTGTTGCATTTTTGATATAAAATGGGAAAAAGGAGCTGTAAAATCGACCTTTGTAGGAAAGTGAAATTAAGTTCATATTAATTTAAGGTATCCTAACTTTAGACTATAACGCAATCTCAACTATAAGTAAAATCATATATGTGTGTGTGTGTGTGTGTGTGTGTGTGTGTATATATATATATATATATATATATCCCAAAAATATATAGAATGCACACAAAATGAGAAGGGTATCAATATTTCACTGCAGAAAAATCAACCAAACCAAAGGGAAAAATGTTTTAAAGTGAGGGGCATGGTGGCACCTAGCTGTAATCCCAGCACTCTAAGAAGCTGAGGCAACAGGATCATAAGTTTGAACACAGCACCTAAATAAAAAGTAATAAAATAAAAAAGAGACTGGGTATATAGGTCACTATGAAGACCCTACATTCAGTCCACAGTACTGCCAGAACAAAAGAACACTGAAATGAGTACTGTGTTTGCTGAAATTATAATACAAAAAATAATCAATAAAATAGCCAGCAAACATTCTCAGTCAATATATAATTTAAATGTAGATCTAATAAATTTGTCAAGAAAAACACATGGATTGTCAGAATCAATTTTTAAAAAAACAGGATCACACTATATACTCTCTATAAGAAATCCATTTTCTAAAGTTTCATTTTATGATTATTTTTAAGAAACTCACTTTAGATCAAAGGAATCAAATGAAAAGAGAAAGAATAGAGAATGACGTGCAAATAGTAACTGAAAGAAAGCAAAATTAACTACACTAATATCAGGCAAAATGCACAACAAGCAGTTGGGTGGAGAGAGGAACTGGAAAATAATATTCATTGGGTGTGAAGTTTCATTTTTTAAAGAGTTCTCGAGATGGATAGTGGTCATGGCTGTACAGTAATATGGCTGTACTTAAAACACTAAACTCTTCATCTAAAAATGTTTGGCATAGTAAATTTTATGTTACATATATTCTAACAGAGATTTTGGGGAAATATTATAGGAGAGGTATAAAATTGAAAATAGAGAAAAATTAGTGGGGTAGTTTTTCTTCAAAAGATCAACAAATTGCAAATCATAGAGTGGGTGAGTAAAATAATAACACAATATCCAAGCAACTAAAGGTACAAATGAAGGAGGAGAATTGGTACTAATTGCACAGAAATAAAAAGGATTCTTTTAAAATGCTGTGAACAATTTTATTCACAAAATTGGATAACCTAGATGAACAAATGGACAAATTCCATTTGGAATGGAATTTGTCCATTTCCAAATGGAATAACTTCCTAGAAATGTACAACTTGCCAATATTAAATCATGAGAAAATACAGAATCCAAAAAAAGTTATAATAGTAAGTATATTTAGCTACTAATCAAAAACCTCCCAATGGGGGACAAAAACCAAGGGCCAGATTCAGCACTACTGAATTCTACCAAACATTTGTAGAAGAATCAATACCAATCCTTGTCAAACTCTTCCAAAAAAAAAAAAAACTAAAAAGAAAGAAACATTTTCTAACTCATTATATGAAGTGAATATTATGAAGTGAGAAAAAGAGAGTACCTGAAAAGATGAAACCACAGAGCACTGCCCCTTGAAAAATTGATATAAAAATTCTTGATACTAGCAATGAAAAGCACACTAAAGGGTTTATTCACCAAAATGAGGTGAAATTTATTGCTGCAGAGCAATTACAGTTCAACATTCCTAAAAAACCAGAGCAATATATCATGCCAACAGAATTAAGGAAAAATAACATCATCTACGCTGATGCAGAAAGAAAGAATTTGACAAAGATCAAAATCCTTTCCATAATAAAATCATTCAGCAATTTAAGAATAGAAGACAGCTACTTCAAAATAAGTCATATATAAAAAATCATTAGCTAACATGATATTCAATAGTGAGAGGTAGAATGCTTTTCCTCTAAGATCATAATAACACAGAGATACTCACTTTACTACTTCTATATAAGTACTGAGAGCTCTAGCAAGAGCAATTAGGCATAAGAAAGAAACAATGGGTGTTAACAGAGAAAACAAATATATAAAATTACCTTTGTTCACAGATGGCGCAATCTTCAGTATAGAAAAGCAGGATTACACATACATGCAGAGAAAGAGGACTTTTATAACTAATAAATGAATTTATTAAAATCTCAGGATACTAAAGCAAAACACAACATCATTTGCACTTCTATGAAAAACAATGAACATGCACAGAGTTTTATAGAATGCAATTCTACTTATGACATCAGCAATATTGTATTTAGAAATAAAGCAAAAGACTTGTACCCTAAAAACTATAAAACATTGCTGAAATAAATTGAAAAAGACAATAATAAATGGAAAGATCTCTCATAGCCATGTATTGGAAGACTTAATGTTGTGAAGACATTAATATAGTAATACTCAAAGTGATTTGTAGGTTCTATGCAATATGAGTAAAAACTACCACTGACACTTTTGCAGATCTAGAAAACCTGATCCTAAATTCATATGAAATATCAAATGATTCTAAGCAGCTAGAATAGTCTTTTAGAACAAATTTCATCACACCTCATGACTTTAAAGTTTCCTACAAAGCTACTCTGCTATCACACTTCCTTTGAAATTATAGTAATTAAAATAATGTGGTTCTGTTATAAGGCTGACAGACTAATAGGATAGAGTAGGAGGTCTAGAAAGATGTTCACACATACGGGTTCAAATGTTGTTAAGTAAAGACAATTCAAACTCATTGGGAAAAGACTATTTTTTCAAAACATGCTGTGAAAATTGGATATTGACATCCAAAAGTCTATAAAGTTAGATTATTAGCTTGCACCACATATAAAAATTAACCAAAATGGATTAAAGAGTGAAAATTATAAAAACCTTAGTAGAAAACATGTGAGAAAAGCTTCACAGATTTGGCAATATTTATTTTAGATGAGACACTAAAATCACACCCAACAACAACAGCAATAAAATGTAAAATCCGGGGAATCTCAAAGTTAAAATCATTTGTGCATGAAAGTATGCTATTAATGGAGTGAAAAGACAACTCAGAAAATGGGAAAAGCAGCTGAAAATCATATATCTGGCAAAAGATTCACATCAATAATATTTAAAAGACATTTAAAGCTTAACAATGAAAACGTCCAACACTTCAAATTAAAAACTGTCAATGGACTGGAATAGATTTTTCTCCAAAGATGTACAAATGGTCAAAAATCACATGAAAAGATGTTCAATATCATTATTCATTTGTGAAAGACAAATCAAACCCACAAGGACACACATATACAAAAATAATAATTAGATATTGTGATAAATGTGTTGATTAATTTTATGATGATGATATTGAAATATATATACAATCATAACATACACCTGCAAAATTATACCTTAATTATACTAAAAAGGAAAACCAAAACTATCACCTCACATAGGTCACACCCACTTGGATAAGAATGATAAAATAAAATAAACAAATAATACTAATTGTTTGACAGGAGGTGGCAAAGCTAGACAGCTTCTCTGGAACAGTATATAGTGATTCTTCAAAATGTACACTGTTTCTTCAAAAACATAAAAAGAGTTTTATTATGTTGTACAGCAATTCCACTGCAAGGCATCCATCCAATAAAATGAAAGATAGAAGCTCCTAAAGATTTTTATATCACTGTCCCTGCAACATTATTCACAATAGTCCAAAGGGGAAAGTAACATAAATGTCCACTACAAGAAGAATGCATGAGCAAAATGTGGTTTGGAAGTACAATGGAATAGTCTACAGCCTTAAAACAGAAAGAATTCTGATACATTACAACATGGATGAGTATTAAAGATATCACAATATGTTAAGGAAGCCAGTCAAAGTAGAAAAATATTGTATGGCTTATTGTACTTCTATAAACTGCCAAATGATCCTCAAAATTCATTAAGGAAGGAGGTAGAAGGGCATTGGCCATGTCCTGGGGTAGCGGGTTGAGGAATGACAATTTCATTTGTGTTTGAAGGATAGAGCTTCAGTTGAGGAATAAAAAAATCCAAGACATGCATGTCGATAATGTCTTCAGAACTTTGGAACTGCCTTTAACCCATGGAATCATAAACTCAATAATGGTTTGCATGGTACATGTTGTGGTTATACTATAATGAAACATATCCAAAACCTGAGCACCAAAAACTTGGTGCAAGCAGGAAATTGCTAAAAATCACTCATCTTTGGATGTTAGAGACACTTTTCCCTCATGGAATCTGTTTAAGCAACTCAACAGAAATACTTACCAGGGAAACACCTTCCTTAATGGACACAGCCATTTCTCATTGGAGTGGTTTTTCTCTGATCCTCTTGTATAGTGATTTCTCATTCTACATTTGTTGGTCCTGGCGCATACCGAGTGGGAGACAAGTCCTTCAAAAACTCGCCCAAACCCCTGACTAATGTCAGTGAAGGAGCCACCACATCTCCTTGCCCTAGGGACATGTGTTAATCTGCTGTGGGCTTAGCAGTGCAAACTATAGCAGTTCACGTTCTCACACATCTGGAGATTAAAGGCCAAGATCAGGTCAACAGAAGGTTGAGTCTGGAAGGAAAGCCCTCTTTTTTGTTTGGATGCAGCCAGCTTCTCAATGTGTCCTCACAAAGGGGTGGGGAAGAAGAACAAATTCTATCATCTCTTCTAATATGGGCATCAATCCCATTCAAAGAGTCCTCCTCTGAGATTTTCTACTTTGTACTCTTACTACATTCTATTGTCCTCATCTCTAAATGGTATGATATTTGAGAGAATCTAAGAAGATGGAGAGATATTGCTGTTGATGGAAAGACAGAACTAAAAGAGTCAAAATAACCATACCTCCAAAATGAATACACAGATTTAATGGAATCTCAATCAAAATTCCAACAGCATTCTTCACAAAACAAAATTCTGGGACAGAACTGAAGGTGCAGAATTAACCCTCAGCATATTCAAATATTTAATCTAAAAAATACAATGAATAAAAGATAGTTTCTATAATAAATGGATCTGGAAAACTGATTATCTATACATACAAGATTGAATCTCATTGTGTACTAAGCTAAAATCCAAATGGATCAAAGAAACATTAAAACAGATATATTTAACCTGCTGGAAGACAAAATACATAAAACTTTTGAAGTCACATGATAGATGTAGCTAGGAAATTTCTGAACAGAACCTGTTCAGGAAACAGTAATGGAAATAGTACTGAGAATCAACAGCTGGGGTCACATTAAATTAAAAACATTTTGCATGGCAGAAGAAGCAACCAAAGGGATAAAAAGACAGTCTACAGGATAGGAAAAACTTTGCCTGCTACTCTTCAGACAGAGGGCTAATATAAAGAATACACAAAGGACTAAAAAAAATAGATCACCCCACACAAAATGCCAAATTTTGAAAGGGGGCAAGTGAAAATAATAGACATTTCATAGAAGAAGCACAAATGGGTGATATAAACATGAAGAGATGTTATACACTGATCGCCATTAAAGAAACACAAATTAGAACAACACAGGAATTCCATGTTTCACCAAAATTATGGTTGTAACCAAGAAGTGAACTAATCATGAAAAGGCTTGGGTAAAAGAAGTATTTCTATGCTTTTGGTGGGCATGTGAATTGGTAGATCCACTTTGGAAATCAGTATGCAGATTTCTCAAAAAAATCAAACTGGAAATTCCGTTTGATTCAGTTAATTCCCTTCTAGGTATCTTCCCTAAAGAGTTATAAGTATCGTATTACAGAGGTACATGTTTATAGTAACACAATACATAATAGATACAAGCAGCCTGTATGCCCAAAAACAGAAGAATGGACAAAGAAAAATTGGTATTGACTGGAGTACTAGTCTATCATAAAAAGATAAACATAGCCAGAGGTGAGTTCCAGCACACCAGGTAGGATGGGAGACTTTAAGATCATTGCTCCTGGCGGTCCACAGCTTACAACCACACTAGATTGGGCTCTGCAGGTTTCCAGCCTGGTTGGGCCATGCCCAGTGACCTTCTTTCAATCCATGGAATTGGGCTGCTGGAGGTGAGCTCCAGCACACCAGCTCAGGGCTGGAGAGAGAGTTTAAGAACATCACTCCCAGACATTAAGGGCCCACCCTGCTTCCAGCCACACTAGACTAGGCTTGGGAGGTTTGGGGCCTAACTAGACCATGCCCGGGGACCTTCTTTAATCAGGAGAGTTGAGGGCACGTGAAATGAATTCCAGCGCATTGGTGCTTGCCTGGGAAGAGTTTTGGACCAACACTCACAGTGGTTAGGAACCCACCCAGCTTCCTGGAACACTGGACATGGCATAGGAGGTCCTGTGGGCCTGATTGGACCATGCTCACAACCTCCATTCACTCCCAGGAGCCAAGCACATAGGAGACAATTTCCAACCCGCCCAGGGGAAGCTTTGGTACATCACTTGAAACACAGAAATATAGGAAAGTGACAAGACCAAAATGCAATCTCAAACCTCCAGCCCATCCCAAGAAAACCTAGGATACATATACACAGAAGAAAACATATTCCATACACCTGAAATATCTGAAATAATAGCAACTGAAATAAAGAAGCAACTCCAGGAAGCTTTAAATGAACTCAAATTAGAAATAATCTCTGCGATAAAAGAAGAAATGACAAAAGTAATGAAAAATAAAAGTAAAGAGGACACAGTTTAAAAATTAGAGGAAAAAACAAACATAAAATCCTGGATGAACAATACAAGAAACAAAGAGATATACAGGAAATCAAAAATTTGATTGAAAGTTGTCAAAGCAGTTTCATTGAAAGTAAAGATAGGATTTCAGATCCCAGAAAAGATTGCAGCTAGTAAACAGGAAAGGAAAGGTCTCTTAAAAATAACAAGGAATCAGGAAATAACAGTTCAACAGTTGCAAGACGATGCAAAGAAAAACAGCAAAAGATTGATAGGGGGTAAATAAAAAAGGGGACAACAAAAATGATATCAAGAGACTATTTACAGAAGTAATAGTTGAAAATTTACAAACATGAGAATGGAAACTGAAATACAGGTAAGTGAAGCATATAGAACTCCAAATAGCCATAACCAAAATAAAACTATGCCCAGACATATAATAATCACCATCCCAGAAATCCAACATAATTATAAAATATTAAAAGCTGTCAGAGAGAAAAGACAGATCACCTATAAAGGAAAACCTATCAGGATCACAGCAAACTTCTCAACACAAACAATGAAGTCAAGAAGAGCATGGAATGAAGTATTTCAGATCCTAAAGGAAAACGGTTTCCAACCTAGACTGATGGACCCTACAAAACTGTCCTTCAAAATGGATGGAGAAATAAGATACTTTCATGACAAAGAACAGCTGAAGAACTTCATGATCACCAAACCAACCCTGCATAGAATACTGAAAGACAGCCTAGATATACCTGGGAAAAAACCACTAAGCAAGGCAGACAGTTAAACAGAATGGAAAGATAAAGATGCAATAGCAGAAAGATACTATGTCAACATTAAACCAATATACCACAGTTATAACCATTAATGTAAATGGTCTTAATTCACCAATTAAAAGAAACAGACTGGCAGAATGGATCAAGAAACAACACCCAACCATATGCTGCCTATAAGAAACACATCTAACCCAAAAGGAAACTCACACACTGAAAGTCAAAGTATGGAAAACAATCTTTCGTGAAACAGGAACCAAAAAAAAAAAAAAAAAGGTAGAGGTTGCTACTCTGTTTGCAGACAATATGACATGATACTCTACATAGAAGAGCCCCAAAACTCCATGGAAAGACTCCTAGATAAAATAAATTCAGCAATGTAGCTGGATACAAAATCAATACTCAAAAATCAATAGCATTTCTATACACTAACAATAGAATCACTGAGAGAAAAATAAGAGAAGGCGCACCTTCACTAGCATCCAAAAATTTGAAATACCTAGGAGTTAATCGAAAGAAGTAAAAGATCTCACAGGGGAAATAATACCCTGAAAAAAGAAATTGAAGATGATCTCAGAAAATGCAAAGACATCTCTTGTTCATGGATAGGAATAATAAATATTGTGAAAATGGCCATTATCTCAATGCCATTATACAGATTCAATGCAATCCCAATGAAAATACCATCAACATACCTCATAGATCTAAAGAAATCACTCCTAAAATTCATCTGGAACCAGAAAAGACCTCGAATAACAAAGGCAATTCTAAGCAGCAAAGACAACGCAGAAGGCATCACAACCCCTGACTTGAAGTTATATTACAAAGCTACTGTAATAAAATCAACATGGTATTGAAATAAAAACAGATCTGAAGATCAATGGAATAGATTAGAAGATACAACCACAACTACAAACACACTCAACCACCTTGTCTTTGATAAAGAGGTCAAACATGTTCACTGGAAGAATGACAATCTCTTTAATAAATGGTGCTAGAAAAACTGGCTCTCTATATGCCAAAAACTAAAACTAGACCCATGCCTATCACCATGTACTAAACTAAAATCTAAATGGATCAAAGATCTGAATATTAAAACAGAAACACTAAATCTGTTGGAAGGCAAAATAGGTAAAAATCTTAAAGACGTAGGGATAGGTAGAAAATTCATGAACAGGAATCAAACCACATGGGAACTACTTCCCAGAATCAATAACAGGGATCACATCCTATTAAAAAGTTTCTGTATGTCAAAAGAAATCTCCAGCATAGTGAAAAGAAAACCCACAAACTGGAAAAAAAATCTTCGTGAACTGTTCCTCAAACAAAGGACTTCTGTCTAAAACATATAAAGAATTAAAAAAAAATCAGACCCCTGAAATTCAGTTCAAATAGAAAGAAATACAAATGGCAAATAAATATACAAAAAATGTTCATCATCATTAGTCATTAAAGAAATGCAAATTAAAACCACACTGAGATTCCATCTCACTCCTGAAAGAATGGCCAGGATCAAGAAAACTAGCAACAACAAATGCTGAAGAGGCTGTGGGGAAAAAGGAACTCTTCTGCACTGTTGGTGGGAGTGTAGACTGGTGCATGGTGGAGGTCAGTCTGGAGAAAAAAGCTTGAACTGGAAGTCCCATTTGACCCAGCTATTCCACTTCAAGGCATATTCCCAAAAGAACTGGAAACATCATACCACAGTGATATATGTGCACCCAGGTTTATAGCAGCACAATTTGTAATAGCCAAGTCTTGGAAACAACCTAAGTGTCTATCAACTGAGGAATAGATAAAAAAAAGTTATGGTATTTTTATACAATGGAGTACTACTCAGCTATAAAGAATGATCACATTGAGAAATATTTATAAATAAATGGATGGAACTTGAGACCATACTCATAAGTGAAATAAATCAAACTCACATACAGTATAGTCTCCCTAGTGTAAGAAATGGTAAGAGTACATAAAAGTTTATGGTAATCACGATTCCCATTACATTGCTTTGAAGCCTTATAATGTTTTCATTCATTAGCTGAAATGGTTTTATCCTGGTTTGTTTGATTTTATTATCTGTGATGATATTAACAGCTATTTTGGAGAAAACAAGGCATTATAATAGCCAGTGCTGATTTAATATCATCTTACTCTGAAGTCCTACCATGTTTTTGTTCTTCTGTTTCCATTGGTTCTATCATGTTGTATCTTATTGGATTTTATTATGTGTGATAGTATAAACAAATTTTTTATGGAAAATGAGGTAATATAGTAGCCATTGTTCATTTTCTATTATTTGGTTCTGAATGCCCTATAATACTTTCATTCTCTTAAATGGTTTTATACTGTTTTGTTATGTTTGATACTATTGTATATGAAGTTATGACTCACTATTTCAAAGAAAGAGACATTATGGTAGCTAATATTAATTACAGGTTATCTTGTGGTGAAATACTGTGTTGCCTACATTGTTCTGTTCTGAAATGCTTTGTTCTGTCCTCTTTTGTCTTAATCTCTTTAAAATAAAAAAAATTTTAAAAAGGATAAACTTTAGTCATTCATAGAAAAATAGATGCCCCTTGAGACTATGACTTTAAGTGAGATAAATTAGACATATAACATTAAATATCACATGATTTATCTTGCATGAAAAATTCAAAATATGAAGAAAAAATAAAATCAATGATAAATAATAGATAGTAGGGAAGTGGATGTTTTTCAAAGAGGAGAGAAATAAAGAGATGGGGAGAAGGAAAAATGAATAAGTGAATAAATGTAGTATATGAATGTACCAACTCCACACAAGGAATGAAAATATTATGTATTATAAACATATACAAAAAATAGTGATCAAGGGATGAATGGATGGGGGTAAAAAAGAGGTGTACTGTATGTTACATAAATACACCAATTCTCCACAAGGAATGTAAATATTATTTACTATAATCACATAGTAGCAAAAATTAAAAGTAATTTAAAAAATTTTTATTTTCAAATACTTAACACTCCCTTCTTTCATTGTATACAATTTACTGTCATGTATTAATATGTTAACTTTTTCTCTTAACCATTATAAATTACTTTTCTCTTCAAGAAGACTGTTTTCTTGACATTGTCAGAAAATTCTACCTTTAGGGTGGCAGTAAACAGTGAGCCCCCCGATGGCTGACTTTACAGGGTTTAATGTTAAGTGTTTCCCATTCCGGGTAGCTGGGGAGTCACCAGCATCAACATCACTGTGCACTTGTTAGAGATGCAGTTCTGGGGCCCCGCCTGATAACTGATGAATCAGACAGGGTTAGGGCCAAAGAAGATCCATTTCTGCTAAGCCTTCAGGTGACTCTTCTGTACTCTTAACATTTGGGAAGCTCTGCTTCATACAATCCTAATATGTAAGGAGTTCTCTGCATATCTGTTTAACATAAATTATTAATTTATTGTAGGAGACCACTTCCTCTGTTTTAGGATGGTACTAAGTTATTTCCATTCAAGATTAAAGATAACTCAAAGAGAAATATCAAGTGTCTATGTCCCTCCCTAGTATTCTAATGTTACTTCTATCATATTTAGATTCACATTTTATTATTTAGGTCTAGGTCATAACAACCAAGACATTGTTAAAAACTCATTAAAATGTGCAGCTCAACACATGTTGCAAAACTAAAAGTATAAATTTTTGAAAGTACTCTCTACAGAATTGACCTGGTAGCCTGGTTCATATCAACTGTGGTCACTGATAGAGAAGAGCATCATAAGAAAATGGCAATGTTTATTGACATTATGTGCTTTACTTTACGAATTATACTACTCATTCTTCCTGCAAACTCTAGGAGTAAGTCATTGTTCCCATTGTACCCATGAAGAAGTTGATATTGCACAGAGAATAATTGGAAGAGCCCAGATGAAAATCCAAACTTGTTCACTGTCAGTGAAAAATCATGATTTCACGTTGGCTCAACTGGGTAACAAATGAGACGTTTGAGGCAGAAGTCATTCCAGCAAAGCAAATTTAAACTACAGAATTTGAAACCTGAGCATGTGTTCATTCTTTTGTTATTGTTCCTTCACCATGCTCAACTCTTCAGGGAACAAAGAGAATATTAATACGGTTTTCATTCTCAAGGAACACAAGGATGTTTTAAATGAACCCAGAAACAATATAAAATGAGAAAAAACATAAGGAAGTGTGGACACAGATGGAAAGATCTCTGGAAGTCTGGAGAGGAAAGAGAGATCAGTATGGTCTAAAGGCTTTGGGACCCGATTTGTTGGAGGAAGTAGAGAGAAGACAGATTTTGAAGCTAAGCAATATTTAGACAGCTGGACCAAAGCAGACCATGAGAGCTGTTCCCTAGCTAAGTAGATTTGTAACACGGCAGACCTCGTTCAATCTGGAGATGATGAGATTAGGTTATTATTTCCTTCCTTCCAGGAGGAATTTATTGAAGTATGGCCTCCTGCAGTTTCTCAGAATCCAAGATGCTGCACAGGTCCTGCTTGGACCACTGGCAGTGCAGAAGTTAATATTCAGAGTAGGGAGGAAAGACTATTTGATGATCGCCCCTAAGAAGAGTCAGAATTACATTCTTCCTGATTCGTGTTTCTTTCCTAACAACATAAACGTAACATTAGTCTAGCTAGCCTACTCTGTTTTGTGATATAAGATGGATTTCTTATAGCTGGGTGTATTTATTCAATATTTTTCCGCAATTCTGTGTTACTTTCAGTATGACAAGGGATAGTAAATGAGCAAAGGCTTTGAAGTCAGGCAGGATTAATAACAGTGCATTGAATTTAAGCTCATAGTCTGTGGGGTAACAGAGCTACATAGAAAGAAAGGCTCTGAATTGTTAGGGCACTTAGCCAACATCAAACATTGACGTTTCCAGAATTCAAACAGCCAGACTCCAAATCTGTCTTCCTTGACCAGTATTCTAACTTCTCCACTTGATTCCAGACATCGACCCTGGTTGAACTCAGCTGAATCGGTTATTTGAACTTTGGTTGTTTTCATCTGCTCAGTGAAAACAAGGCGTCCTTCTCCTATAATGACTCTAAAGATCATGTGAAAAAAAAATCAGCAAACCCCCTCGTCCTGTTCCCTGCCTAGACGTATTTAATGAACAAGCATCTAATGTTCACCCTTGAAATAACTGGCCCCCTGCTTGCCTGACCAATGCCATCAAAACATAGGACTTTTTTTTCCTTAAACCCAGTGAACAAGGCAAAAAAGAGAAAAAATGCCCTGAGGTGTTATTGCTTTGATTTTTTTTTTAAACCTCTGGGAGGAAAAAATAATGACCACCAATTATTATAGCTTCAAGTAGAAAGTTTGATATAAATGTCCTATGTTCTTATATTTCTGTCATATTCTCGTCCTGTTTAAAGATTTATTTCTAAAATATGAACTTGTAAACGTCGTCAGCCTTCCAGACCTTTTCTCATCAAGGGACTTCAAAGAAAACTCTCTACCAGGAGCTAATCATTTATTTTGCAGTGACATATCTAATTCACCTTCCATGGGATATAGAAAAGAAAAAGGCTCGTTCTTTTTTCTTTTTGAAACAGCTGGGTCCCTAAACCACCAGCAGCTGCTTTACAAATTGCCCAGCCATTAAGTAATTATTTCCTCATCATAGGAGCAGCTGGGGAGAGCCTTTCTCCCTCCCAAGATCACCCTCACTTCCTCCCCTCTCCTGCAGGAAAAGGGATAGGCCTGTGGAACAGAGGGTTAATTATCATTTTGTAATTGAAGATGGCGATGGAATATTCTGATAGCTATTTATTTCCCAACATTACTTAAAGGGAATAAAAGTGGTACATGGTGCCAGATCTCTAAGGGACAAGAAATAGCATTTAGGAGAAGGATCACCACCCTCTCAGCCACACCAGTTAGAAACTGGGTTGCCGAGCAGAAGTGCAGGGGGCAAGTGAGCTAAGCTTCATGGAATTCATCCTATTCATTGAGTTGCTCCCGATTCCTGGTATTAATACCTAAGCTCTGCCTCCCTTCTCATCAGCAGTCAGATTCTTATAGGACCCCAAACACGAGTGTAAATTGTGATGTCGGAGACCTAGTTGTTCACTCAAAATCCAATGTAACAATAATAGAACTGAAGCGTTCAATATATTAACTGTAGAAATTTAGTAAACAATAAATGCAATACGCTTGAATCATCTCCAAAACAGTCCCTCACAGCCATCCCTGTCTGTGGGAAACCTATCCTTTCTAAAACTGTTCTCTAGTATGAAAAAGGTGGAGGCCAGGATCTAGAACACTTGTCTCATTTTGTTAGGAAAGAGCTTCAGTGCAGAGAAGTGTTGTGTAAGATGCAGCGCTCATCCTGCGGCAGCGCTGAGCTGGGGATTAAGTTCTTATCATTCCTGGCCCAGTAAAGTGTTTTCTCCACTGCTCTGTGATTATATTACTGGACTTCGCACTTGCTGATCTTCCAAGCAATCATCTACTGTGTGGTCCAAAGAGATGGGTGCAACTAGGTGCATGTTTTCTCTCCACCCTACTTTTTTTTTTTTTGAAAGGGAAAAAATAACATTGAAGTTTTAGCAATTTGCACATACTTTTCTAATTAGAACCCAAAACCACAGACTCAGAAGTATGAATGCCATCAATCTACCCCATAGCCACTCATGGACATTTCATAGCTCATGGAGAAATGTAAACTTTAGGGAAACGTTAAACCTGCTGATTGATATTGCCTGGCTTGTATTTGGAGCTGGATCAATTTTAACTTCTTTCTCTCCTTCTGTCCCTTTTCTACTTTTTCACATTTTCACCTCCAAGCTCTTCAGAATAGTGATTTTTTTCCCTCTAGAAGTATTTTATCTAGTATTTCACTGTGTGTGGCCTGTGGATTCTTTGCATATCTTCTTTTTAAATTAACTTTATTGGTATACTTTTGGTATGTATGATGACCACATTCATCTTAGGGAACTTGTACCTGTATAAATAATATACTGGTATTCACCTTCCCCCCATGCCCCTCCCCTCCCTTCAATCCTTCTTCCCCTCCTTATTTACAAAAGCTTTGTTCCCATTTTTTCTTTCTATTCTCCTTTTCTCCCTTTGCCTTCCTTCTGAGGAATTTCCACACAGATTTCCATATTGCTTGTACCAATTTACACGCCCATTAACAGTGGAGAAGGGCTGCTTTTTCCTCACAGCCTGGCCAGCATTTGTTATTGGTTGACTTCTTGATAACAGCCATTTTTTTAGAATGAGAAGGAATTTCAGTTTTGTTTTTATTTACATTCCTCAAATGACCACTGATACTGAACATGTTTCATATCTTATTTCCTCTCTAACTTCTTCATCTAAGAAGCGTCTATTCATTTCAGATGCCCACTTTTGGTTGGTCTGTAAATTGCAGGGCGGGGGGCCTGATTTCTTCTTAGTGTTTAATATATTCTTGATTTTAGTCCTTTGTCTGAGATACAGCTGGTAAAATTTTTCCCCATTGCATGGGCTATCTCTTTACTCTGTTGGTGGGGTTTTTTGCTGTGCAAAAGTTTTTTGTTGTTGTTGTTTTTAGTTTTTTTTTTCGAGAAAAAAGAAAACATAAAAAAACAAAGCAGTAAAAGGGTACAAATAACACAGTATTTCAAGAAAAAAAATATACAGTAAGAAATCACCAGTGAATAGGTTACATATTATCTTCCCAGGAACAGTTGTCCAAATTACAAAATTAAAGCATATAAAGTGGACATTCATGCAGTGAGATTGCAGACAGTTCCATTCAATGATCCAACAAAAGCTCAGTAATATGTTTTTCCATCTTACACACTCGAACATACCTGCGGTTATATCCCTTAGTCCACCTTCCTTTCCTCTCTTTTTTACAACAACAATCAGACTTTTTGCATTTTATTACTCCCACGGTTCTTACTACTTTTTTTCAAGAGAATAAAACCAAATGTGACTAAGCAAAACAGGGTCAGTTAGAACAGAAGGGTGGGCATAGCACATGATACAAAAATAGAATACCAGGTGATCAAAAGTAGTTACCATTGTGCCTCTTGCTATTTTTAAACTGAGTTGTCTATATCATCAGGTATAATAGAATTGATCAAAACAGTACAGAACAAGACCAATAAAACCCACACTGAAGACCTTGCAGGACTTAAAAAAAAGGATAATAGCCAAACCATAATGGGCATCATAGTATATCTTATTGTCTTCAAAGTGGTTGCCTATACCCTCAAACTTGATACTATCAAACAAAATAGAATATAGAATAATCAGACAGAACAAGATGGGGAGAGCAATACTGGGGTTCAAATCCGGTTAATAGGAAAACCAAGAAAGTTACTATAGTATGTCCCGCTATTTTTAATTTAGTTTTCCCTTAATTAAAAAAATGAGAGAAAATAGATTAATGTTTTAAAAAGGAGGGAGATTGAGATAAGAGAGGACATTGTAACAGAACAACGCAGGGCAGAACTGAACCATTCAAGCATCATTGTGTTTCACCACCAGATAATCTAACATAATAGTAGTTGCCATAGTGACTCTTTCCTTGAATTATTTGAGTGTAACTTTGTATGCTATAACATCAAGCATATCAAGACAATGTGAAGCCATTCAAGAGAATGCAAGAATTACAGGGTATTTAGAACCAGCTAATAGAAAAATGAACAACGGCTTCTTTATTATCTCTTTGCCTATAAAGAATTTTGTTTATACTATAGCATATAGTGAAATATAGTAAGATACAACATGTTAAAACCAGTGGAAACAGATGTACCACAGGTTGATGGGACTTCCAAACAAGATGATATTAAATCAGCACTAGCTTTTATGTTGTGTTGTTTTCTTCAAAATAGCTATTTGTACTATCATAGATACTAAAATCGAACAACCTAGGTTAAAACCATTGCAGTTAATGAGTGAAAACATTATATGGCTTCAAACCAATATGATTAGGACTCATGGTTACCACATACTTTTATGTAGTCTTATCGTTGCTTACGCTAGGGAAACTATTTGATATTTATACATGTGAGTTTGATTTATTTCACTTATGAGTATGGTCTCAAGCAACGTCCATTTATTTATAAATGTCTCAATGTTATCATACTTTATAGCTGAGTAGTACTCCATTGTATAAAAATACCACAACTTTTTTTATCCATTCTTCAGCTGATGAGCACTTAGGTTGTTTCCAAGATCTGGCTATTACAAATTGTGCTGCTATAAACATGGGTGCACATATATCACTGTTGTATGATGCTTTCAGTTCTTCTGGAAATATGCCTAGAAGTGGTATAGCTGAGTCAAACGGGGCTTGCAGTCCCAGTTTTCCGAGAAATCTCCAGAGTGATCTCCACAATGGTTGCACTAGTCTACACTCCCACCAACAGTGCAGGAGAGTTCCTTTTCCCCCACAGCCTCTCCAGCATTTGTTGGTGGTGGTTTTCTTGATCTTGGCCATTCTTTCAAGAGTGAGATGGAATCTCACTGTGGTTTTAATTTGCATTTCTCTAATGACTAATGATGATGAACATTTTTTCATATATTTATTTGCTGTTTGTATTTCTTCATCAGAGAATTGTTTATTCATCTCAAATGCCCACTTTTGGATTGGGTCTTTGAATTTTGGGGGTCTTATTTTTTTTAATTCTTTATATGTTTTAGACAGAAGTCCTTTGTCTGAGGGGCAGTTCACTAAGATTTTTTCCCAGTTTGTGGGTTTTCTTTTCATTATGCTGGAGATTTCTTTTGATGTGCAGAAACTTTTTAATAAGAGGTGATCCCAGTTATTGATTCTGGGATGTATTTCCCATGCGGTTTGAGTCCTATTCATGAATTCTCTACCTACTCCTATATCTTCAAGGTTTTTACCCAATTTGTCTTCCAATAGATTTAGCATTTCTGTTTTAACATTTAGATCTTTGATCCATTTAGACTTTATTTTAGTACATGGTGATAGGCATGGGTCTAGTTTTAGTTTTCATCATATGGAGAGCCAGTTTTTCCAGCACCATTTATTAAAGAGACTGTCATTCTCCCAGTGAACATGTTTGGCCCCTTTATCGAAGATAAGGTGGTTGAGTGTGTTTGTAATTGTGGTTGTGTCTTCTAATTGATTCCACTGATCTTCAGCTCTGTTTTGGTTCCAGTACCATGTTGATTTTACTACGTTTGCTTTGTAGTATAACTTCAAGTCAGGGATTGTGATGCCTCCTGCCTTGCCTTTGGTGCTTAGAACTGTCCTTGCTATTCTAGGTCTCTTCTCGCTCCAGATGAATTTTAGGAGTGATTTCTCGAGTTCTGTGAGGTATGTTGATGGTATTTTTATTGGGATTGCATTGAATCTGTATAAAAGTTTTGGGAAAATGGCCATTTTCACAATATTTATTCTTCCTATCCATGAACAAGGGATGTCTTTCTATTTTCTGAGATCATCTTCAATTTCATTTTTCAGTGTATTATAATTTTACTTGTGCAGGTCTTTCTCTTCTTTCATGAGAGTAATTCCTAGATATTTCATTTTTTTTGGTTGCTAGTGTGAAGGGTTTGACTTCTCTTATTTCTCTCTCTGTGACTTTGTTATTAGTGTATAGGAATACTATTGATTTTTGAGTATTGATTTTATATCCAGCTACATTACTGAATTTATTTATTATATCTAGCTGTCTTTCATTGGAGTTTTGGGGATCTTCTATATAGAGTATCATTTCATCTGCAAATAATGATAGCTTAACTTCTTTTCCTATCTTTACACCTTTTATTTCTCTCTCTTGTCTAATTGCTCTGGCTAGTATTTCCAGCACTATATTTAATAGGAGCGATGATAAGGGACATCCTTGTCTTGTGCCTGATTTTCAAGTAAAGGCCTTCAATTTTTGGCCAATTAGTATGATATTGGCTGTTGGTTTGTCATAGATGGCCTTTATTATATTGAGGGAAAGACCATCTATTCCAATTTTCTGCAAGGTCTTATGATGAATGAGTGTTGGACCTTATCAAAAGCTTTTTCTGCATCTATAGAAATGATCATGTGGTTCTTACTTTTGGCTCTATTGATATGGTGTATTACATTTATTGATTTACATATATTGAACCATTCCTGCATGCCTGGGATGAATCCCACTTGGTCATATTGTATGATCTTCTTGATGATTTGCTGCATCCTATTAGCCAATATTTTATTGAGGATTTTTGCATCTGTGTTCATTAGGGAGATTGGTCCGTAGTTCTCTTTTTCAGTTGGATCCTTTTCAGGTTTTGGTACTAGAGTAATATTTGCTTCTAAGAGCGATTTAGGAAGGATTGCTTCCCTTTCAATTTCATTGAAGAGTTTGAGGAGTGTTGGCATTAGGTCTTTGTATTTCTTGAATTCTGCAGTGAATCTGTCTGGCCCTGGGCTCTTCTTTGTAGGTAAGGATTTAATTACGTTTTCAATTTCATCAATAGAAATTGGGTTATTCAGTAGTTTTACACCTTCATGACCTACCTTTGGTACTTTGTATGCTTCTAGGAATCTGTCCATTTCCTCTGTGTTATCAAACCTTTGAGAGTAGAGGTTTTTGAAACAGGTATTGATGATTTTCTGTATTTCTATAGGGTCTGTAGTGATTTCTCCTCTTTCATTCCTTATTGCATGAATTTGAGCTTTTTCTTCCCTTTTTTTATAAGGTTGGCTAAGGGCTTATCAATTTTATTTATTCTTTCAAAGAACCAACTTTTTGATTCATTGATTCTTTGGATTGTTTTCTTAGTCTCTATTGCATTGATTTCTGCTGATTTTTATAATTTCCTCTCTTCTTTTGGCTTTGGACTTGACTTGCTCTTCTTTTTCTAGCTATTTGAGGTGTAGTATCAGGTTATTTATTTGTATTCATTCTGTTCTCTGATGTGGGAACTCAGTGCAATAAATTTTCCTCTGAGGACAGCTTTCATTGCATCACACAGATTCCGGTAAGTTGTATTTGTGTTTTCATTTTCTTGTAGGTAGTGTTTAATTTCTTCTTTAATTTCCTCTGTGACCCACTGATTACTCAAGAGTGTGTTATTCAGTGTCCATGTGTTTGTGGGAATTTTGTAGTATCTTTTATCATTAATTTCTAATTTCATAGCGCTATGGTCCAAAAGCATGCAAGGGATGACTTCAACACTTTTGCATTTATTTACATATGTTTTGTGAATTAATATGTGGGTCAGTTTTAGAAAATGACCCACTCCTGAGAAGAATGTGTATTCTGTTGTTGTTGGGTGGAATACTCTGTATATGTCTATTAAGTGTATTTGTTCACAGGTGTGGTTCAGTTCTTTTATTTCTTTGCTGATTTTCTGTCTGGTTGATCTTTCCATTGTTGTCAATGGTGTGTTAAGATCTCCTGTTAGAACTGTGTCACTGTTAACTGGTTTTTCATTTCTGTTAGTACTTGTGTAAATTGTCTCAATGCACCAAGAAACAGACTGGCAGAATGGATCAAGAAACAAAATCTAACCATATGTTGTCTACAAGAAACCCATCTAACCCAAAAGGATACCCACAGACTGAAAACCAAAGGATGGAAAACCATACTTCATGCAACAGGAACCCCCCAAAAAAGTGGGGGTGACTATTCTGTTTGCAGACAATGTGAACTTCAAGCCAATAATGATCAGAAGGGATAAAGAAAGTCACTACATACTGGTTAGGGGAAAACTCCAAGAGGAAGAGATAACTATCTTAAATATATATGCACCAAATTACTAGTACTAACAGAAATGAAAAACCAGTTAACAGAAAATGGGTAGAAATAATACATAATTTCAAAGAAAAAATAAAACAGTAAGAAATCACTAGTTGATGATTACAGATTATCTTTTTACAAATAGTTATTCAAGATCCTAAAGTGGAGCTTACAAAGTGGGGATTCAAACAGTGAGATTGCAACCAGTTCTGTTCAACTATCCAACAAAAACTTAGAAATATGGTTATCAATCCTATACAATTAAACATACATGCAGTTATCCATCTCTTAAATTATATTAAGATTGAAGAAGCCCACATAGACTAATATCCCTCTGAACAAAGAATAATACTATTGCTGGGTTTCACATTATGACACTCCAGGATCAGCACTGGGTATTCTAGTGTCTCTTTTTCTTCAAAGTATCTGTTCATTTCATCATGTGTCATAAGATCAGTTCTTATAAACTGTTTATAGATTTTACACACACATGAGTCTTAACAGGTATTTCTATCCTTTCTATATTAGATGGAGAAACAAAACATATTCCTATAAACAGATGAAATAAACATATAAGACCGTTGTACAAATCGTTCTACCATAGTTCCTGTGTTGTCTGTTATCTCCAACAGAATTGGCTATATCATCAGACTTGGTATAATTGAATATATCAGTATATAACAGTATTAATAAAAACACAACTTTATATATATAGTATAGAACTTCAAAAACCTGCAGTTATCAAACCAGAATGTGTATCGTCGAGTCTTGTTGTCTTCAGTGTAGTTGCCTATACTCTCAGACTTGATACTATCAATCATATCAGTTTTGAATAAAATCTTCTCTGCCTCATTTCTGTCCTGCTCTTTTATTTTTTTTTTTTTTTGCCATTAGCTGTCTGCTTATCTTCTTCATTATGTTTTCTGCTCCATTCATTGAGGCCTCTCTGCCACTGTTCCTGGAGTCTTAGTTCTTATCTCTCTCTCTAGAATGCCCTGGAGTATTCTCTGTAGAGTTGGATTAGTGGTTGCAAATTTCTCAAGTTCCTCTTTGTCTTGGAAGCATCTTGTTTCTCCATTAATTTCTAGAGACAGTTTATCAGGGTATATCAATCTGGGATGGAGGTTATTTTCTTTCAGGAATTGGAATATTTCACTCCAGGCTATTCTTGACTTGATGGTTTGTGTTGAGAAGTCTGCCATTATTCTGATGGGCCTTCCTCTGTAGGTTATCTGTTTCTTGTCTCTAACAGCTTTTAATGTTCTGTTCTTATATTGAATTTCTGGGTTCTTGATTATTATATGCCTGGGTGTGGCTCTGTTTTGGTTGTAGGTGGCTAGAGTTCTGTATGCCTCATATATCAGAATATCATTTCCTTGTCCTATGTTTGGGAAGTTTTCCTTAATTATTTCTATGAATAACCTTTGTAGTTCCTTTGTATCCCAGTTACTTCATTTATATTCTTTATTCTCAAGTTATAGATCCTTTTGTCATCTTCTAGCCTTTGTATTGTTACTCCTTGTTTCCTTGTTATTTTTAAAAAGTTTTCCCTTTCATAATCTCACATTGCAAAATTGTCCTCCAGTTTGGAGAATCTGTCCTTAGTTTCTTTCAAGCTGATTTGCCATCTTTCCATAGAGTTTTTAATTTCCTAGTGATCTCTTTGAATCTACTTCATGTATTATATATTTTTTATATTCTTCACCAAATGGTTCTCTCCTGTGTTTGAGTTCCTCCCTTCTTCTGTCTGTGTCTGTTTGAGGGGTGCTTAGTATCTCTTTTATTAATCTTCTTATGTCTTGCTTTATCTGGCTAAATATTTCACTTTTGAATTCATCTATGAAGTCCCAAATATATCTCTTTATGTCCACTGGTGCTGTGTCTGATATTGCATGTTTGCTGTTCTCATTCTCCTTTGTATTTATTTGTCCTGGGTCAATGTTCTCAGGGTTGGGGCCTGGGGACTTTTTTTTGTTGCTTCCTCTTCCCATCTTTTTTGCTTCTTCCAGGAGGCCCCGGTTTCTTTCTTTGTTGATTACAATTCATCTGAAGTGCACTGGCTAGATGACCTTTCACACTGCAGTGTGCTAGTGAGTTGTAGACAGGACAGCATATGCTGGCCCCTCCCCTGCAGATCATTCAAGCTGCTGTGGCCTGCACTACTGTATTACTTTGTGCCACCTCCCCTCTGGGTCAGCCAAACCTCCAAGGCCCCACTGGGCCAGTGTAGTTAGTGTGTGCCACCACTGCAGAAACTTGACCTCTGATAACCTATTGGATCTCAGCCGGGTCACGTGACCCAGGCCTAGCTCACTCCACCAATCCCATTCAGGAAGGGAACAATTGACTGAAGTCACTGTTGCCCCTTGTGCTTACCAGTCTTGCCTGGTCCCAGAATGTCATCCACAGAAGCCACCCTATTTATAGAGTGGCTCCACTCCCATCACTCACCACATATCGATGTAGGCTCCCCACCAACTCAGCTCTCTGTTCAGCTTGCTGACCCTCTAACTCAATGTAACTGCACCTCCAGTGAATCGAAGCAGGCAGGCAGGACCCCAGCAAGTCGCAGCAGGACCCTGGCAAGTCACGGTGTTGGCCAGTTGCAGTGGGACCTCGGATGGTCAGCAAGTTGCCTTAATTTCTTCTTGGGATGAGAGAATTCATCTCCCTCTGTTTGGGGGCTCCCCACTCTGTATTATCTTGAATTCTAAGTTGACTATCTCAGGGAGCCTCTGTAGCCAGTTGTTATCTACCCACCATCTTTGCTCCTCCTCACACCTGCTACCTCACAAAAGTTTTTTTTTTAATATAATGAGATCTCAGTTATTGATTCTTTTTAATATTCCTGTGTGGTTGGGGTTTTGTTCATAGTCTTCAAGTATTTACCGGGTTTATCTTTTATCAAATTGTTTGTGTTTAATATTTAGATCTTTGGTCTAGTTTGATTTTTATTTAGTGAGTGGTGAGACATGTGGGCATAGGTTTGATATTGAGCATGTGGAAAGCCAGTCTCCAAGCACCATTTTTTTAAAAATTTTCTTTAAAGAGAAAAAAATAGCAAACAGAAAAAAGGGTAGAAATAATACATAATTTCAAAAAATAAACAGTAAGAAATCACTGGTTGATAAATTACATGTTGTTATCTTAGAAATAGTTGTTCAAGTTACAAAATTAAAGCATATAAAGTGGACATTCAAACAGTGAGACTGCAAAGAATTCTTTTCAATGATCCAACAAAACGTAGTAATATGATTACCTATCATACACACTTAAACATACATGCAGTTATATCCTTTAGAGCACTTTCTTTTCCTCTCTTTTTTACAATGGCAATTACACATTTTGGGTTTTATTACTCCTACAGTTCTTATTACTTTTTACACTAGAGAGACAATGTGATACTTACAATGTGATATTTACACAGTGGCTGCACCAGTCTACACTCCCACCAACAGTGGAGAAGTGTTCCTTTTTCCTCGTAGCCTCCAACATTTGTTATCAGTTGACTTCTTGATGGCAGCCATTCTTTCCAAAGTGAGATGAAATCTCAATGCTGTTTTAATTTGCATTTCTTGAGTGACCAGTGATAGTGAACATTTCTTCATGTATTCATTTGCCATTTGTATATCTTCATCTGAGAACTGTGTGTTCATCTCAGATGCGCATGTTTGGAGAGGGTCTTTGAATTTGGGGAACTTGAAGTTTTTCAATTCTTTATATGTTCTGAATATAAGTCCTTTGTCTAAGGGGTTGCTAGTTATATTTCTTTCCCATTCTGTTGGCTTTCTTTTCACTCTGTTGGTGATTTCTTTTGAAGTGCAAAAACTTTTCAATAATATAAGATGCCAGTTGTTGATTCTTTGAAGTGTTTCCTGTGCAGTTTGCATTTGATTCATGAATTCTCTGCCTACCTCTATGTCTCTAAGACTTCTACTTACCTTGTCTCCCAGTAGATTTAGTGTTTCTGTTTTAATATTTAGATCTTTGTACCTTTTAGACTTTAGTTTTGTGCATGGTAATAGGCATGGGTCTAGTTTCAGTCTTCGATGTGTGGAAAGTCAATTTTTCCAACACATTTATTAAACAGGCTATCTTTCCTCCAGTGAACATGTTTAGCTCCTTCATCAAATATCAGGTGGCTGAGTGTCTTTGTAGTTGTGTTTGCATCTTCTAATCTATTCCATTGATCCTCATATCTATTTCTTTGCCAATACCATGCTGATTTTATCACTGTGGCTTTGTACTGTAGTCTCAAGTCAGGAATTGAGATGCCTCCTACCTTACCTTTATTGTCCACAATTGCTTTCCAAACACCATTTCTTAAAGAGACTATCTTTCAGGACAGGTGTTTGGCTCTTTTGTCAAAGACAATGTAGCCAGTTATGCTTGGAACTGTTTCTGCATCTTCTGTTCTGTTCCCTTGATTCTTGAGTCTGGTTTTGTTTTGCTTTGTTTTGTTTTGTTTTTGCCATTACCCTGTTGCTTTTATCACAGTGGCTTCACATTATGATTTCAAATCAGCAATTGTGATGTTCCCTGCACTGTCTTTGTTGCCCAGAGTTCTAGGTCTCTTCTGGTTCCAAATTAATTTTAAGATTATTTTCTCTAGTTTTGTGGAGTATACTGTTGATATTTTTATTGGGATTGCTTTAAATATGTATAACAGTTTGGAAAGTATAGTTATTTTCACTACACTGGTTCTGTGTATATAAGAACAAGGAATATCTTTAAATTTTCTGTCTTTTATCTCCTTTTCACAGAGTACTGCAGTGTTCAGTGTATAAGTTTTTCACTTCCTTTGCTAGACTGATTCCATTTTTCTTGGTACAGTTGTGAAAAGTGTGGTTTCCCTTATTATTCTCTCAGTGAGTTGGTTATTTGCATTCAGAATGCTCTTACTTTCTAAGCACTGACTTTGCATCTTGCTATGCTTGCTATGCTTTAAAAATTTATTATTAATTCTATAAAGCTTTTTGTGGAGTTTTTGAGATCCTCTATGTAGAGTATCATGTCATCGGCCAATAATGATAATTTAATTTCTTCCTTTCCTATCTTTATTCTTTTTATTTATTTCTCTTGTCCAGTTGCTCTGGCTAATGTTGTTAGAACTATACTAAACAAGAGTGATGATAGTAGACACCTTCTCTTGTTTCTGATTTTAGAGTGGAAGCTTTCAGATTTTAATAATTTATATGACATTGACTGTTAGCTTGTTATAGATGACTTTCATTAGAATGAGACAAATACTTTATATTCTGATTTTCTATAAATATTTACCATAAATAGTCATTAGGTCTTCTCTAAATTTCTGGCAGAATTCAACAGTGAATCTTTCAGGGCCTGGGTTTTTCTTTTTTGGTAGTTATCTTTTAATTATGCATTTAGTTTCATTGACTGATACTGGGTTAGTTAGAACTTTTATATCTTCTTGATTCAGTTTTGGGAATTTTATGTATCTAGGAATCTGTCCAATTGTCTTGAATATTACATCTTATTGGAGTACAAGTTCTCAAAATAAGTATTGATGATCTTCTGAATTTCTTCAGGATCTGTTGTGACTTCAGGGTTTTTCATTTCTCATTGCATGGATTTGAGTCTTTTATTTTTTATGAAGCTGATTAAGTGTTAGTCAAATTTATTTAATCTTTCAAAGAACCAACTTTTCAATTCATGGATTCCTTTATTGTTATCTCAGTCTCAGTTGTATTATTTTTGCTATGATCTTTACAATTTCCTCCCTCATATGAGCTTTGAGCTTGACCTGCTCTTTGTTTACTAGAAGCATAAAGTTCACCATAAGGTTATTTATTTGAGCTTCCTCTATCTTTTTGATGTGGGAAGTGGTGCTACAAATTTATCTATTAGGACTTCTTCTTTTGCATCCCATAAGTTTTGGAATTTCCCACTGGCATTATCAATTAATTATAGAAAATGTCTAATTTATTCCTTAATTTTATCTGTGACTTTGGTTGTTTGGGTAAGTGTTATTTAATTTCCATGTGTTTATATAGTTTTGTGGTTTCTTTTGCCATTGATTTCTAATTTCATTGCACTATGGTCTGATAATATGTGTGGTATAATTTTAATTCTTTTGCATTTACTTTGGCATATTCTATGAACTAGTGTGTAGTCTATTTTGGAGATAGCTCAATGTACTGCTAAGAATATGTGTTCTTTTTTAGTGGTGTGGAAGATATCTACTAAGTCCATTTGTCTAAATGTTTGATATTGCTTTGCTCTGATTTGATAGCTAGTTTGATCATATTTCTTGATATATTCTGCCAATTTTTTTGATTGGTGAATAGAGACTTACATTCATGCTTACAATTGACATGCATTGATTTAGTTTATTCTATTAATTGTCTGTGGTTGGTTTTCTTTCTTTCCCTTCTGTGTAATTTCGTGCCCTGCCTGGTGGATTTATTCTACCAGAATTCATGGAATTGTTGTCCTCATTGTCTTTTTCTAGAATATCCTTCAGAACTTTTTGGAATGCTGGTTTGGTGGTCATGTATTTCTTCAGGAGTCTTTTGTATGGAAGTTACTTATTTCTCCATCAACTTTAAAAGATTTTTGCAGGGCACATTAATCTGGGCTGGAGGTTGTTTTCTTTTAGGGATTGAAATAACATCACTCCAAACACACTCTGATTTTAGAGTTTGTGTTAAGTCTTCTGTGATACTAATGGGTTTTCTTTTATAATAGATTTGTTTCTTTTCTTGAATAATTTTTAATATTTTGTTCTTGTGTTGAATTTCTGGAATCTGGACTATTATATGACTTAGTATAGTTTTTGTTTTTATCTTATCATAGCTAATTGAATTCTACATACATCACTTATATTTAAGTTAAGTTCCATTTCTATGTTTGGTTGTTTTCTGCTACTGCTTACATGAACAGGTTTTTTGTCATTGTGCTTCTGTTTATTTTTCTTTTTTTCATTGGCTCTTACTCAATCTTACGTTATGCTGCTTTGTATCATTTAGCAGCTGTTGGATTGACTTTTCATGGTCCCTTGCTATTTAAAAAAGTTTTGGCCATGCCCAGAGATCTGCAAGCAGCTAGCAGGGGCCTGAGTTAGGTCCTGGGAGCCAAATATATGAGAGTTCAATCTCAGCACACAGGGAAACTTTGGAAAGTCTCTTCCAGCTGGTAAGAGGATGCCTAGTGTCCCAAATCATCGGTGAATGCACAGGCGATCCCCAAGGGCCTATCTCGGTCACACTTAGTGACCTCCAAGTGGCTAGCAGGGGCCTGGATTCAATCCCAAGATCTGAATATGTGTGAATTGATTCTCAGCACATGGGGGAAGCTTTGGAGAGCTGCTCCCAGACAGTAAGACCATGCCCAGCATCCCAAATCACCAGAGGATGCACAGGAGGTACCCTTGAGCCTAACAGGGCCATGCCCAGTAAACTTCAAATGGCAAGCTGGGTCCTGAATTCAGTCCTGGGAGCCAAACATGTGGTAGTTGATTCACAGCACACAGGAGAAGCATTAGAACATAGCTACCAACTGTAAGAACATACCCAGTGACCCAAAGCACTGGAGGAAGCACAGGAGGTCCTGAGGGCTTAACTGGTCCATGCCCAGCAACCTTCAAGTGGCTAGCAGTTCCCTTTTGGCTCCCAGGGAGCCAAAAGTGTACAAGGTGATTCCCAGCACATGGGGGAAGCTTTGGAATATCACTTGAAACTCAGAAATACAGGAAAATGACAAAACAAAGGACAAAAATGCAATCTCAAACTTCCAGCCCAACCCATGCAAGCTTAGGACACATAGACACAGAAGAAAATATAAGCCATATACCTGAAATTCCTGAAATGATAACAACTGAAGTAAGGAACTCTAAGAAGTTATAAAAAGAACTCAGATCAGAAATAATCTCCTAGATAAAAGAGAAATGGTAAATGTAATGAAAGAAATTTTGAACACATTTAAAGAAAACATAGTTAGAAAATTAGATGAACAGGGGCTGGGGATTTAGCTCAGTGGCATAAGTGCCTGCCTTGCAAGTGCACAGTCGTGAATCTGATCCCTGTTACCAAACACACACACACACACACACACACACACACACACACACACACTCACACACAAAGGAAATTAGAGGAACAATACAAAAAGATGGAACCCTTGAATGGACAATGTAAGAAACAAACAGAATGCATGAAGCAGATTAAAAGAGATATACACTAAGACAAAAATTCTGTTGAAAGTTGGCAAAACTGCCTCAATGAAAGTGAAGTTAGAATTTCAGACCTCAAAGACAAGATTGCAGCTAGTGAACAGGAAAGGAAAGATCTTTAAAAACAAAAGCCAAGGAATCGGGAAATAACAATTCAACAGCTGCAAGATGATGCAAAGAAAAACAACATAAGATTGATAGGGATAAATGAAAAACATGGTGACAACTCAAATGATATCAAGAGGCTACTTACAGAAGTAATAGCTGAAAATTTCCCAAACATGAGACATACAGATCAGTAAAACATATAGAACCCTAACTGTAACCATAAAAAAAACCTATGTCAGACATATCATAATCAACATCCAAGAAATCCAACATATGAACAGAATATTGAAAATTGCTAGAGTGAAGAGACAGGACACCTATAAAGGAAGGCCTATTAGAATCACAGCAGACTTCTCAACTCAAACAATGAAGTCAAGAAGATTATGGAATGAACTATTTCAGATCCTAAAGGAAAATGATTTCCAAACCAGACTGATGTATCCTGCAAAATGTTCTTCAAAGTGGATGGAGAAATAAGATATCTACATGACAAAGAACAGCTGAAGAACTTCATGACCAGCAAGCCAACCCTGCAAAGAATATTGAAAGACATTCTAGATACACATAGGAAAAAAATCACTGAGCTAGGCAAATAAACAGAGTGGAAAGGTAAAGAATCAACAGCAGAAAGATAGCATGTCAACAGTAAACAAATATATATCAGTGATAACCATTAGTGTAAGTGGCCTCAATTCACCAGTTAAAAGAAATCAACTAGCAGAATGGATCAAGAAACAACATCCAACCATATGCTGTCTACAAGAAACCCATCTAACCCAAAAGGAAACTCAGCCTGAAAGTCAAAGAATGGAAAACAATGACCCATGCAACAGAATCATAAAAAATGCAAGGTATCTATTCCATTTGCAGACAATGTGAACTTCAAACCATGAATGATCCAAAGAGATAAAGAATATCACTACATACTAGTTAGAGGAAAACTTCAAGAGGAAGCAATAACAACCTGAAATACACATGCACCCACCCATACAAAACAAATATTAATAGAAATGAAAAATCAAATAAGCAAAAACACAATTATACCAGGAGACCTTAATACACCATTGACACAAAGGGACAGATCAACAAGACAGAAAATCAGCAAAGAATAACAGAACTTAGTAACACCTAGGAACAAATGGACTTGGTATATGTACACAGAGTGTTCCACCCAACAACATCAACATGTACATTCTTCGCAGCAGCACATGGAACATTCTCTAAACTAGAGCATATAGTGCCAACAGAACATGCTTAAGTAAATGCAAAAGAATAGAAATTATCCCATGCATGTTATCAGATCATAGTGCCATGAAACTAAAAATTAATGACAAAAAAACTGCAAAAATCTCACAAACACATGGAAATTGAACAATACACTCCTGAGTAATCAGTGGATCACAGAGGAAATTAAAGAAGAAACTGAACAATATCTACAGGCAAATGAAAATACAAATACTTTTTACCAGAACCTGTGGACACAATGAAAGCAGTCCTCAGAGGAAAATTAATTGTGGTGAATTCCCACAACAGGAAAACAGAATGAACACAAATAAACAACCTGATGCTATACCTCAAACATCTAGGAAAAAAAGAGCATGTCAAACCCAAACCAAAACAAAAGAGGAAATTATAAAGATCAGAGCAGAAACCAATGCAATAGAGACCAAGCAAACAGTACAAAGAATCCATGAAACAGAATTGATGTTTGAAAGAATAAATAAAACTGATAAGCCCCTAGCCAACCTTATTTTAAAAAAGAAAGGAAAAACTCAAATTCATGGAATAAGTAATGAAAAAGGTGAAATCACTACAGACCTTGTGGAAATACAGAATATCATAAATACCTATTTTGAAAACTTCTACTCTCATAGATTTGATAACAGAAAAAATGGAGATTCCTAGAAACATAGGAATTATCAAAGCTGGGTCAAGAAGATGTAAAGGTGCTAAATAATACAATTTCAATTAATGAAATTTAAAATGTAATTAAATCCCTACCAAAAAAGCAAAGCACAGGTCCAGACAGATTCACTGCAAAATTCTATGAGAAGTTCAAAGATTTAAGGCCTACATTCCTCAAAGTCTTCAAGGAAATTTTAAAGAAAACAATTATCCTAACTCATTCCTGCAAATATTACTCTAATACCAAAACCTGAGAGAGACCCACCTAAAAAAGGGAACCAGAGGCCATTCTCTCTAATGAACATAGATGAAAAAATTCTCAGTAAAATATTGGAAAACAGAATGCAGCAATACATCAAAAAGATTATATCCTGTGACCAAGTCAGATTCATCCCAGGAATGAAGGGATGGTTCAACATAAGCAGATCAATGAATATAATCCACCATATCAACAAAGCCAAAAATAAGAACCACATGATCATTTCTATAGATGCAGAAAAAGCTTTTGATAAGGCCCAACACTTATTCATGCTAAGAACTTTATGGAAAATTGAAATAGATAGTCTTTACCTCAGTATGATAAAAGCTATCTATGACAACCGAACAGCCAGCATTGTATTAAACCACCAAAAACTGAAAGCCTTTACCCTAAAATCAGGAACAAGACAAAGATGTCCATTATCACCACTCCTATTCAATATAGTGCTAGAAATACTAGCCAGAGCAACTAGACAAGAGAGAAAAATAAAAGGAGTAAGGACAGGAAAAGATAAAGTTAAATTATTATTATTTGCAGGTGACATGATACTCTACATAGAAGACACCCAAAACTCCATTGAAAGATTCCTAGGTATAGTAAATAAATTTGGTAATGTAGCTGGAAACAACACTCAAAAAACAATAGCATTCCTATACACTAACATCAAAATCACGAAGAGAGAAATAAGAAGCCACACCCTTCACACTAGCATCCAAAAAAAAAAAAATGGAATACTTAGGAATTAATTGAATAAAAGAAGTCAAAGCTCTATTCAGGGAAAACTACACCACCCTGAAAAAAAAATCAAAGAGGACTTCAGAAAAGGGAAAGACATCCTTTGTTCATGGATAAGAAGACAAACATTGTGAAAATTGCCATTCTCCCGATATTGTTATACAGATTCAATGCAATCTCAATCAAAATACCACTAGCATACCTCACAGGTCTAGAGAAATCACTCATAAAATCCACCTTGAACCAGAAGAGACCCAGAATAGCAAAGGTAATTCTAAGCAACAAAGGCAAGGCAGGAGGCATCAAAATCCCTGACTTGAAGTTCTACAAAGCTACTGTAATAAAATCAGCATGGTACTGGAATAAAAACAGACCTGAAGATCAATGGAATAGATTAGAAGATACAACTACAACAACAAACACACTAAGCTACCTTATCTTTGATAAAGGGCCAAACACTTCCACTGGAAGAAAGATAGTCTTTTCAATGAACGGTGCTGGAAAAATTGGCTCTCCATATGCTGAAAACTAAAACTAGACCAATGCCTATCACCATGTACTAAACTAAAGTCTAAATGGATAAAAGATCTAAATATTAAAACTGAAACACTAAATTTGTTGCAAGACAAAGTAGATAGAAGTCTTGAAGACACAAGGGTAGGTAGAGAATTCATGAACAGGAATCCAACTGCATGGGAAATACTTCACAGAATCAGTAACTGGGATCATGTCCTATTAAAAAGTATTTGCATGTCTAAAGAAATCTCCAGCATAGCCAAAAGAAAACCCCACAAATTGGGAGAAAATCTTATTCAGTGGTTCCTCAGACAAAGGACTTCTGTCTAGCATATATAAAAATTTTTTTTAAAATCAGACCCCCAAAATTCAAAGATCCATTCCAAAAATGGGCATCTGAAGTGAACACAGTTTTCAGATGAAGCCATACAAATGGCAAATAAACATATGAAAAAATTTCTAGCATCATCAGTTATTAGAGAAATGCAAATTAAAACAGCACTGAGAGGTTCCATTTCACTCCAGAAATAATGGCCCGGAAAAAGAAAACCACCACCAACAAATGCTGGAGAGGCTGTGGGGGAAAAGGGACTTTTCTGCACTGTTGGTGGGAGTGTAGACTGGTGCAGCACTATGGAGGTCAGTCTGGAGGTTCCTCAAAAAAGCTGGGTTGGGAAGCCCCATTTGACCCAGCTATCCCACATCTGGGCATATTTCCAGAAGAAATGAAAACATCATACCACAGTGATATATGTGCACCCATGATTATAGCAGCAAAATTTATAATAGCCAGATCTTGGAAATAATCTAAATGCCCATTGACTGAGGAATGGATAAAAAAGTTGTGGTATTTTTATACAATGGAGTACTACTCAGCTATAAAGAATGATCACACTGAGATATTTATAAATAAATGGATGCAGCTTGAGACCATAATCATAAGTGAAATAAATCAAACTCAAATGTGTAAATACCATACAGTCTCCCTAATGTAAGAAATGGTAAGAGTACATAGATACAAAAACTCAGTAATTACAATGAAAGGATAAGAATCTTCCTAAAGCTGATAAATAATATCTCAGGGAAAATGAGGAAAAAGAAAAGAAAAATATCTAAAATTATATAAACAAACTTAGGATAGCTAAGATGAGGGTGCTACAAATTCTATAAGTTCTTGGAACAAAACAGTTAACATTCATAGGATTGGAACATGATGCATATTATTGTGTGGTGCTCTGAGGAAGTCTTGAAAATCATTAGTTAAAATAACAACCCTAGTTATGCTCACACGACTTTGTTTTGAAGGCCTTTACTATCAGTGTTCTGGGCTCTTTGCTATTGTTGTTTATATGTCTTTTTTGTTTTGTGTTTTCCTAGTAATTTGTTTTGTTTTGTTTAGTCTTATTTTTCCATCTAATACGGAAAGGATAGGTGTACACATCGAGACTCATGCATGTGTAAAATTCCTAAACAGTTTATAAGAATCGATTATATAATGCATGATGAAATAAACAGCTACTTTGAAGAAAAAAAGACACTAACGTACTCAGTGCTGATTCAGTAGTGCCATGCTGTGAAATCCAGCAATACTATTATTCTTTGTTAGTCTATTTTGTATTGTTTAATTTCATACATGAAGGTATGGACACCTATTTTGAAGAGAATGAGAGACATTGTGTCTGCCAATGTTGACTTCCCTATTGTCTTGTTTTGAAGGCCTAGAATGCCTTCATTATCCTGTTCTGACCAGTTTAATACTATTTTATTTTGTATCAACTCATTGTGTGTAAAGATATAGACAGCTATTTAATAAAAAATAAGAGACAATATGATAGACAGTGACAGATCTACTGTTGGTCTTGCTTTGAAAAGTGTGTCTCATTGTTTTCTTCTGACCAGCTTTGTTCTGTTTTGTTATGGTTAGTTTTACCTTCTTTAAAATAAAATTTTTTACAAAAGGTCTTTACTTTGATGGTTGGTAACTGCAAACCTGTCTCCTAGATTTTATATTGTGTCTTTGCATTGGTTTATTCTGCTGCATATACTCCCAATATAATTTTAATCTTCAGGATTCTGTTTGAATCTTTTTTTTATAGAATTCAATTCTTATGTCCAGCATTCACGATTTCCATCACATTCCTAAGATACTGTACATTGTTTCATCTGAACCACTCTAGGTTCACTAAGAATGTCCTTCATTAAGTGTCATTGTCTCTTTAATAAATTATGCAATTATTTCTGATTGTTTTTTCTGGAGCCTCATTCCTCTACCCTCCTACTCCCACTATTATTTCAGAAAGACAAGCTGGGGGGCTTCTGAATTTTTCTACCTCAATGCATCCTGGATTTGCCTTCAGCAAGCTAGAGATCTCTTTTGATGTTTGCAAATACTTATGGTGGATAGCTTTGTTACTAGTACTAAGAGTTCTTTACTTTTCAGATATCTCTTCTATACCTAGGTGGCTTTTTACTTGTGAGATCATCTCAAGATTCTGCCTCTGAAATTTTGGTAGGATGGTATTTGTTTGGCCATGAACTCAGTTCCTAGATACTGGATTCTGGTATTGTTTGTGACCCCCAGATAGCCTTGGCAGTGGCATACAAGGAACTAAAATGGATCATAACAACTATATTACCATGGCTAATGTAGTATAAATACTAATAACAACAGCATCAGCACAGTCCAGAAAATGACAAACTATGATGACTATTAATTTGCCGCCTTAAGCCATAGTAGGTACAGGCTTTATAGCAATATAACAAAATCTAAAACCAATCAATCATGGGCTGGAGATCTAGTTCAGCAGCACAGCACCTACCTGGCAAGTGGGAAATCATGAGTTTGATTCCCAGTACCAAAAAATAAAAAATAAGTAAAACCAATCATAAAATTATATACAGTAAAAATCCACCTAATAGAGCATCTTTACTCCCAGAGAAGAGAATTTAAACAGGAAAAGAGATTTAAAAATAGAGAAATAAAAGAAGAGAAAGCAATTAGAAGCAAGGCTGAAAACCAAAGAAAGATTATTCAAACTTCAGGAAACTGATAAAGAAGACAGAAGAGAGATAAAAAAGGAAAAAAAAAATTAAAAGAAAAAAAGCAAAACAATAAAAACTAAAAACAATGTTCACACTCAGGAAAAAAATAACAATTCTGAGCAAAATCTAGCAAAACAACAAATAAAACAAGCAAACAAACAAAAAAGAAAGAAAAATGACAACAAAATTTCTCTGTGACTTCAAGCCTGTGGTTATCTGCTTATGCCTACAGTTTTGCAGTAATGCCCAGATCTGTGCTGACTAACCTCGTTAAATCTGCTATGAGATTAGATTAAGGGAGGGTGCTGGAAATCTCAGCAAGCCTGCACTAAGGTTGGGGCAGGGTGCTAATTCTGAGGCTTTAAACACCCCAGAAGTTCAGGCTGATCCTGTTCTCCAGCTGGAGCCTGAGTCTTTAGCCAGCAACAGTCTCGGTGTCCCTCACTGACTCACCTGTAGCTCCCTGACCTTGGACATCTCCAGCCGCTATCCCTCATCCAGGTGCAGTGAGATTGCAACACTGAGTCCTGAGATGAAGCCAATTCCTGGTTGCTCCGAGTTACGGTTTCTGTTGCCCCTCCTTAGAAGGAATCCAACCATACGCTCCTCCCAGGGAACGTGGCTGTGGTCCTGGACTGGAGTCACTCACTGATCCTAGCAGCACACCGCAGACACTGCTCTGCTCCACTGGACCCTTATTCCCTGGAGGCCTCTGCGCTCACCACTCTTCTCTGTGCCTCCGTGAATGCTATTCTCCTCTCTTGTGCCATGAGTTAGGAGTAGGTGAGAAAGTGTGCAGTTTGCCTTCCCTTTTTGTGCTGCAGTCTGTCCCCTCACTTTCTGTGCAGGTTCTAATTTTTCCTTCAGACCATTCTTGAGTCCTAGAGATCCACCTCTCCCCTTCCCTTCTTCCCCAAGTTGTTATTTTCCAGGGTTGAATTCCAAATCTCAGAGAGGTTGATTTGCTACTGCTTACCACTCTGCCATGTTCCTCAAAGTCTTTTGCAGATATTCTAGTGATCTAGGATGGGAGCAGGGTTAGGGGCTTGTGTTAAAATGCACTCCTGTGTCTCACCACAGACATTCGGAATTCTAATTTCTGGAGGGTGGGATAAGGTGAGATGTCAGAGGTAGGAATCACCATAATTTTTATATTCTGTGTCAGATGACTAGTTTATAGGCACAACTGAATTAAATTTTGTGCTTAAAGACTCAATCAATTTCACAATTTCTGTGTCTCATTGGCATCTTTGTATCCTGTATGCCTCTCTGGTTGCTATGTGAATTCCCAGGTGTTCCATGCATCCTTGGGAGCTAACAAAGAGTCATACAGGGAGGGCTTTCTTTTCTGGTCTCCAATGCATCCTCATTCCTATGAACAACTGAGACAGTATTTTACCTTGCTCTCCATGAGACCACCTCTGCTTCACTTGAGATACCTCCTCCACAACAAGAATAAAATCTATTGTTTCTGGTGTGAAACCTCCAGGTGTCTCAATGGCCCTGGGCTCTATTTGCTGTCACTGAATTACAAGATTCATGCTGGGTTGTGATCCACACAGGAGAAACAATCCTGTCTTCACCACTGTGCCTCATGTCACCCACGCTTCAGGTTTTTCAATTCTTGTCTCTGAGTTTGAACCCTCACATTTATTTCTTCTCCACTGGAGTCTGACTCAGGTCTAGTGACATTCTCTTAATTTTATTTGTAAAATCTTTGACTGTAAAAAAGACAACTCAAATACAATTCTCTGGTATCGTTTCCCTCCTGTATAGAACCTCTTCATCAGATACATGGGATTTCCACAAGCTTGGAATTCAGCAGACTATGAATCCTACTTTCTTTAAGATGCTAAGGAAATACCCTGTTCTGTTTGTTTTTACTTGCAGGGCTTCATTATTTTTTAAATTGTCTGTATCTTAAGTCCATTCATATATTCATTCTTACGTAAACTTAAAGGAAACACAAGACAAACTATTAGCATGAAATGAGAAATATGAAAGGACAGAGACAAAATTAGGAACACCAGAAAACAAGAACCCTCAATACTGCAGAAATGTTGGTATAAAATCAGAAACATAGGTTTGAACCATGAATAAGGCAATAAGAAAGCAAAAAGAGGAAACAAACAGAACTCTGATAGCAATATTAGCTAATATTTATCAAGCACTTACATTTTGCCAGCCCTGGGCTTTGTGCTTTATTTGCTGAGACTCTGTTAAGGACCACCATTTTGTTTAAAAAATAAAAACTAATTTGATTTTCATTTTGTATTAGACAATTGAGACTTCATAAGGCTTGGTACCCACAGCTTAAAGCTGATTAGACATTGAAATACTTCCATATTCATATATTGAAATACTTCAATACCAGCGGCACATCTGCTCCCTGAGTTGATCCACACACTCTCTTGTTCTCTGACTGTTCCATAGCTACTGTGGTCTGCCACTGTTTGGATCTCCCTTTAACCTATTCCTCTCCCACTGTCCCATGATCTAGTGATCCAGGATTAGTGTGCAATATAGCAGTGACATCCATGATCAACTCCTTTGTCTATATTACAATCTGTAAGATCTGGGCAACTGACCAATTTTATACATTTTGAGTATAACTCCTAACAATAAGCTAAGTACATTTCCTGGATAAGGGCTAATTTAAGAGTTGATGTTGGCCTCCTGTAACCCTAGATGCATAACAGGATGAAAGTATCTGAAAAAATTGTGTCTATACTGAGTGTGTACATAATTTTATTCTTATTATCCCCTAAACAATAGTATAAGAACTATCTAGATTATAGTTCTTGTACTTTGTATTCTTAGATTTTATAAGTAGTTCTTAGATTTTATAAGTAGAGATGAATGGAAATATATAGAAGGATGTTAACAGGTTATATAAAAGCAAAATGCTAGTTTTTCTAAGGAAATAAACTACCCACAGATTTTAGCATCTAGTGAGCTAGGATGGTGGTCCTAGAACCAACTATGTGAGAATACCAAGAAAAACCATACTGGCGAAAATAAAGATCAAAGGCAATCCATTATACAAGTAACAGAAATGCTAAGCTAGCTGGTTTTTTAAATCTTTAAAATGATCATTTTAATGAATGGTATAAAAATTTGGAAGTTTCAAAGAATCCAATAGGAACTGAAAAGTAAGCAGTAAGCATACTCCTTCCCTTTCCAACCATTAAGGAAACCAATTACAGTCTTTTCAGTCACTGTAGTGAAATTGTCTGGACTGAAAATGGTCCAGTTTCTGTTATCCTATCTCCAGTCTTGAGAGGATTTTGAAATTATTTTCTGTACTGCACAGAAAGCTCAGAGAAGAAACCAAGATTGAGACATACTAGCAAAAAGAACAATTGAAAAAATGCAAATACCTCAAAATATGTGCTTAAATTAAGGAATCAGCAATAAAAACGCCAAGGTAGACAGTGTTAACCTTTAGTTACAGCACCAAATAATTTACATACTTAATCTTAACCCTCAAATCGGGGTCTTTAAACGCAAGAAACACATTATGCAGATTTGATAATGAAAATCTTTATCCCATAATTTGCAACCTCCTGGCTATGTCATGCCAATTGCATATTAAACAAGACATTCTTCAACCTAATTGAATGCCATTTCTCCTTGTTCTAATTGTGTTATGAAAATGCCTTTTTCTATCTCACTCATGCACACCTAGGCTACTTTCCTTATCCCCTAATGAGCAATAGTAAAATAGAACTGATGGCCTTTATTTTTGCAGTACACATAGGAATCCTTAGTGCCAAAATAATGGGACTTGAAAAAACTTTTTCCTATGATGCTCCAGGTCAGATATTGTGATTTTTTTTACCTATTTTCAAGATTAAGATCCCATAAAGTAGCCACCTCATTTATAGTGATAAATTTTAAGCCAAGTTTCTCAACCAAGTGTGACTTTACCTGCTCTTTCTCTCAGAAAATAACCTTTTATTTATATCTGGTGATATTGTTCATTGTCTCAAAGGAGAGGAAGTTAACGGCATATAATAGGTAGATGCTTCATACAATGAAAAGACACAATTTCAATTAAAAAGACTACTAGTGGCAGGACATGCCTAGGATTCTAGCACCTTGGGAAACTGAGGTAAGGGGATCACATACTCAAGACCAGCCAGAGTGTCTAAGTCACTTTCTCATTGCAGATACACAACAGTTGACACACACAATATAAAGGAGAAGAGATTTGCTTTGGCTCATGGATGTGGTCCCTGGTTTGCTAGCTCCAAGGCAGACATAACATGGTAATAGGATGTAGGTGGAAGAAAAGCTGTTCCAGTTACGGTGGTCAAGAAGCAAAGAAAAAGCAAGAAGAGAGAGAGAGAAATAAAATCCTACCAGATTATGCCCCCGTGACTTTCCTTTTTCAGACCTCCCAACAGCATACTCAGCTATAATGTCTAAAGGAATCATTCACCTTCCAAAAGCACCACCTGTGTGCACATGAGAGTTCAGGTGCCATTCTTTATCTAGACCATACTATTCTGCCCCTGGTCCTCAAAAGAGTTGTGTGCATTTCTTCATGCAAAATACACTTAGTCCATTTCTATTTTTTAAATCTATATCTTTGTTGTACTTGTTTGCAATGCTAAATGATTATATTCCTTGTAGGGAGTTGGTACACATGAATAACACATCTTAATTATTTTTTACCTTATCTCACCTCCACTAATTTCTTAACAGTTCAAGTACATATCCAAAAGTCCTAGTCCAAAATAATCTCCTCTAAAACTCAAGGCAAACTCTGTTCTTTTTGTTTTGTTTTGTTTTGAAAGTAGTAAAAATGCAACAGCACAAGACAGAACAAAGCCAGTCGAGACAATGCAGTGAAATTGGTACAGGATTTCACAGTAGAATACTGGGATAGTAGTAATATATATTATGGTATATCTCTTTAACTTCACAATAGTTGTCCAGTCAATTAGATATAGTAAAATCAAATGAAAAATAGAACATTATAAAACCAATTAAGAATACTGACTAGAACAAAAGAAATATAACAAAATACAACAGTGAAAACAACCTTTGCCTTCAAACAGAAGATAGAAGGAAATCCCCCGTATTTGCTATACTGCATATGGTCATCCTCCCAAGAAATGCTGAAACATCTATCCCCAGTAGCTATAGGGGGTGGAGACAGGCGGAGGAAGGGTGCTTGATTTTCAGCCCCTCTGGCAGTAGGCGCACAGGTAGTGGTTCTCCTCCAGGCCCACACTGCAGGTGCTTACCAAGAGGGCAGGTGAATAAGCTGACAAGGCAAACTCTTACTACTGAGCCATTGTAAAAATGAAAAAAAAAAGTTAAAAGTGCCAAGATACAATCACATAGAGAAAATATTCTTTTTGCGAGAGAGCGATATAGGGAGACAGAATGCAATGGAACCAAAGCAAGACCAAATCCCATCAGGGCAAGAATTAATCACTTTGTTCAGAATTCAAGTGAAGTTTTTTGAAGATAAGAACAACAAGACATTGGGCTTTCCTGCCCTAAAGTCCATCAGTATTGTTTACAGCCTTTATGGACTCTCTCATAGGAGGTACTTGTCACTCTCTGAGCTTTCTCCAGCAGACATTCCATATTTCTGGCTTCTCCAACATTTTGGAGTTTCAACTGCACTTTTGGCTTCACTCTTCCAGTTTCATGCCTCCTCAGGAGCATACTTTCTGACCTTCCATGCCTTCTTCAAAATTCTGGGTGGACACCTCCTTTATGCCACAACTCCTTTCTATTTTCCTATAGAACCAGCATCATGTCAATTATTCCAAGTCAGCTGCCAGCTGGAGCAATATCTGGGTTCCATTGCATCATGGCTGCAGAAGACCCTGAGGGCATGGACCGTTGAATTGCATGAAACAAATCCCAAGGAATCAATTCTTTAGGTAGTTCTGGATCAGTGCATCCTGGAGCTCTCAAAAAAATTCTTTCAGAAGAGTTCACATTTACCTTTTTACAACCTTGGGCCAGTAAAAGGTGGAATTTTATTAATTCCTGAGATGCCCTCAAATCATATTTCCTATTGAACTGATGCAAAGTACTTGAATATTTTTAAATGATAATCTTTCAGCAATATTTTCTTCTTTGATCCAACTTTGCATGTATGTCCTTGCTGGAAAAAATTTTTACATGGGCTTTTGCTTCTGTTTTTCAGAGTAAATGTACTTTAAAATCACCACCACGATTCATGGGCTACCTTGGTATTTACTCTACCAGATTAATTAGACTGCCATACTTAATCTCAGCCTCTTGTAAAATCTTAGGACAAGGGCAAAATGAACACAATTCTGTTTTGTTTTGTTTTGTTTTGTTGCTAGAACATAGCACACATGACCTTGTGTCCAACTGACAATGGAGTCTTTGTTCCTAACTGCAACCTCCTGAGCTTGGTCTTTACTGTCTGAATTTCATTGCATATTCTTTTCTTCTGAGTTCTGACCAGAATCTCCCATCCAACTCAGTTTAAAGTATTCTAAGACTTCTCCAGATGTTGTTTCCAAATCTTTCCAAACTCCTGCACTTCCAAAGGTTTCTAAAACACATGGTCAAAGTACAGTCACAGCAAGGATGCAACTTTCAGTATCAAAATCTCTCTTAGTGATTTCCTTTTTTCTCAGTGTAGGTAGTTGAAACCCACAGTTTAAAGAAGATGTTTACTTTGGCTCATAGTTATGGTCCCTAATCAGCAGGTTTCAAGACAGAAATAGAATGGCAAAAGAGATTTGGCAGAAGAAAATTACTCAAGTCATGGTGGCCAGGAATCAGAGAGCAAAGAAGGGAGCCAAGGAGGGAAATATGTCCTTCCAGGTTATTATTGAAGTGACCTGCTCTTCTGATGAGCTCTCACCTCCTAAGAGCATATTCAGCTATAAGACACCTGCCGTCCAATCACCTTTCCTAAACCCAGCTTGTGAGCATGAGAGTTTGGGTGTCATTTTTTATTTAAACAATAGCACTGGACAACTTACTTAGTAATCATCTGTTTTGGAAAGAAAGAAAGAGATGGAGAGAGAGGGAAAAAGGAAGGAAGGAAGGAAGGAAGGAAGGAAGGAAGGAAGGAAGGAAAGAAGAAAGAAAGAAAGAAAGAAAGAAAGAAAGAAAGAAAGAAAGAAAGAAAGAAAGAAAGAAAGAAAGATGAAAGAAAAAGGGAAGAACTGAACAGAACAAAAGGCAATACTAAAAGAAAAAGGCAGGGAATATAGTTTAATTCAGTAAAAAGGCACTGGTGCTACATTAATAAAAAGGACTAGTTTTGTGAATTAAGTATATCCTTTATACTCTTGTCTCTAGAAGCTATAGTTGATTTCCACAAGTGCCTTTGCATATGAGCAATAGCTTTAGAGTTTGTCACTGTCTTTTCTCCTTGGAAGCACAGAACTTGAGCCTAAGCCAAAGGACACATAGCCTTCCAAAGTCTACAACAGAGGAAGTCAGAGCAGTGGTAGCATAGAAAGCATCAAGCAAAATAAGATTTTATGATTTATGCCTTTTCTTGCCGCAGTTTTCTGCATGAACCATGAATTTCTCTAAATCAGGCAACAGGAAGCAGAGATGTTTTGAAGCTGAAAGTTGCGTGGCTTCCCTGTCCAAACTCCAAAGAGAATGCTCATCACTCGAGGATGTTACTAAAATGAAAAAGGTGGTCCAGTATTCTGAACGAAGGCTGATACTCTGCATTTCCAACAAGTGTCCAGTGTGTGGGGGAAGCTGTTTGTCTGCAGCCCACACTTGGTAAATCTATATGTAAATATAGATAATTATTGGAATCTTTCTATCCTAAATCCTCTTATGATTATATTTTATTAATATTAAATGCAGAAGTTGGAAATTAAGAGATCCACTTCCAATTAATAATCCTAGAGCCTTATCAGTACTAATAATTTAATCATTCTCAACAGCCTGTCATTGTAAGTCCTATATTCTTCTCAAAGAGAACACACCATTCAGGGAGATCGTGGTCTTTTATCCATTAGTTTATGAAATATACTCATCTTAATTTTTCCTTATTGGAATAAAGATACCTTCAATCACAAAATAACAGCCACACTATACTCCTCTCGGTTTCCTGTGTCTTCTACATCTCTCCAATTGTCTTCTGCAGCCCACTGCATCCTAAAACTACGTAAAGGATTTATCCTTCCTTCTTCATCAGCTTAGCCATTAATTTTTCACTAGTGAGATTTATTTATGCGTACTGTGTTCAGCTGCTCTCTAAGGTAATTGAAATGTATCATGATCCAAATAGAGAGATGTGTACATAGATCTTCGGAGAAAGAAGTGGATGTGACAATTAATAATTTAGTTGGCTATTTATTACAGTTGAAGGTGTCAAGTACTAGGAGTGAGGTTTAGAGCTGAGTGTGCAGAAATAAGAGTTCAGGGTAGATTAAAATTTAAATGTGGTAGCCAACGTGACATTTGCTCCAAGTCTTGAAGAAAGCACCAGAGTTTGCTATGCAGGTTTGTGGGGGAAAGAACACCCCAGACCAAAGCAGCACCTGGTTTATAGGGTCAAGGCAAGAATGTCCTTTCATGTTGGAAGGATAACAAGGGTACACCATGTCTGGAACTGAGCAATAGACAGAGTCTTTCAAGATAAAATAGATCAGGACTATTGGACCACTGTAAGGACCATGCCTGTTGCTAGGGAAAAAATGGGGTCTCTAGAAGGTTTTGAAAAGAAAAGAAACATAATCAGATTCTTGCTTAAATTTCCAGAAGGTCGCGGAGGTTGCTGCCCTAGAAAGTCTAAAGGAGCCAAAGGTGGGAATAGGAACACTAGTTAGGAAGCTGGTGCTTTATGCAGGGAAGAGTCAAGACAAGACTGGTAAAATGTATTTGACTCCAGTTAAATTTGTCTCCAGCCTTGTACTATTGCAAAATGTATAACTGATTCCTCTCTCCAGTCTCCTCCCACTTTGTCTATCTGATGCTATTTGGGTAATCTACAAAAACCACAGTTCTTCCTGAAGGAGTTGAAGACATCGTATTGTCTTCAATACAGTGACACGTGAATACTTGTATTTATAAGAGCACATTTTGTGATAGCTAAATCTGGAAGTTGGCCTATATGTCCATCAAGAGATAAATGAATAAGGATAATGTGGTATCTACATATTATGGACTATTATTCTGACATAAAGACAGAAAAATGAGTCATTTGTAGAAAAATGAGTGTACTTTGAGATCATAACCTGAAGTGAAACAAATTAGACTCACAAGCTTAAGTATTGCATGATTTTCTAGGAGAATCCCAAAGTATAATAAAGAGCAACATAAAAGATAGATAATCGGAAATAGGGAGATAGATCTTTTCAAAAGGGAGAGGAAAAGGAAAAGGAATGAAAGAGAAATTAAAATACAATATGTACATATAGCAACTTGACACAAGGAATGTGATCATTATGTACTGTAAATATGTACAAAATGAAAGGAAGGGAGATCAAGAAATTGGGAGAGGAAGAGAAGGGAAGGGTAAAAAAAAGGAATTAAGACATGCTATGTGAGTGTACCAACTTCTCACAGTGGAAAACGAGTTTTATGAAAACTCTCCATGGATCTGTTCCCCTCCTGCTGGCTCCAAGATGTAGATTCAGTTGTTCTGCCCAACACCTTGCTGTTCACTGCTCCTCTCTGGTGTGGGCTTCTTGTGCTCTCAGAAACTGCCAGCCTTGATAAACCTCAGTTCATTCCTCAAAGGGCCGGTGCCCTGTGATGCTCATTTGTGTGCATGCTGTCCTTTCCCTTACCATGTTCAAATGTGCTCACCCTCCACCTAGATCACTCCTGCTTCCCTACTAGACATAGTTTAAATGATGTCAATTCTCACTGTTAGGATTTGTGTCTAGATGTTCCCCAGGGCCTCATGCAGTCATGGAAGGTGGGCTTTTCAGAGGAAGCTTAATATAGAGTTTGCAACTGTTTTACCGTCCAATGCTGAGATTAAAGTTATGAGTGCTACATCCATACTAGGTAGGTAGCCTGCATACAGTGCAAGGGACAGAGAGAGGCTAGTCCCTTCTCCTTGCTCTCTCTTGCTTTTGCTGTCATCTGCTGCCATGTTGCCTCTCTGCCACGTGTCACTCTGCCTTGATACCAGCCAATTATGGACTGAAACCTCTACAGACTGTGAGCTAAATAAAATCTTTCCCCTTTTATCTCATCTTTGAGTGTTGAGTATTTTGTTTCATCCTCGTTTCCCAGAAATGTTAAGAAACTCTCTGTATTCACAGAATAGTCTACAAATATCTAAATTTATGCAGACACTTTATTTTACCTTAATTACATGTTTTCTCCTCTTTTTAAACTGTAATCTGTAATTACCTTCATGGCACAATGTATATATTGTCTCCCTCCTTGTATAGGGTCTGTTCCTTTACTACACACCTGACAAAAGGGAAAGAACCCCTACAATGTTTTGTTCCCTAGGACTGAGCCCTGTACTCCATAGGTAACCACAAGGGAGACTGGTGCTGACTCCCCTTTAGAAGCTCCAATCTAATGAAGATGAGGCTGGAAATTATGGTCTAGAAACACTAATGTCAGGGATGGAAAATTATTTCCGTGACTTAGCAATGTAAAGCCAAAGTTACATCTTTACCTCATATTTACATCAAAATTAATTACTGATGAATTAAATATTAATGTAAAATGCAAAGACTTATAATGGTTAATGTTAAAGTATACATGAATTTTTATAAATTTGGGGTATGAACGTTTTGCCTACGTAGAACATTAACATATCAGTAAAAATAAAAAGTGAATTGCAATATGTGAATCACTCCTGTACAAAACACCACCAGAGTGCAATATGTAACTAGAAGTAGTACAGAAGTGAAGGGGATGTGTCGATGTCCGCTCCCGGCAGGCAGGAAGGACACACGACAAAGTCTGGTAGTGGACAACCTTTTCTTTTTATTTTCCTTCTCCGTACAGCCTGCCCTGGGTTCTCCCAGCTGAAGCCTCCTCTGGTCCGCTCCCCGCGGCTCCTTTTGTGCTTCAGTCTGCCCCAAAGCCTCTACCGGTCCGCTCTCCGCGGCTCCTTTTGGGCTTTTACTTCTGGGCTTCTACCTGGCTTCTTCTTCCGCCCAGGGGTGGCACCGGTATATATACGGGTACAGTGTCCAATCATGTTAAAGTAAGCAAGGCAAGCTGATTGGCTAACATCATCAGTTGCCAGGCAGACTATATTGTTGAGCGGGTTGTTTACGCGGTAAGCAGGAAACTAACATATTCGATGGGAGGGGTAATCTACCTCAGGCTTTGCTCTTTACCACAGGCCGCACGTCCGCCGCGCAAGGCGAGCTATCACAGACGCGGCTCCCAACATCTCCCCCTATTTTATTTTTTATGAATGTGCGCATCGTAGCCCTTCCTGGACTGGGTGCAGAGGCTTATGCCCTATGTGTAGGCCCACCGTAGGTCCTTGGCTTAGACCCTGGTTGGCCATGCCATGGTCTGCCAAGGCCCTGAGGCCCTCGTCCTTTTTCTAGGGCCAGGCACAAACTGGACGGAACCTGGATGCACACAAGCTTGCACTCATTTCCTCTCCGTAAAGAAATCCCCTCGGAGAGAAATTTAGACCTGGGCAGCATCTAACAGTCCAGCGGCTTACGTGCAGGATGGGGTAGGGCCTGGCTTAGGTCGAGTCGTGCTGGGGAGGCATGCTCTTACCCGTCATTGACTCACCTACCCTGCTGTGTATTGTCACCTTATGGAGGAGAATGAGGGATGCCCGCCATATCTAGACTCGGTCGTGGGCCGATTGAGCAAGCCATGCATATGCCTGAGGATCTTCTTGTCCATTTCGGGCTACCGCTATTTCTATTCATCTTATTGGTTGGTCTGTGATGGATCTCCAGTAGGGCAGGTCTGATCTTCAGTCGAGGGCTTTGTTGCCCGTGTCAGTCTCTCCGGTATCCACAGTGGTTCTCGTCCCGGTTCCTGTGGGAAAACACAAACCGCGCCTCGGTTCCAGCTGACCACTGGATCCGGGCCCATCCATTGTCCTGTCATAGATAACCGTGCCTTTGGAGGCAGGCCTTGGCTTACTCCCCCTTTTTGTTTTTTATTTTTTATTTTTATCTTTTTCGGTTTTTTTTTTTTTTTTTTTTTTTTTTTTTTTTTTTTTTTTTAGTTGGTACCAGGGATCGAACTCACGACTGCCTGCTTGCAAGGCAGGCACTTATGCCGCTGAGCTAAATCCCCAGCTCCCATTTCCTCGACCGGCGTTTTTCTCAGCCTGCTCGGCAGAGAACTCTGTGTACCAGGCTCGCCAATCCAGGTAACTACCCGAGGGCAGACACGCCTTTGCCAGCTGAATCCAGTCCGCGGGGGTGAGGGGCCCAGAAGACAGATTCTCCAGCATGGCAATGGTGTAAGGCGCAGTCGGCCCAAAGGTTGTAACTGCATTTTTAAGTTCTCTAATCTGCTTTATCTCAAAAGGCTCCCATACATTGCGTCCCTGGCCCATAGCTACTTGTACAGGAAATATCCCGTAGGGGCCACTATCTATCCCAGGTGGATGTACCTCATGAGACAAGCGTCCCCCCTGCCAAAGCCGCCTGTAAAAATACCGACCCGCCGGCGGCGGAGCATAAGACAGCGGCCGTGATTGGGCGGAAAATGGGGGCCCGTGCATCACTTCCTGTTCTGGCGAAAGGGGAGAGAGCTCCCAGGCGGCCGCCTCGTGGCGAGGAATCGCCTCCGGAAACGGCCCCCAAGGTGGGGCGGAAGGCTTCGCCTCCCTCTCGCGCCGGGGAGCGCTCAGGAGCTCTCTACTCCTCCGCAGACCAGGTTGAGCAGAGCGCAATTCGCGGGGCAACGCTGGAAAAGAACCCTGCGACTCCTTATTGAGCGATTTAGGCTCCTGACAGCTGGTCTCTTTGGCCTCCTTGCCATTCAACTTTCCCTTGTCCTCGGAGTCAGACGACTCCGAGGCTAGAGCCCCGTCCTCCTCCTTAGCATCCTTGTTCCCCTTGACGGACCCCTCTCGGGAGCTCCCTGACTGGGCCTGCTCAGATACCCTGCGTACTTTTGTAAGCTCTTGAGAGCTTTCTCCACAACCACCCTCGCTCTTAGTGTTGCTACCTAACATGTTTCCCATCTTTTAATATGTTACTCACCGCGTGAGGCCCAAGGAATCCGCCACTTACGCGTGAGCCTGAGGGGAGTCTAAAAGCCCTGTAGGTGCGCGCCACCCAGAGCCCAGGCTTATCCCCAACTCACCTGTCTCGCAGCTCTGTACTGGAGCGTTGTCCACTTCCACGTCTCGGGGGTGATCAGTCCCCGGGCGGGCCTCCAAATGTCGATGTCCGCTCCCGGCCGGCAGGAAGGACACACGACAAAGTCTGGTAGTGGACAACCTTTTCTTTTTATTTTCCTTCTCCGTACAGCCTGCCCTGGGTTCTCCCAGCTGAAGCCTCCTCTGGTCCGCTCCCCGCGGCTCCTTTTGTGCTTCAGTCTGCCCCAAAGCCTCTACCGGTCCGCTCTCCGCGGCTCCTTTTGGGCTTTTACTTCTGGGCTTCTACCTGGCTTCTTCTTCCGCCCAGGGGTGGCACCGGTATATATACGGGTACAGTGTCCAATCATGTTAAAGTAAGCAAGGCAAGCTGATTGGCTAACATCATCAGTTGCCAGGCAGACTATATTGTTGAGCGGGTTGTTTACGCGGTAAGCAGGAAACTAACATATTCGATGGGAGGGGTAATCTACCTCAGGCTTTGCTCTTTACCACAGGCCGCACGTCCGCCGCGCAAGGCGAGCTATCACAGACGCGGCTCCCAACAGGGATGAAACTCTTTGAGTAGATGGCAGAGAAAGAGGAAAGAAGGCAATGGAAGGAAATGCAGTAGTCTGAAAAGTGTGAAAAGTGTGTTTTCTTCTCATGGAAGAATAAAGCCCACGGGAAGTTCCCATTGAGAGGCTCTGGGTGATCACAGCCTTAAGAAATACTCTTTGGTGCTCGTCTTACCACAGGCCTTTGAAACTGCTCCCTCTCCTTATAAAAATATCTTCCTTGCCATGCAGGGAGCTTTGCATATCATTCCACCATCTGGCTTCTTTCTCTTGGAAACATTGGCAGGCTGATACCTCTCGCCCTACTCACCTTACCAAGTCTCAAAGCTGTGTCTACACTCCTATTTTTCCTCACTATGACTCACTCCAGGAATATCATCTTCACCCATGTTGCCAGGTACCACCCCATTGCCCAGCTTCCATCCAAAGTCCTACATGCTCGACATTCATTCAAAATCTCCCTTTGGAGGCCTGCATGCTGCCCAAACCAGGATCAAACTGAATCTCTCCACATCCCAAAGCAGCCCTCCTTTGGCTTTCTGACTTCTGAATGACAGTTGCTTTTCAACTACAAACACCACAAAACCAGGAATCACCTTTGTTATTTTCATAGACTTTTGTTTTTATCCACCAAGTACTATTGATATTGCCTCCAAAATAAACTTGAAATTTATCCAGATATCCCCATATGTGCTGCCCATAACCAAGTTAAAGTTTGCATGAACGACTGATAATAACTGACATTGCCTTCAAGCCGTTTGTCCATCTGGCTTTTAGGAGATTTTTATAGCAATTTTCCACTGCTTTAAGAATCGTGACCAAATAGATATACAGCTTTTCCATTGATCCTCTCTGCTCTGAATTCACTCTTCATGTTGGTCTCTGATCAGGGCCATACTGGCCTAGATGCAGGACCTTTGATCTAGAATGCTTTTTCTGGACAGGACCCTTCCCACCTGGCTGACTCTCCCCACCCTTCTTACTTATGTCCATTGGTACTTTCTCAATGACCCAGTGTGTCTGAGTAATGTTCCTATGCAATGGTTTCTGCATGATCAAAATTCCTTTCCTTTGCAACACCTACCTCATTCTGTTCTCATTCAACTACTGGTATGATTATTCATACACTTCATACACTGGGTTCCACTATTTAATAAACTCTCTGAGAAGGAAAACCATGCTTGTTTTTCTAAAAAATATATCTTAGGCATATAACACAGTGACTAACTCAAAATGAGATCTTAGTAAAAGATGGATGAGTTATTAAGTGAAAGAACCAATGAAGCACCTATCCATCCTTGACAAACTGCCTAGCACCTTGAGGCTTATTCATCAATATACAGAATAAGTACAGAGATGAAACAAGAAAATATATGTAATAGCACTTTCTAAGCACCATTTAACTTCAGTCACCATGCTGCTGATGGCATTGCTCCTTCCTTTCCCTCTCCATGAAGTACACTTGGCAGAGCTCTGAACGGGTCCTCCCAGCTTATGATGGCCCACAGCAGCCTCAGCAGGCTGGCTCCACCACTATGACCTCTGCCGCATTCACTCCTCATAGATTTTCAGATTTATGTGATGCTGAGAATGACAAATTGCTTCCTTGGATTGTTCCTAGGGCTGTGTGTGTGTGTGTGTGTGTGTGTGTGTGTGTGTGTGTGTCTACATTCAGGGCACACAGAGTTCACAAACTGAAAAGATCCTCTTCATGGAATTGAAACTTAATCCAAAAGATAGTCTGCTTAATGTCAGGCCAGAGAGCAGAAATATCAGAACATTTGAAGTCAGGGCCAAGAGCATGTTTCAGGATCCCACACACACACACTCTACTCACACATACACACACTCTCAAAACAGAGAGAGAATCGTGAACCCCGGATGGCCCCAGTGTCTTGGGAAGGGATGCTCTGCACCCTCAGAATGCTAGCATTAAGAACCAGGTGATGCTGCTTGTCAGAAGGTTCTGACAGTATTCAGGGAAAAGAATTAGTATTTTAACAACTAAAACACCAGAACTTCTAATGCTTCCTTGGTCATCAGCCTGCCTCCAGACAGATATGTACAACAAAGTATTGGATCTTGAGATAGCTAAAGAGCTCAAGAGCTGTAAGAAGCATAATATTAGGGGATGCAATAGTTTAGATCTAAAATGCCCCACCATCCACAAATTTCATGTCTGATGATGACTGAATCATGGATCAGTAGATTCATCCATTGATGAGTTCAGTAGTTGCCTTTAGGATGCGGGCCTGGTGGGAGAGCTTGGCATGGGATGTGACCTCTCTCGCTCTCTCTCTCTCTCTCTCTCTCTCTCTCTCTCTGTCTCTCTCTCTCTCTCTCTCTCTCTCTCTCTCTCTCTCTCTCTCTTCTTACTTATGGAATGAGCAGCTTTCCTTCATCGAGCCCCTCTGCTGGGCCTTTTCCTCCGTGGTGTCCACAAATACAGGGTCACTAATTCCTCTGAAAATTGTGAGCCAAACAAATCTCTCCTCCTTTACAATGTGAGTTTTGGGTATTTGTCCCATGCATGTGAAAGTGACAAATATGGCAGACACAGAGACTAGGAAAAATACAGCTAACAATGAGGATAGAGTATTTTCAGAGATGACTGTTTACAGCAAGGATGAAGACACCAGCCCTGGGGTAAAGGGCTTGTACTCCACCCACTCCACTAAGCAGAGCTGTCTAGCCAACCAATTATGTGATGGCATCCTAGCTTTCAGCCAGTATGATTCTGCATCTGCAATTAATTGTAACTATAAAATTTGACACCTCCCATTTCAACAGAAAGTCCGTATTTAATTAGCCACAAAGCATAAGAAAATTGAGTAATTCTCTGTGTGCCCATTCGTGTGTTCTTGCAAATCATAAAAAAAGTAGATGAGATTTTGTGGCTAAGAGAACAGATTTGAAAATATACCTATGTGAATAGTGTTATTGCCTTTTTAAAAATTGTTAAAGAAATATGAAAACAAAAACTCCATCATTTAAGAGCCCAAGTAGTACCTGTGGGGACTTATAAAAGGATTATAAAAACGGGCATGCATGTTAAATTCAAGACCCAACTGTTACAAATTCCTCATATTTCTTTTAATTAAAAACCAAATATTCATATATGATATCACTGTCTGTTTATACATTTTCTTTTTATCTTTTGTTTGTAAGATGTAGAACCAAATTTATATAAAATGTTTTACTGTGGGAGTTTCTAACCTGGAGGGAATAGAGGACCAATAAATTGAATAAATCTTTTATAAGTGTTGCACAAATCTTGAAATATTATGTCTAAAGTCATTTTAAAATAATTACTCTTACTGTGTGGTCATGCCATCATTTGATAGAGTTCTCCACTCATTTAACCTTTTTTAAATTTAAAGATTTTCTTCCTTTTTGCCTGCTTAATTTTAAAAGACATATAAAGTATTCATCATCAAGATATCTAATGAAAAATATTCAAACACACTTTCACATTGCCTCTTCCACCTAGTTCTCTGCCTGCATGAGGAAAAGACCATGTTATTTAGGCTTATTTTTTCTTTCTGTTGCTCTTTCTGAAAGTGTAAGTAACTGTCCTCCTACCACACATCCTCTTCTGTAACTTGCTTTTATTTTCCTCTATGTCATAGTTGATTTCACTTTACTGTACTTCATACTAGCATACAGAACTTTTCCCACTATAATAGATTTGATAGCAAATTATAAAATATTACCTTAAGACTATATTAACAGGATTCCCATACAACAGCAATGGATAAAACCCAAAGATCTGCAAGATTCAGAATGTCTGCCTTGGAGGAGAGTATGTTCAGGAAGCCTGATCAACAGGAGGAAAAACACACACACCAAAGATTTGAAGGCTCTGGCACCGAGAGCAGTAAAAACTAAACACAGTCAAATTCCCGGACAAACTTACATGAAATCATCCACTAGAAGCCTGTTTATCCCAGGCACCATTGCCCATACTAGACGTTTATCTTTTAACAGAAATATGTACATCCTATGAACAGGCAAGGGAAAACGGGATGTGAAGAGACTCCCAAAGCCACACTCAGTGTGACACAAATGCTGCAATTACCCAAAAATGATTGTTTTTACAAACTCTGATTCATCTGATAAATATCCTAATAGAAAAAGTATCTGATATAAAATTAGGCATGTAATGTAGTCAGATACAAGGATTTAAGAGAGAATCAAAAAGAGATACTTGAAACTAAGTATAATAAAACTGAGTAATGTCTGGGATAGGCTTATCCATGCATTGAGCACAACTGGGGAAAAAAAACAGTGAACTTTAATATAATGAATAAAAGCATCCCCAAAAGGAGAAAAATGAGTAAAAAATAAATAAAACAAAACTCCTAGAATTGTGGGTGTAGTATATGTCTAACTTAGGAGAGGAGAACGAAGAACAAAGTAGAAATAGCATTGGAAACTGGCTAAGAACTTACAAAATTAATACCCGCCAACCACAGATGCAGGTAACTCAAAACCAGAAAACTGTAACTTCCCAAGTGGGTTCCTCTTGTTGGAACCATGCAATATCTTTGTAATGTAAACATGCACTTTCCCAACTGATTATGCCTCACCACAGCTGTGCTTGGGGAAAACAGGAAGAATACTAGCTAGACAGTGTCAAGGTATGTGTGCCTGCACCCCAGTAGTAACAGGTGAATTTTTAACTACTCATATTGCATTTCTGTGCACTTAGGATTTGTTTTAACAAATGCTTTCTTTCTATTTTTCTTCTATAGTCAGCCCAATTCAGTACAATGATGCATGAAAATTTTAATTTGCAAGTTTAGGGAAGCCAAAAATGAGTCATCAGGTGACTCGTACACTAACATGGCAGACGTTGATTATGCGAGCCTAAAAATGTGCAATAGTGAGACAGAGGAAGAGTGATAGATACAGGGAGTGAAGGTTTTGACTCAGATGAAGAAGAAAACAGCAATGTCAGTACATTTTTGACTAACCGAAATGCTGTAAAATGGTCACACATGCCTGAATGATCCTAGTGTTAGAACTAGGTCAGAAAATGTTACCAGATTCCTGGCAAGGGTGAAAACTATTGGATTCAATAACACTGTGATTCAATGCTGGAAATTCTTTGTAACAAACAATAAGCTGCAAGATATTATGAAATACAAAAATAATGAAATACAAGTAAAATATTCTATATGGGCTAATAATAATAATAACACTCAAAAATAGGTTTATGATGACACCTCACTCTCTGAACTGAAACCCTTCATAGGTCTACTGGATGTAGCAGATCTTCCCCATTCTAATAGTCAGAATGTAAAGGATTTATGGAGAAGTGATGGGTGTGGCCTTGAAGTTTGTAGAACAATGACACTGAAGAGATGTATTTGCCTCAAAACTGTCTGAAGTTTGGTAACAAAAGCTTCCTCCAAGAAAGAAAAACAACAGTAGTAAATGGTGTTGAGGACAGACTTGTTGCTCTTCTTTCAAAACTCACCAAAGTGTGACATGCAATTCTTGGTTCACCATAACCCACTGATGTTATATTTGCTAAAAGAGCATCAGTTATACTCAAGAACAAAGCACAAATTCCTGGTGAAATATTGCAGGTTCAAAATGGAACGTTGTATAGTACAAACTTTGGATTTCAGACAGACATAACCTTGACCTGATATATGATGAAGAAAACCCAAGCAGTGTTGGTAATGTCAACATTATACCATGGTGGTAAGAGTTTATAGCGAAACCTCAAAGCAAATGAAGGCAGAAATAGTCACATTTTACAACAAAACCAAAGACAGAGTAGGTATTGTTGACAAGTCATGCAGCAACTATGATGTCACTTAAAACACAAAGGGTTTGCCAATGGTTGAGTTTTACCTGATTCCAAACATTTCAGGCATAAATAGTTTCACAATTTACAAAGAAAGTAACAAGTGCAATATGTCATGGAGAAATTTTCAGAGAGAAATGGGACTAGAATTGCTGAAAGATCAATTATAACAGAAGAAAAATATGTATTTACACAAATAATTCCGGAGCACACCGGTGAACACACAGGTGAAACATCACAAGTTTGATCTCCTCAAACGACAGGAAAACCAGCAAGATGTTAAGCATATTCTACAAAAAAACACAGGAAAACAAACACATATGCTGTGAGTGTAAGCAATACTGTGTATGGAATAGTCTGCTTTCATGTGTGAAGACTGCTGTAGGTATAATAATTGAAGTAAAGATTACTTTTGTGGGAAACTTTTATTTCTATTTTAATTATAGTTCACATAAGAATCTATTTCTGCTGTTATTTTTTAGATCTTGTAAGCAAATAAATTATTAATGTTGAAAATATTGTTTATTCTAAATATTCATTATGTATTAAAATATTAATGCTTAATTTTATTGGTATCTTATTTTCCTGGTAAATACACATTGTATAATATAAAGATAAATAATTAATAAATTATTAATAAGTAAATTATTGAATAAATAATTACTATTTATAATTAATAATTACTATGAAAAAGAATAATTCATCAATAGAAATACTTCCAATAATTAAGTGTGGGCTTTATACACAAAATGGTCCTTTTTAGGAAATTTACCCTAATGCCCTGATAAAAACACAAAAGGAAGAATTATACCAGTTCTACTGGTAAAGCCAAATACCTTATTTTTCTTATTCTATGTAGATCTAAAATATAATTCTGCTTAAAATAATAGTAACAATTTATCAATTCATCATAGTATACAAGTAAGCAAAATGAAAGATATAATGTTACCAAGAATGCAGCTGAGCCAGGTGTGTTGGCACATGCATGTAATTCCAATACTGGGGAGACTGAGGCAGGAGGACCACTGAGTTCAAGGCTAACCTGGATTACATCGTGTGTTCAAAGTCAATCTGAACTACACAGTGAGGCCCTGTCTCAAAATAAACAATTTAATAAATAAGTAAATAAAAGTGGACTTAGATGAGTTTAAATTGTGTGTTGCTAGTTATGCTGAGTAAAGATTTTAAAGAAATTTAATTGTCATGCTAAGTAAGGAGATAAAATGGAATCCTAAATGGCTCAATTAAAACCAGAAAAGATAGAAAGAAAGTAATAAACTCAAAGAACAAATACAAAGGGCAGAAAATAGTTAACAGTATAGATATTAATCGAAGTATAAAAATTTAAGACTCAAATATACCTCATCATTAAGAAACCCACTTAGAATATAAAGACACAGACTAAAAGAAAAAAAATTTTAAAATATTCCATGTTAACAATAATAGAGACAAAACTAGGATATCTATATTAATTTCACCCTAATATATATGATTCTAGCAACAGAGTATCAAAACTTCTGGGGAAAAATGGATAGAATTGCAAGAAGAAAGAGAAAAATCTGCTATTGTAACTTGAAATTACCACGCCCCTCTTCCAGAAACTGATACATCCAGCAGGAAGAGCATCAGTAAAGCCAAAGTGGGCTCAGGTAGCATTATCCAGCCAATTAACCTTAACCAATACCGCTTAACCAATACTGCAATACCACTTCCATCACACCAATAAATATGTATAAAAATAAATACAAATAAAAATAAATAAATACACATTCTTCTCAAATTTATATGAAACCTTCAAATAGTCAGTACTGTGAACTATACATTGCATTTTAATAAATTAATAATAATAATAATATGAAGCATGTTTCCAATGTAATTAAGCTAGACGTCAGTAATAAAAACTTGGCAGTAAATATTCAAATATTTGAAGGCTAAGCAATACATATCTAAATAACACAACAGTCAAAGAAGACTCAGAACAAATTTTTAAATATTTGGACTTAATGAAAATGAAAATAGAACCTGTTAATATTTGTGAGATGCAGTGAAAAGAATGCCAGGACAGAAATTTGTAAATTCATGCTTTAGAAAAGAAAAAGGGTGTGTGGGATGGCACATGACTGTATTCCCAGGACTCAGTTGGCTGAGGCAGGAGGATTGCTGTGAGTTTAAGACTGGCCTGATAATCACAGTGAGACTCTTTCTCAAAAAGAAAATAAAAAGTCAAGAAAAGAAAAAGGACCTTAATTCAACAATGTAAGTTTCCATCTAACAAAACGGGAAAAATAAGATCAATTTAAAACTAAAGCAAGGAGAAAAAACTGATAAGATTTAAAGTAGAAATCAATGAAATTGAAAATGAAAATAGATAAAGCCATAAAATCAAAACTCATTCTTCAAAAGGTCAACAGTTCTTATATTAAGATTGAAAGTTTTGCAACACACCCTCTCATCGATCTGAAGACAGGAAGAGACCTAATACCTGGAGTTTTACTCTTCTCTGAGTTTTTATTCACAGCCTTGTACTAGTATTTACTCACTCGTACTTAGTATTGTGCTCAGTGCTATGGGGATTCCCGGGAAGCCTCAGGTATTTCCACCACTGTTTCCAATAATCAGTCATAGCAGGCTATGTTTACTTGAAGCCTTGGTTTGACCACATGGATCCCTCCAAAATTCTTGTCAGAATTTAACCCCTAAGGTGATAATATAAAGAAAAGAGAGTTTGGGAAGTTACCAGTCTAGAAGGCTACACCATCTTAGACAATACAGGGCCGGCCGTGATACAAGGGCTGGAGGAAGGGCTTGTTCCACTCTGCCTTTCTGTTCCTTCATCCATGTTAAGGATACAGCAAGCCACCAGCCATGGTGCACACGGTGAGCCCTTGCAGGTTTCAGAAATGCTTGTCCTAGACTTCCCTAACGTTCTGTGGTCCATAAACCTGAGGTGTATTGTTACAGCAGTAGGAAATTCATCAAATTCCCCAAATAGCATTTATACCTCTAGTGGGATGAACATGCTTTGTTTTTAAAAGTATTTTAGAGACACAAGATTGCATTGTGACCCTGACCCTCCAAGTGTCCTGCGTCCCAGTCTGGTTGTGACAGCCTGAGGTGGAAGAGCCAGAGGGATGCAACCGAGAGCTGAGTGCTCTTTCTGCATGGGGACTGTGGCAGGACCCTCAATCACACCATGCCAAGGTGGAAACCAGCTTTGCTGTGGATGGAATGCAAATCACCAGCTACCCCAAACTACCTTCTTCAGAAAGTAGATTTTGGCTTGCTGATGAGTTCACAGGGTAGAAGACATTTACCTCCCGCTGTAGCTCTTTCCCCTCACAGCCATTATTCTTCAGTTTGGTAGCTGTCCAAGCAGTAGTTCTGGCTCCCATTCCAGTCACTCCTGTCTCTTAGAAATGGCTGGTCACTGTGATGCTCATTATATAAACCAATGCTCAACTGACAAGCCATTTTGCCTCTGCACTTTTTGCTTGCTTATCTTATATAAGCCCTGGACCGCCAGAGATGGGGACCTGATATTCTGGGAATGACCTCCATCAGTGTCCATCGACATACATAAATCTGCCTTCAAATATTGGGTGGTGTTGTGATGTTTCTGCTTACCAATACACTGCCTTCTTCTGCCTCCTCATGTCAGACCTCAACTTTATTATCTTTGATATTTCAAGCCTTCTTTACACTCAGATATTACTAGGTGTAGATGTTCATGACTTTCATACTAGGCTTTCTTCTTACTACCAAAACATGGCCAGCGTCAAAGGCCCTCCCAAAACCAGTGGGAGCTGGAAGTAAGGAGGTTTTTACTCCTTTGGGTGTTCTGGTACCATCATCTACACATTGGCGTCCTGGAACAGCAGTGGGACTTTGCTTTCAGAACTCAATGGATGCTTCTTTTGACTTGCTGTGTTCTCACACAGTGAGAAGCTGGGAGCTACCTGATGTGGCACGTCATGGCTCTTCATGTCCTGGGGACCCTGACTTCTCTTTTAGTGGTAACAGAGCCAGCATTCACCCATTGTACATGAGCACTACCCATGTACTTTTGAAATATTAAGAAAAACGTATCTAATGAATTCATTTTTAGGACTTAAAGGAAGCTTCGTGCTTAGCTTCTCTTTAGCTTTCTAATATGAGCTCTGTTATTAATATAAAGCTACATTTTCTCTTTGTAAATAATATAAAAGAGCTATGGTCACTAAGTCACAAAGAGTTATGTATGGCAGGCAAAGCTAATATTTACTGAGCATGTCCCAGGCTCTAGAAATTATGGGTATTTTAAATAATTATTTTACTTAAATTTCATACAAGTCCATTTGGTAAGAATCCCAGGTATTATTTTAGGGGCAGAAAAACAAAGGCTTAAAAAGACTAAGATATTTGATAGTGGGTGGAGACAGTGAACAAAAACCAAAGCCAAAATCATAACTTCACAACATAGTGTTCACCTGCTAGCATCTGGTTGGTGATGCCATCTAACATCTACACAGCAGGAAAGTTGAGTGATATCTACTGAAACACTGCTACTTCTGGCCATGAAGAAATACATTTCATTAGAGCTCATTTCAAGATTATCAGTCCAGAGACTACGGTAGTTTCCCAGGAAGAGAAACTCAGTGAAAAGATGCAAGAAAGACAGTACTAATCATATAGTGGATGACAACAGGTCAGTCTTTCAGGGAGCCAGCAGCAGCAGAGGGACCACTCTAATGTCATTCCAGCTATTCAGAGCAGCAGTCATGGAGAGGGACGTGTGGCAGACCATGCATGGTAACACTGGCTTCCTTCCTTACAGAGCAGTGGCAAAGACAATGGGCAGGGGCACTGTGCAGTCTGAAACCTCTGTGCCCAGCCAAATGTGTAACTCACATTTGGCGGTTTCTCAACCTGGCACTGCAGGGTGGCACTTTTATAGCTCACAGATTCTGGACCTTTTGCTTCGAAGAAAGGTCAGGTTTTGCCAGATGCGATGCTATTAGCCTAAAGAATGAAGCTCACTGACATAGAGTTTCCAGCATTATGATCATCAGGGGAAACATTCTTTTCCATTCCCACCCTTCCCTGTCTCAGGATTTCAAGAGAAAAGGTTCTGCATTAGTCACCAAGGCCAGTCAGTACCTGTGAGCTCTGGTCGCTCTCCCAATTTAAGACTTCAGAGTTGAAATCAAGCCAAACCCTGTGGAGCAAACCTTAATCCCTCACAGTTTGCATGATTACTCACGCTGAACTTAATGCTGACTCAACAGGTGAGTCCCAACATGTCCCCGGGAGGCAGAGAGAAGGAGAGGAAAAATAAACCCAACATTTATAAAAAGCTCGGGAGACTTCCGCTATTTCTGTAAGAATGTGCAGGAAGGCTACATAAGTTGAATTTAATTCTCCAAATAAGTATTATAGAGGATTTCCAGTTTTTTAAGTCCATTGCAAGAACACATAAAGAAATATAAAATAGTTTTCTCTGGGTGGTAAGATTATGGGCAACTCCACTTTTCCTCTGCAAAGGATTTCCTAATTTTTTTGTAAGAGGCAGTGAGGAAAGAACGGAAACAGAATGAAATAACTTCAGAGCATACTCCCAGGATTCCACAAGTCTACCTTGGTGCTTAAAATTCAACATGCACTAATGCATTTTCCACACATGTTTAGTTGACAAAGCCCAAATTTAAATGTTAACCTACAATGTAATGGGAAGTCACACCACAGCTGCATTAACAAGAAGAAAAATAAGACCTTCAGCAAATGCAAAAGCAAAATTACCAAAAAGGGTGGAAGAAACAACTACAGAGAAGGCATGAAGGACATAGTATTTAAGCCACCAGGACCTACTCTGACCTGTACATCTAAATTTATTATGGTACTCCTGCCCCGTCCCTATGACTGGCAATCCTGCCCTGATCCCTATGACTGGCAATCCTGCCTCTGTCCCTATGACTGGCACTCCTGCCCTGGTCCCTATGATTGGCATTCCTGTCTGTGTTCCTGTGACTGGCACTCCTGTCCCAGTCCCTATAACTGGCTCAGAAATGGGTCTTCTATCTCACTCTGACCTACGAGGTAGTCTACAGCCTAAGAGCAAGCATAACTCTGACCCTGGTAGAACGTCAGACATTTAAAGAGCTTCATGGTGTCAGGCAAGCTGGGAGCAACAACCACACTGTCTGCCTTGTTAGGAGTGAAATAAAGCCGCCATCTCCATGTGAACCCACCTGAGGTGAGCTCTCTGTTACTGCTCAAAACCCCTTAGATAATGGCTGCCAAAGCAGACCTTGCCATCACTGCAAATTTAACTAAAGTTTGAGCTTTGTTTCTGATTCTGTCACACCACACTTTTTCTCTTTTTTAAAAAGTGGATTAAAGTTGCTAGAGATTGACGATATGTCTATCAGCTTTTTATTCATTGTCTTCAATATTGAATGTGCTTATTATAAAATTCCACTTCCTAATCGTCCTATGACTATGCATCGTACATTGTAAAAATATAACAATGTGATATGTTTCCTGGAGCCAAGAAATTATGTACATAAATTACACATTAACATGTTAACTTATTTTGACAAATTGGATCAATTGAAACGGGAATTTTCATTCATTTGAAAGATGATGCATCAATCTTACTCAGGAAGAAATATTGTCATGCAATCTAGCAATAAGGAGATACACACACACACACGCACATCAACAGCAGACTTAGCTAGCGTGCTTTCACTGTTTCAAAATATTTAGATTGTGAACTATTTAATAAAATTTAGAAAGTACTAACAAGTAAAATATATTTGTGTTCCCAAGCTAATGAATGTTAATGTTTTGCCAATTTTAAATTGTTTTCCATTAGAAACAAGGTGTAATTTAGGTATAAAGCTGAAGTCTATGTCTCCCATGATTTATTTATTCTCCTTCCCTACAATAACTTTCAGGAAGTATTATAAAAATATTCTAATATATGCAATGATCCCAAGAACGGTTTATGATATCACTTTATTTCTCTTTGGAATGAAAAAAGTTTGTTATGTAATATATATAATAAACTGCATTCTGCCATATATTTTGCAAATATATACTTCATTTAGCAGCTATTTTTTAAAGTTTAATCATTCTTTTCTCTCAGAGTTTACAGATGATTTTAATATATTTTATTTGACTTATTCTCTCTTAATTTATACCTAAAAGTTTTTGTCTTGTCAAAGTCTTTTTTTCTCAAAATCATTGAACTTTTATCATATTTTCTTACCAATTTTTAAATCTTTGAGATTTATAACTATGTAGTTGTGTGTTTATTCTAAATGTTTCAGTCTTTATGATTTAACTATTTCTTTCTAATGTTGTATAATTATTATTAGCACAACAATGTGTGTAATATTAATGCTTTTCATGCATCAAAACTTCTTTATGGCTTAATATACTGTCAGTACTTATTTTAAAAGTTACAACTGTACTTTAATTGGTTATATTTGCCATTAATTGGTTAGGATATATATTTATGCATATGCCATGTGTCTATAATATTCAGGTATAAATATGTATATTTATATAATATGTATAATATACTATATATGTGTTTTATATTCTATATTCATAATATATACAACATATTACATATACATATAAAATTTATAATTCTTTCTGTATACACACACTTGATTAATCAAAGGGTTTAAATGCTTTGTTCAATTTTATATGTTGAGACTCTAATACAAAGTGCGATGCTATTGGTGCTGAGGCCTCTGAGCGGTACCCAAGTCATGAGAGTGGAGCCTTCCCAAATGGCATTAATGCCCTCATGAAAAGAAAGGCCATCTTCACAGGAGCACACGCAAAACAATGGCCATCGCAAACAAGAAGAGGAGTCTTGCTTACCTCACCGTGCCAGCTCCCTAGTCTTGTACTTCCATCCCAAACTGGGAAAAATGAATGTTTATCATTCAAGCCATGAATTCTGTCGTATTCTACCACAGCCATTCAAACCAAGGAACATTGTTTCCAGGAAGCAATATTCTGTCTTCACCACCAAGACTTTCTATGTCTTATTCCCAGTGCCCAGTTGGCCTCTCCATTCTGCATTTTGGGAAAACTTGAGAATGATCTTTGAACTGACTTCAGGAATCATTGCATGTATTAATTTTGAGGTCAGCTAATGGCTCTAATCTTGGATTCTTTCTGGGACATAAAGTTCACAAAATGAGTCGTGATTCCTGGGTGTCTCCGTTTAAGCCTAAGCTACAACTACTTCTAGATGCAGATTTATCTTCACAGCTCAAATAGCCTGAAGATTAGGAGAGTCTGAGGTCCATTTATTTAAGAGGATGAGCACAGTCTTCTGAACCAAGAAAGGATCCAGGCATGAAGAGCCTGATGCTTTTTCAAAGCAAAAACACACAAAGATGATTTTAAGTCATTTATCCCACCTGTATTCAGTGACAGTTGTGTTCAGAACCATGCCCAGGAATGGGTGTACCAGTGAGCAAGGCAGGTGGGAATCGTGTCTTCCTGGATCCCATCTTCTGGCTGAGAAAATGTCAAACCCAAGTTCTCACCAACCGTGACTACATGTCATCTACCTGTTAGTTTTCAGAATCAGTCAATCTGTACCCATCCACTTGAACAGATTTCCCAGAACCACGTTTACCGGTTCCTTCAGGGCCTGCCCTTTGTCCTTCTTGCCCTGCTCTGTACCTCAGGAGGGCTCCTACCCTATGTCTTCCAGCTAAGAACAGCCTGTCGGAGGCCTAGAGTCTGATGAAGGGTAAGGAGAGACAGAAGCAAAAGTTTAACCCTTTAGGCCTCTCTCAGCCCATGCTTCTTCGGATCCTCTCATTAAGCTCCCTGATCTATTCACTTTTCAGAACTGCCAGACACTTCTCTTTGAACCTCCGACCCAAGTTTGCAAACATCCTTTATTGATAGCTCTAACAGCTGAGCTACACAGCTATCTCAGGTTAGACCTCATCGATTCAGCTTGCTCTGTTCTTGCCAGTGTTTTTTTGACCCTCAGACTAGAGAAACTGGGTGATCCAAAATTGTGGGTTATTCACTGTCAACCTACATTCAACACTTTCGCTGGCATCTTAGCACTGATTCCCTTCCTGTGAAATATCCCATTGGACTCTCCCCCCATCTGGCAGGACTTTGACTGATGCATGTTATGGTGGGCTAAGGTACTATCTCATACCTCGATAAGGTATGAACAGAGCAAGATAAAAGGGCATGGACAATCCTATGAGAGAATAACACTCATTCATAAATTCTTCATGGAGGTCATAGCCCTCCTCAGGGGACAAAACTAGTTCTTGAGGGCAGCTAGAAAACAGATTAACAATGGCTTGTGACTCAGTAAAGCTCTGCATCACATAAACAGATAAAAAGCACATCTATCCCATTAAAATTTCATTAGGTGGCAGTTAAGGAAAAGAGCCTTTCAAGTCTCCTAGGATGGAGTTCAATAGTGAAAAAAATGATTGGGAAACATGTGAGGAACAGTCTTCTCCTAAACCGTGGGGAGGATGAGGAAGAGGATCAGCACAGCATAGTACAGGCCTTCATGATGGACATGAAAGGGTATCACTGCATCACCAGGGCTTGGGAGAAACGGGGGTTCCCCTTGTAGGGTTTTGGACTACAGAACCAAGTTCCAGGAGAGCAGAGCAAGTGAGAAACTTGCGAAGCAGGTGAGCCTGAATCCCCAAGGGTCACCCTCAGCTGGGAGTAGATAGGCCAGGACACATGCTGACAGCAAGGGTTAGCACTGTCCACAAGTCTTCCTGTCAAATTTCTCCACTAAGCTTTGACCCCTGTGACATTGGATTTGGCTGATCCAGCCAACGTGGGCTACGGGGCCCTCCTGGGAAGGGTTATTATTTTTATTCCTACTAGTTCATACTCCTGTTTCTAAACCAATCTGTCTTCTTCCTTCTCCTTTTGCAGGCCTTACAAATAGAGTAGCTAACTGTTGCAGTTTATCCAGGACACGACAATTTTAACCTAAAACCAGAATCGTATGGGTGATGAGGACAGATGATCGTGCCTTTAGGACCAAGTTTATAGTCTTTAGACCTTTGCTAGGTATAATAACTTGGCAGACGAGCATCTCTATCCTCAGGTCTTACACTGAACTCTGGAACACTAGTCCCATTACTGCTCGAAGCAGTGATTCTCAGCCTTGACTGCATATTGTAAATTCACATCTGCTTCCACTTAGCTTACATCCTAAGACAACTAAAACAAAATCTCTTGGAATAGAACCAGAAACTTGTAGTTTCTAAGGCTTCCCTGATGATTATTATGGACAGCCAAAGTGATAACCATTGATTTGGATCAATAGCAGTGATCAAATATTAGTGTAAGATAACCACTGCCTGGAACTGAACCAAATTTGGAGGGCTTGCCATTTTAAGTTACACCACATTACCCTTGATAGATCAGCTAATGTGCTTCCCTAGTAGGGTCATGTGTATCTCCTGTTAATATTTTGGAAAGCAAAGCTACTAAGTCATAAGTTAAATTTAAATGAAAACCAGGCATAAAGACACTTCTTCCTAGCAACCTGATGCCTCTGGTTGTGTCTCTCTGCATCTATTCTTTCTGGCAGCTGAGAATCAAGAGAGCGGGGCACTCTCAGTTTCCAGGAGTCCATATCACATGAAGAGCATCTCAGATAAAATCAACCGGAACACTCAACACTAATAGCTCACTGCTGTTGGCTTCTAGTAGACTCTCTGGAGCTGGTGTGAGTAATCTGTAATCATTCCCATCAATATCCTTCCCTATCAAGTGTCCCAATTGTCCTTGGGGATGTCACATTTTGAAAGGATTTCCCACCCATCTGTGTCATTAGCAAGCATAGGGATGTTTGCCAACATATGAAAGAAATTTTAAAAAGGAATTAAATTTCAGTCAACATGCAGATACACAGAAAAACATCAGCTTCAAGAGCTCCAAACAAGATATTGCACAGATGTCATACTTAAGCCCACTGAATATCCCTGGGACCTACCAAAAACTCAACCTTGTCAGTATTTTCATTCTTATTATCTTGTGATAGCCCAAAGTAGTGATGGCCAACTTTTTAGGGCTTTCGGTGACAGCTAATAGCCCACTGTGGCATATGTACCATAGACCTAAAGCAAATAAAAGTAAAGAAACTTTTTGCCTTTACCACTAAAAATGTATATGAGGTGAGCTTGCATCTGATTCAAAGGGTATTCAAAAATGTTTTTATTAAAACTCTTCTTCCAGCAATAATCCAGAAGTGCAAAGAAAAAATAGTTACCCTTGTGGACTTCCGTGAAAAGGAAAACAGTAGTCATCTTTTAATGGTTATAATACTTTGAAATCATTGAAGCCCTGCATTTAGTCCTGGAATATCCTCAAGCCCAGGTCACCTCTTTGTTTCATATGAACCAGTCTGGAGGATTCAAATCAGGCACCTACATGTAAAGAGACTGTGAGGCCTCCTGTTGTAAGGAGCAAGAATGGACAGCACTCAGAGTACACTCAGTGTGTTAATGGTAGCCAACAGTCCCAGTTCACCCAGGACAAGAGAGAAAAAAAAAAAAAAAAAAACCTACCTGTCACTCACTGTGCTAAAAAGACAAGCAGAAGAGAGGCCATCAAAGGTGCACTCAGTCATCGCTGCCACCTCTGGGCCAAAATCCTGAAGGAAGCAGGGACTATTTAGTGTCTGAGTATAGTCAAGGGTGACTCCTTTAAAATCCCCTGGCCACTGTCCATTCCAGAGCCCAATTAGCCCTGTGAATAATGGATGTTAGAGAGTGGGATATCACCAAGTAACTGTTAAAAGTTTTGGCCTCTGTACTTTTTGGCTCAGATGAGAGATTAGTTCTTGTGATAGAAGCAACACTGCTGATTATATTGGTTCATCAGAGCTGTATCCTATGTGAGTCACCACGGCCATTAAGATGTATTAAGTCTAGAGTACTAGGCAAGGGGAACTTAATGTGACATAATGCAATACAGCCTTGCTCCATGTTTCACATGTGTTCCATATGTGTCCTAGCAGATGACAGAGAAGGCAGCAGATACGGATGGCACATGACAGACCGACAGGCCCCCGGACAGTGGTGGAGTCCATGCACTCAGTCAAGGCCGTTCTTTCTATAGCTTCCACAGAGCAGCTAGGCCCCTCCACACGCCTTGCTAGAAAGTCATCTTTGATAGAAGGAGAGAAAAGGACTCGAAAGATTTAGTGGTTATGTGAAGGGAGGCTGGGTCACCTGGATGACACTTTAACCAGAAAAGGTTGAGATACATTCATAGTCAAGGGAATGCATCTGACACCATGACTCCTGCCCCTGTAGGATTTACAGAATATGAGAAATGTCAAAATTATAAAAAACCATTGCGCCTTTAGCAGAAGCACCATAACACAATTCTGTACCTCCAAATACCTGTATTCTCCATGTTGGGTAGCAGACAAGTCATTCATACATTTATTCACAAATGTCCTATTGCAGGGACCATAGTGGCTACCAAGAACTTGGTGAAAAACAACAGAGCCATCTTCAAACAGGACATCTACTTTTCCCACTTTTCTCAAATGTCATCTTCTCTTCCTTATACCTCTAGTGAATCAATGTTATTTTTCTCCCTCCTCTGTCTCAAAAACAGTTGCAAATTATTTCAACTATTGACGACATAGAGCAAAGTATCCTTAATTGTTGAGAATTACATGAATAAAAGAACACAAATTAAATATAATAAGACCACAGCTGGTTAGGGTAAGTTCACCTTTTGCTCCAGGAGGAATAAAAGCCCTAAGATATTTGTTTTGAAAATAAACTTCCTGCCCATACGTGACCAAATGTCAGAATTTTCATTCTCCAGGGAGTGCTTTTCTTTAATCTCCCTGGGGAAGGGCAATTTCTCCTTCTGGCTCTGTGTGGCTATTTTTAGCTTACATGTTGGGCTTCTCTACTTCTTCTCTTTCAGATTCCCTGCAGGTCATCACTCATTTTTCCCTGGTAAGCACTTGGAGCTCGTTCTCTGGATTATTTCTCCCAGCTTTCAGTAATTCAAAACTTGTACAGTTGATTTTCAAAATTTACTGTAAAGCCAAAATAATTAGAAAGATTGACCAGGGAAGGCATTTATGTATTTTACTGGAAATCTGTTCATGTCTACCTCCTCCAGTGAGAGAATGTTTTTGTCTTGTAATGAACTCTTACTCCTCCTATGAGAGAGGCCCAGGATACTCAAATTCTGTGACATTCAGATTTCTCACCCTCTTTAGGTAAGGTCCAGCCTCTGTCCAGACAGATTATTTTTCCAGGATCCATTTTACTCTCCCAGTGAGGAAATATGGTACACTGAAATGCAATAACTCAATGTGTTTCAGTAAAATATGTAAAGGTTTGGTCATGAACATACATTTATTCTCCATGTCCAGAGATGGTCTCCCAGGAAAGCTTCATATTCTGTGTTTGTTTGGTCTACTACTCTGATGTGGACGTACACCACCTTCATTCTTTCTTTTGATACTCTTTCCATTTCCTCTCTAATTTCAGTAAAATGTTCATATCTGCATACCCAATTATGATACACATGAATAGGTTACTCTCTATACTTCTGGAAAGCACATACATACACATACAAACACACATAGACACACACTTATAGACACACAACGCTTAGAGAGGAATTTAATTTACAAATAGGGTACATAGGATGCAAAGGACTTTTGCTTCCATGATAGCAAAAAGAAACACCAGAATAAGAAAAACTTAATTTTCTGTGGGTGGTACTACTGAAGATTCAGGATTGAAGAAACTTTTAATAGGTTCCAGAAGATGAGTGCTTTTAAGGCAAAAGAGACATACAGTAATCTCAGCAACTGGAAATAATAGTGATGTGCCCTAAAGCTACAGCCAATTCAAAGGCTTATTAGGAAGAAAATATATAAGCACATTGTGATGAAATCATAGCGTAGAATATTATTCAGGAATAAAAAATCATATACTGATGCATGTATTGATACAGATGATTCTCCAAACCATAATGCAGTTCAAAAGAAGCCAAGCATAAAAGAGTATCATATGAATCCACTCCTCTTAAATTGACAAAGAGCTATCTCCTTTCTGACGGTAGAAATAAGAAGACTAGATGCCTATGTGTGTTAGTTTTCATTCCAAATAGCACAATGCTTGTAATATGCAAATTTTCAAAAGGATTTATTTTGCTCACAGATTTGGAGTGGCCAGTACGTAGTCGACCCATCTCTTTTGGGCCTGTCCTGAGTGAGAATATCATGATGGGAAGACATGGCAAAAGTGAAGGTTTTGGGTCTCTTCTCACGGCATCCAGAGAGAAAGAGACAGAGACAGACAGAGAGAGAGACCAGGTCCCACAGGCTCCTCTCAAAGCACACTCCTGTCAACCAAAACTCTCCCTCTGGGCTCTACATCAGGTTCTACCACCTCCTATTGGCCCACATAAGGACCAAGCCCTTACCACACAGGACCTGAAGTCACTTTCCGGATCCAAACAACAGCACCATGTAACACGCAGATGGGCTAAAAGAAGCCTGAAGAAACACTCTGGGTTGATAGCAATTGTTTTATATTTCATTTGCATTGCCACGGATGTACGGGAAGCATTGCTCAAAACGTATTAAACTGTGCTTAGAATCTGTGCATGCTACTGAAAGTTAATTCTATCTCAGTTGAAAGAAGCCCACAGGAATATGTCATATCCCCATGCTTTCTATCTGTGCCTGTCATTGTAAGTACCTTGTAACTCAATTTCAAACAATATGTTTAAAAAATCTAACTCTTGCTTAAGTTTGGAATATCCTATAAATTAACTAAAGGAACACATTCTCCATGGCAATTTATGTGACACTGTGAGAGGCGTGGTATGAACTACCAACATGTGCCTGTGAACACACATGTAGATTCTACAGGTTTTTAGTTTATACCTAATCAGTTGCCTCACACCCTGTGTCCTTAGTCAGTGGATCTGTGTGCTTAAGTTACGAGTGCCAGTCCAGGAGCCCCAGAGAGAAAAGGCTGCTGTCTGAGATGAACATGACTCTTAATGTTTGCAGGTACTTCTCTAGATGATGCTGTCTGTTTATGATGAAAACTAGGGTATAAAGGATAGAAGACTTTAACCACTCTGGAATTTCAGCTAAGAGTTGAATTTCTGCACTTCAGCTTTCAATTGGACAAAGTCAGCATGAGCTTGGAGGAACAAATGGCTAAGGAAGTTCTTTAATGTATAAAAACTGTAAATCCCCCCTCTCGGTCTCTCTCTGTGTCTCTCTCTCTGTATATTTCTATTTTTCTCTGTCTGTTGCTCTGTCTGTGTCTCTCTCTGTCTCTCTGTCTCTGTCTCTGTCTCTCTCACACACACATACACATGCACACATACACATACACACACACACTCACTGAAGCTAGGTAAAGTTATAAAGTTTGGATGTTGCTATAAACTTCCAGAACTAACCTAAGAACACAAGCAAAAGAAGCAGGAAAAAAATTCTTCTAGGGGCTCATGTGCATGACTGAAAAGTCAGCTAGACCTGCTGTGGTTGACAGGTACACTTTTTGCTCTGTGAAAAGTAGCCCATAAAATGCCATAAATCTCTTCCTAATCCAGTGACAAGGGTTTGAAAATGAACTTTGGGTTTCAGACTCTGAAACAAAGAAAAGTTCATGGAATTCCACATGGTCTGAGGGGAAACATGTCGGGAGGGAGGGGAGCAGACATTTGTTGAGAATGGTTTTTCTCACTTGTCTGAGAGATTTTCCAGAAGGAACCCTGTGTCTCAGACTCTGAAAATTTGAATGCCCAAATATGAGCATTTCTGCCTTCTTATTAATGTTGAGGCTCCCATTAATACAGGGGGAAGGTTCTACCAAGAGAAGTACAAAGAAATATGGCAAAGACAACCAGATTATATCTGCGTTTCCTAAGTGTCTCTAAACATGGGAGTCAATAAAGACTCTATTGTTTGTGCAACTCTAAGTTTGGATCTTAGCTTCCAAAGAACCTCACCTGATACTATGTTGGATATATATTTATTAAAACTATGGATGACATTTCCTGAAAATTTATAGTTGTCTTTAGGTAAGGTGGATCATAATTGTCAACCTATATTATAATGATTCTACATATTCTGTGGAAAGATATTTTTAAGCCAACATATTGAGCAATAGCCTTGTATTCAGTGTAAGCGTGAGAAGGAATGTGAAAATTCCCTCCTAAGCAGTTTATATTGCATAAGACTTCCAATGAGGTTGTCAGAATTACCTAAAACTCTATTAGTGACTTATTCACAGTGTTCTTGGAAATCTCTTCTGAGTCATATAAACTGGCCGCTCACTGACTGGAGTTATATGGTCTCTCTCAGAGTAACAATTGTTCTTACAAATCCTGCAAGGATGAAGGTGGCAGCGGGGATCGGGGAAACCCATCACCTTGTCACATATGGAAGCCATCCCAGGCACCCCAACCCTACTGCCTTTTTTTCACAGCATGAGTTCACTTCCCTTAATCATACTTTATACTGTCTAAAAATCATGTGGAGGAAGCATACATTATGTACTTAAAGATAGACCATCTGTTTTCCTTCTCTGCCAAGAGAGGAATTCCTTACTAAAACGAAAGCCTCAGGTCATCATAGGAAGCAGAAAGCTAAGATAAATGTCTTTGCTTCTCTCCCTCCCCCGCAAAAAACATATGTACAAAACGTTTCCCATGGCCACTCAATAAAACAGGTGGATACACTTAACTTTCACACACAGACCATCAACTGAAGGCAAACCCAGAGCCTGGAATTCCTTAGCAAAAATGTTGGGTACCTGATGGAACAATTGAAACAAAAACTGGCACTTTGAAATTTTTGTCAAGAGGATATTGAGTCTTGTAGGGCAAAATGTAAGTTGTTTTCTATGCCTCCCAATTCTACAGAGCAGGAACAGCAGAATTTATCAAATATACACAAAAACACAACTATGTCTAAATATATTTTAGGTGCATTGTCTCAGACACTGTGTATCAGTTTCCTTAGTCATTGCCAAATGATCAAAGTAGCTAAGTTTCTCCCAAAATTAATGAAATCAGGAAGCAGTCTGCCCAGTGAGTGACCAGATATTTATCTGTATTTTGGCTCACAATGAAGGAAAAGGTTTTAAAGTAGGATTATTGTAGCTTCTCTTGGTCTTACTTTGTTTTCAAGGCTTTAACAAAACACCCTGGGTTGTGTAATTTATTTTATTTTATTTTATTTTATTTTATTTTATTTTATTTTTAAAGAGGGTAAAATTAAACATAACAAAACAGACTGTAAGAAAACAATGTAAGAGACACTTATTTCAAAACAAGACCACTGGAGATCTTCACTGTCTATCATATTATCTCTTGTTTTCTTCTAAATAGTTGTCCATATCTTCACATACAATGAATTCATACAAAACAAAATAATATAAAACTGATCAGAACAGGTTGATGAAGGCATTTTAGGGAACAGACAATAGGGAAGTCAACAATGGCTGCCATAATGTCTCTCATTATCTTCAAAATAGCTGTTCATACTTTTATGTATATTGAAATTTAAAAAGAACAAATTAGGCTAAAATCACTCTGAACAAAGAATAATAGTATTGCTAGATTACACATATGATGCTACGAAGTCAACACTGGGTACCTTAGTGTCTCTTTTTCTTCAAAGTAGCTATTCATTTCATCATGCATTATATTATTGATTCTCATAAACTTTTTAGAAGTTCTACGCATGTGTGAGTATAAAGGATAGAAATTTAGGGGGCTGGAGGTTTAGCTCAGCGGCATAAGCACCTGCCTTGCAAGCAGGCAGTCATGAGTTCGATCCCCCGTACCGATAAAAAGGAAAAAGACAAAAAAAAAAAAAAAAAAAAGAATAGAAATTTAGTGTTAGGTCTGCAGGGTGTGAAGCCCCAGATCCAGGCGCGCACAGGCTGGGTCTGGTGATGCCTGGCCCTGCATCCATCCCAGCCTCACCACAGCGTTTTCAGAGGGAAACAAGTGCTTTTCCTCCACAGGGCAGTCGGTGGAGGAGCAAAATGACTGAAGAGGCCCACGCTCTTTTAAAAGGCGCTAATCACAGTCTCCAAGACTCAATCGCCTTCCAAAAGTGCCATCTTCTGAAAATATCATGCTGGTAATTAAGTTACAACGCACAGATCTGGCAGACAATGGCAGATTCTCTTCTGGTCTCCAGCTTCCGTATCAAGAAAAATTCCTGCTTAAATAATGGAAGCAAATCTCAATTTTAATCAGTTTTCGCACAGACACAGAAATTATTTTAAAATTTAGGAATTTACTTTCAATAAATCTTCCCTAAAGTAATCATAGCAAAGGCTTCTAGCAAAACTAAGGGAAACTAGGAAAATCAGTTGATTTCCAAATCTCTCAGATTAGACCAAACCTCAAGCAGAGGATATTTAATAAAAAATAATTGGTTTTATAGAATTTCCAGACCAGGAATGGTAATTCTTGGAGACATCCTAGTCCTTCAAATTGTTCAATTTTGTTCATGTTGAAAATTACTCTTTTTTATAAGACTACTGAGAACTGCTGGTTAATTACAAGATACTACACACACACACACACACACACACACACACACAGAGGCACAGAGGCACACACACATATACATGCATAAACGCATGCATGCACAAATGCATGCACACACATCAGGGCAGCTTGTCTTTTTCCCTTAAAATAAAATAAAATTTAACCTTTGGTAGTCAGTCCCATGCTCTAAATGAAAGCCTGTATTTTGACAAGATCCCCAGTGACATGTTGGCACGTGAAAACACAGAAATGTTGGTCTAGCCTAAGTAAATCCAGGCTGCTCACCATCCCAATACCTCCTCAGCAACAATCCTGTGTGCAAGGAGAAATTGCAGCCACATGAATCACTTGGAGCTCAGCAAAAACTGCAAGCAAACTGTAACCTCTAAAATAAGTCTTTGTCTTTACATCATCTGCCGTAAGAGGAAGCTTTCTGGAGGATGGTTACAGCACTCTTCCCTTCCCCCTGAAAAAGTATTCATGTTCCTGATGGAGGAAAAGACATCTTTTTTCCAACTGGCCTTTGGCTCAGGAAAGACTATCACGTGTAATGCTGTTTAAAGGTCCAACATGATGGGTCCAGTGCAGACCTAGGACCCGGCTTGACCACCACTGACTCTTCATTTGAGTGAAAAAAGGTGAATGAAGTCTTAGGAGAAGGACCAGTGAGGATGAGGTAGAACTGACATGTGCTCAGTGTGAAAACATTTTCGTAAACTCCCTTAGATAACCTTTTCTTAGTGAAGACAACTCTATTAAGAAACAAATATCCAACATTAGCGAGTTAATGAACTAGTCTCTTCTGCCTTAGTTCAGCCTTCAAAACCACTCTATTTACAAAATCAGGACAGTCTCTCCTGCACTTAATCATCCCCAAGTCCCATTATAAGTTTTTTAGCCATTCTCCAATCCTTCCAAGGACAATCTTTGTTCACTTTTGGAATATTACCTGCCAAAGAGGTATCACCATTTTTGAATTTGTAAGAATGGACAACTTTGGGCTAGAGATGTGAACATAATCTCAGGAAATTTCTATATTCTAAAACTGAAGATATTGGCTTACCTGAAATATGTACAACAGAGCTTGAATATTATTTATTTCTGATGATGCAGCTGTCTAGGTATGTGTGACAGTATTCCCTCAGCAATATGTGACAGAGAGAATTAGCCAACATGACTAAGTCTATTCTACAGAGATGTCTCATTACATATAAGAAGAGTACATATTAATGTCAGTATTTTAGAACCCTTGTTATTGTAATATTGCAGTTCTGAACTTAAATTAAGACATTCTCTCATCTTCCCTCTATGCTTATATGCCAGACAATTAATATTTAAGAGAATTAAATTAGTTGACACATACTGTCTTCTTAGTGTAGCTGGAGATAAAAAAAAAAATGTTACCCATTTTCTTCCCTTATTTCAATGCACTTCATGGAAGAAGAGATATTTTAGTGGGAGCTCAAAAGACATAAGAGTTTGAATAATGGAAGAATTTAAGGATGGTAGTATTCTATGCTGAGAAAAGTGTACCCAAACTCAAATATGAATGAAAGTAACCAGAGAACAGAGAGAGGCATTGTGTGTTCAAGTACATTTAAAAATGCACCAAGAAATGACTCTGAAAGTTTGGAAGGCATTTGGAAAGAAAACACGTGTCACAATAAAATAATCTTGAATCAAACTATGAATCAGTATGACAAATATTTTTAAAGTCTGAAACTACAGGGACTGCTCCGCATCTTTACTTATTTAAGTATGAAAATTTGTATTTGGAGATTTCCATTTGCCTACAAAATGGAGGGTCAGTATTTAGAATTGAGCACATCTTTTCTTAATCAAAGTAAGAAAGAGCTTTTCCAGTTCGTCTTCCCATGAGCTTAGGCCCAGAAACTGCAGCACATTAATTTCATCCTAGGGCTGTTCTTTTTCACAGTGCTGGTCACTGCTGGGATATCTTGATAAACAATATGGAAAAAAACAAATATTGCTCTAGCACAGAGCAGGATCTCACACATAGCAAGTGTTTAGTAATCTATTTTCTTTGACACAGACCGATTTAAGTACTTCTCTCACAATCCTGGCCAGTCCCTGTTACTTAATGACAGTGCTGTGAGCAGGTTGTGTTAAAAAATATCATGACCTTTAGTTTCCTCATTGGGAAAGCAAAACCAAAGAAAACTAGGATTATAATCTCTACCTCATAGGATATGAAAAATAAAATCACAGTAGTTAGCTGGCATATGCAAAAGAACCAAGCCCAATTTCTGACCATACGATGGGATGTAATAAAAAAGCGATGGGTCGTATACATTAAGATCCATGATTTTAGCACCAAGCAAGGCTGTGTACTAAACTCCTGTCTGATTCACTATACCAAGCTGCAGGTGGTCTCTGAGGCCTCTGCTGTGATAGCAAGTTTCCTTATAATGAGTCTCCCTTATAAGTACATTCTTGCTGACCTAGTTTATATAAAGGAAATTAGGTTTTAAAAAAGCTTATACAAATATCCTCTCATTCTGTTGGGGAGATTTATATTCTGGGTTTCTGTTTTTTCATCTGTAGGATTAAGAATGTAACCAAGTTCATGCCCCAGAACCCTTCTGGCTCTAATTCCCTAAGCTATGTTTGGCAAGGTATGCATACATGGAGCCATAAGAATTGTATTCATGTCTTTCCTCCTCCAGGACACATGTATTTTTAATCATTTTGTTGTTGAAAATATATTTTAATTTAACTTGATAATTTCCATCCTCCTAATATTCTAAATCTTCTTTGAGGAAGGATTTCTGCATCCCCTTATTTTAAATTAAAAAATTAGGTCTCAGAAGGGTCCTGACTTGACACAGATCACACAGGAAATGAGCAACAGAGTAGAAGCAGAGATTGGAAAACTGTGACCAAAGTCTCTCTTCTCTGCCAGGTGTCCCTAGAGCTCAGCATTCCAACACGGCTGCCCAGGAACATTCATAACTTTAAAGCTTTGCTTCAGGTGAGAAAACTGAATTCTTAAGTCTAATTTTTGGTTGTTTTCATATTTTTATGTCTCTTCCCAGATCTCAATAAGATGACAGCTATCATTTCTCTTTGCTGTCAATATCCTACGCCAACAGATTCTTGTCTTCAAAATTATTTTTAAACTGCTGTGTCTTGAACTGCCGAACAGAAGTTGTCAGAAACCTGAAACAGTGAACAGTGGCGGGCCTCACGACAGAGGGCTCAGGGATTCTCTTGGAGTAGAGTGACAGATATGGCCTTCTGCTGATGCTTTGTATAGATGCTCAGAGACCTGCTTTCATTCCTTTGTGTCCAGAATAAATTAGACTAACAGGTGGAAGAATTCCTTCCGGGGGAAAGTTTGTTCCAACATGACTGGTCCCATGGCTGTTTGTTTTGCTCATTTTGTTACTGCTGTTTCCCTGCTGCAAACACTGCACTTGAGTGTGCACAGCGTGTGTGTGTGTCGGCCTCACCTCTCCTGTGCAGCAGGGACATAGCAGCTGCTTCTGCGCTCATTCATTTCTCTGTTCGACACACAGATTTTGAGTCTGCTCCGTGCTGGGTACTATACAAAATACTGGAAAGTCATGGAAATCAGACCCTGACACCAAGTTGTGGACAACTTCAGGGACTTGTGAATCAGATACAGATAACCACGCCATGATGGATTCAGTGTCACAGTCCCGATCTGTCCAAAGCACTGGGAGTGTGGAGGAAAGGCTGCTGATAGCTCACCAAGGGAATCTTGCATCTCTCAGCATCCACAGATGGTTTCTAGGATCAGAATCAGAGATGCTCTTCCATGTGGAATGAACACCAAATACCAAGACAGGAGATATCAGGGAACGGGGCTCCTGAGATGCAAGATACAAAGCCTGCCCTGTGGCCAATAGCAAGCTACCAGTGGTTTGACAACAGCCTTGAAGAGTTCCCCAACGTTCTTAACATTTGTCTCTCGAGTGACTTCTGAATGCAATTCAAAGAGTTACTCTCTCCAGTGACAATAAAATAATCCTGCCCCAAATTTACCACCCACCACTCGGTGGGAAATCCAATGCTCTTTCTAGCTTAATCCCGACTACGGATCTTGGAGGTTTACCAACACCCTTATTTCATGGCAAAATGCAGGGGCATTACGGTTCTCTTCTTATTTTCCTCCAAACATCACACACAGTATTTGCAAGTTTAGAGATTTGTATTGAAGACTTGGGATTCAAATAACAGGAAATCAAGTGACTTAGAATGAGACATTGCACTTTTTTCTCTGCAAGACCATCTGTTAGCTATGGTGCATGATAAAAGTATGTTCTGCAACCCCAGTCTCTTGCCTGTCTAGTTAAGGTCCCTTCACCCAGGGTGCACTGATCTGCTTCTTGCAGCCTCCCTCAGAAAGTCAGTCTCCCCAATGTTGCAACACAACACTTTACCTCCCACCCGCTGGGCACTCCATACCCTACTCTGCAGATCCAGAGGCTCATCTCTGACTTTTGCTAACCAGGGTTTTTCTTTTGGTTCTCATCATCCAGCAATACAGAAAAAGCAATGATTTCAAAAATGCAGTCTTCTCTTTCTTTTGAATGCACAACTCTCTTTATATAAAAGAATATTTTTTAAAAAAAGAATTGGTACACTTACGAAAACGATAAAATACTAGTTAGCAGCTACAATAGTCTACTTCATTTATCAAAAGAAATTCTTAGCTTGATCATGTTGAAAACATAAATAAGACAAGAAGACTTAGTTTCTATCACACAGCCTAGTAACTATAGTGAAGAACATATATATTTCAAAGTGCCTAAAAGAGTGGATCTTAGATTTTCTCACCTACAAAAAAGATAAGGCAAAGTGATGTATACTTTAATTAACTTTAATTATCCCACAATATATAGACGCATCAAACTGTCACTCTGTATCCCGTGTAAATATAGAAAATAATGTACTTATATACATTCATGCATAATTGTCTATGTATACACACTTTAAAAAGTGCGGATCAAAACAAAGATTAGGAAGTGTCACACAGGAGAGAGCAGATGTGTAAGAATATAGTGTTTAGTACTTACTGAATCTATTACACGCTGCTGGATTTCTAATGAGGGTCACACAAAGGACAACAGTCGGTAACTGTCCCATCAATAAACCTCTCCTCCCCCAAAAAAGAAAGAAAGAAAGAAAGAAAGAAAGAAAGAAAGAAAGAAAGAAAGAAAGAAAGAGAGAGAGAAAGAGAGAGAGAAAGAAAGAAAGAAAGACATTAAAAAGAAAGAAAAGAAAAAAATCTGCTTTGTTTCGCTGCTTCATTTGGTTTTTTATGGTTTGGGTTGTTAAGGCTTAGATCTATAATATTTCCCAGAAGCCTCGTGTGCTTGGTGGTGGGGTGGTAGACCCTGGGGTGCTATGTTCATCATGGATTAGTCCACTGGAGAACTCAGAGCTGATGTGAGTTAGGACAGTCAGGAGGTGGGGTCTGGTCATGAAAGGAGATCACTGGGGCAGTGACCCGGAAGAGTGCATCTCCTTCTCCTGCAGCAACCTTCATGCTGGGCTTCCTGGTGGCCATGGTATGAGCAGTCTTCTTCCACCTGGCCTTTTTGCATGAGGCTTTTCGTGTTGGAGCCTGCTAAACACAAACAGATTGACACTTCTAAAACCCTGAGTCAAAATAAATCTCTCCTCCTTTAAGATACCAGTATTAGGTATTTTTGCCCTAGCAACAAGAAGGTGATGAAGACACAGGTATTCACTGATTCGGTTTTGAATCAGTGTTTTAACCTTTTGCATGACACAACCAGCTTTCTAGCCAATAAAGCACTTCTTGTAGCTGCCTGCTCTAGAAACTCCCTTTCATATGATATGAAAGCATCCTCTGCCTCCCACTGGACACTAGTGTTGCCAATAGCTATATAATTCGATTAGAAGAGCTCCACTGAACAACTCAGAATGCTCCAAATGCCCTGGGACCTTTCCATTAATCTTGCAAATTTAGTACAGATTGGAGGGAAAGGGTGTTCTATAGCACAAAGACCTTAGCTCAGACACAGTAAACCTCTACTGTTGGGTTAGCAGAATGAACTGCTCTCTACAACTTCTCATACTTTGCAAATCCAGAGAGCAAGATGAATTCCAAACGCATGGCAGGTGCAGCTGTGGCGTTTCCTCGGATGTGCAGGTCAGCTGTGAGGAAGCTGTTGGGGAAAAGAAAGACACTTAAAGGCTGAGCTAGGTATACTTAAGGTGCTTCTCGCCCATAGTGTTTGACACTTCTCCCATAAAAGTGGCAGTGAACACACGTGTGCGTCACATATGCACAACACACTGAAAAACAATACACCAAGTTTCCCTAAGGCTCTTTGGTTGTTGTGAGATCCCTAAAGCACAGCTGAGACTCAGAGAAGGTCAGATGGCTTTTCCTTCTGGCAGAAAAGCAATCCTTTCTAAATTAAATGCCAGGTGTGAAACAAATTTCCTTCTCTCTTTTCCTTTATTGCGGACAAACAGAAATTCCTGTGCAAGTGCACGATAATCCATGCATCCTGCACTCCATTTTGCAGATGTGCAGCCACCAGTGGAACGCTGTGTCTAGACCTTGTTTCTTCAAAATACAGTATTTCCTGGAGCAAGACCTGCCCCAAGATCCCAGCCTGCCTCCCACCTCCACGCCCGCCGTGGCTGCCTCTCTCCTCGCCCCTAATCCTGCCCCACACACCCCACGCCTGCTGTGGTCTGGGTTCCTCTCCTCTTTGGCTTACACTGACTTTTCATACTTTACTCTTCATACTTTAGAGTTGAAATTGAATTTACCTTTATAAAGTGAACATGTCTTTTTCAGTGTAGAGGATTTATGGTTTCCTCTTGTTTGCCTGTGGAAGGCCTTTTCCAAGACTGAGAAGGAACTTCTGGAGTTTCTTAAGATTATGACTTGCTGTAAGGTGAGAGAGGGGAGCTACAGAGCTGGCTCCCCATTCCTCTGTCTTGAGTATGCCTACTGTGTGTAGCCCCATGCATATATCATTTGCAAGCAACTTTGCCGCAGGCTCGGTGGGCTTCCATTGCTTTCTCGGTGTGCCCTAGCTGTGTGACTCCTGCAAGTTAGCCGTCTATGTTCCTTTTCCTCAGCTGAAACAGAGTTTCAAGGGTTGCTATGAGTTAAACAAATACACATAAAATGATTAACATAATATCTGGCAACCAGAAATGTTTTGTAAACGTTCTCTGTTCCTGTGTTATCCTACTTAGATGGTGCTGAAATTGCCATCTGTATCCTTATTTTTAGCTACACAAACATAGAAGCTTGGACTCACCCCATGTCACACACTTAGAGCCCAGGAGTTGAGCTTGCTTCACAGAGAGGGCCTGAATTCAGACTGCAGATCCCACGCTGTAGTTCACACTGCTCTTCTGGCTTTTTTCTTCCTGTAAATTAGCCTTGGAATCCTGGATTTCCGACTTGGCAAATAAAGCATCAACTCCAAGAAGTTAGATTCAGAACATAATTTCTAGCAGTGCAATATCAGTTTCATTGGGTAGAAGGCTGTTTGTCTAGTGTCTTTGTAATTTAAATGCTATTTTATTTGGATAAAACTTTCCTATGCCTTTACAAAGTGAAATCAACCCAGGTAAAATTAAACTGTCTGCCTGGCCTCCTTGTTCTTAATTCCACCTAGATATCACAGGTGTTATTTCAAAAGGACACCAGCCTTGTGTAATGGATCAGTTCATCCTCTCTGACATTATTACTAGGTATCATTTTGGAATTGCTCTCTGGGCGATCATTTCTAATCTATAAATTCCTTCCTTCTAATGAACAATGACCTTTGATTCTACACCATTTGTTTCCGATTTACCTTTTGATTTTCCTAGCAAGGCATGCAGGGACAGAGATAGACGTTACAAACAGAACACTGAAAAATAATGGAGTCTGTCTGTCTAATTGCCACCAATCTCTCCTAACATTTGAGTCCAATGAGTGCATCTCTCTTCTGAGAATGTGAAAAGATCCTTCCATTTTGCCCATCAGAGTCCAAGAGCTTCTTAGGCACAAGAAAACATCTTCTTCATCTTGGCTTCTCTGGGACCTAGAATACATATTTTATACCTTGTATTGAAAGAAATAGTGCCAACCTTACAGACAATGGACTGTGGAACTGGAGGAGGGAAAAGGTACCTCTTTGACCCAGAGGAGTAAGGAACAGTTGCTAAGCAGGCTTTCTGCTGAAGATATCAGACCCCATGCTCTCCACACTCTCACCTGTCCCTGCTCATATTTCAATAACTGCCTCCCAGCTCTCTAGGAGAATGACAAAACACAAGACTTTGGTTCAATTTCAAGTTCCTGTTTTCCCATGAGGAAAGCCTACTGTAACAATTTTATTCTTCATTTCTTTATTTCTTCCCTGTCCTGCTATAGGTGGAAAAATAGGGCAAAATACAAACAGACTTAGAAGCAACTAAATTTAATACAATTCCTGTATTGGACAACCAAGGAAAAGATCTATAAAACGCATGAGTCCTGAGCATCCATTGTGCGCCCATGGTCTTGCTGGTGGCTCCCTTGGAAAAAAAATGCTTTTCAGTTTCTACAAGAAAGTTTCTGCGTGTCCCGTGCCAAGGCTCCACAGCAAAAGGCCAAGGTTCTGCCCTTCATCCTTCTTGCCAGTGGCTTCCATCTGTGCTTACCGTGCCTTCATCTTCTGCTAATTTAAGGAAGGTTCACTAGCCATGATAGCAGGAGGAGATGCAGCTTAGAAGACAGTGTCTTGAGGGGAAAGATCACTTCCCTCACTCTCATGACCTTTGCCTTTGCCATGACTGCCTGGTGCTTGCTAGAGTGCGTCTCTAGGCACGCTCTTTATATCTCAAGTACAGCTCATTCATCCCTTCAGTATTCACATTGCCCTTGACAGCAGATTTCGAGGGGTGAGAAGGAAGAAGGTGGATGGGAGGAGGGGTAACAGGACAAACTATTCACTGCTGTCTCCTGTTGCAAGGTGCCCCTGGAGAGAAATTTTAGATCAAAATCTATATAGTCGGCATCAACATGAGCATACATCACTTTGTAATTAATTTGGAGAGTTGAGAAGAAACATTAACTATTGATTCCAATTAGCTTTGGGGTCTAAATTGATTGTTTACTTACTTGAAAATTCCTCAGTGAATGGCTGCAAGGTGAGGCGGGGAGCAAAACACAGAATGGAATTATAACGTTAGCTCAGAAGATGCCATTGTCTGATTTTTCGACTGTCTTTCTGACCACTAAATTACCTGGTTAATTTTTTTAATGAAATACAAAATTTATGGCATCTTAGTTAGTCCACAATCCAAAGTTCAGCAGTTTCAAGATGGTTTAGAATTTAGTGGGGTTGGAGATTTGAAGGAAGTTAGCAGATGGAGGTTGGGGGTCATTACAGCCGGATGTTTGCAAAATGCTTTTTTGTTAGTGAATGTTTATATTATGGAATAGTGATGTCCATTTTGGCAAACTGGTACGTGTGCATAGCTATCCTCCCTCTCCTCTACTTTTTCTCCTCCCTCTTTTATTCCCCTCCCCTGTCACCAAGGACCTATCTTTCAGTTTTCTATCATGACTCCTTTATTTTATCCATTTATTTATATTCTTAGGTTTCTCACATAAGGAAAAGGATGGGGCATTTAGCTTTCTGAGTCTGGCTTATTTCATCTAGCACAATAATTTCCAGTTCCATCCATTCTCCTGAAAATCTCATGAATTTTTTATTCCTTTTATTATTTCATGGACTCTGACAGGATTATAATTAGAACACTGTCTAGGTATCTGGTATGTTCAGGTTAGTGTCCTTAATTTGTCCTCTTGGCTCTAAATGTGACATTTACCAGGCCCTCTGAAGCCTTAGAATTTTACTTATTTTCACCTACAGCTACATCATAAGACACAGACCCTGACACTGACCTCAGGGAGCTTGTCCCAAGGATTTTGCTTTGAGTCCACAAAGGTACTCATTTATCCTCCTCTTTAGCAGTCAAGGAAATTTTTCATTTCTTTGTGATCAGCATAATAAATTATTAAAAGATAATCAGATATTGGCACTGTTGTTTGCAAACACTTAGCTTTATTGGCAGAGAAATGGGTTTCCTTAGGACACCAAAGGCTTTTAAAACACGGGCAAAGAAAACTGGAGAAAAGAGATTTGATATTTCCATAAGTGACTCATTGGATCAGGACAATAACAGTATTAGAAAGTTTCTCCACACTGGAGTATGACCAATCTTGGTGCTCAGTGGAACACTCAGGAGTCAGGGAGACAGAGAGGAGGGAGATATTTCTACACTAAGCATTTAGCCTTTCCCTTTAACAGCAGGAAGTGTCTTATTTCTTCCTACATCAGATGCCAATGGACACAGAGAGACAGACTTTCAGGAAGGCACAGTTCTACCTCCAGAGGTGCTGCGTGGAAATATGATGGTGCCTACAGGAGTTTTGAGGGGCACTGAGCCCAAGGAGGTGACACAGAGCCTTGCTTGTTCCCCTGTGATACAGAAAAAAAGTCACCCCCGTGTTTCTGGGAAGCTGATGAAAACACAGGAGGGTTAAGCAGATTATTCCCCAGGAGGGAGTGGGCTGGAGTGCAAGATCGTGCAGTAGAGGCCCCATAACCAGAGGCAGCCACAGAAATGGCCACGTAGGTATGGCTGCCTGCTCGATACCCAGCCACACATTGGCAGACAGAAGCGGGGTGCAGATGGAGACTAGAAATGAAGAAGGTGAAAATCCAGCTCTCTTTAATGATGACCAGGAACCTGGATCACTCCAGGCACTGGGAGAGGGGGTTGTGAACTGAAAGCTGAGTACTTGTTAAAAGTGATCAAACATAGATCTGAAAAGGGAGTGAATCAATCACTTAAATTTTCTAAAAAACTCAACTCATGGTTTAGAATAAACCAGAACAGGATAGGTCAAGTTGTCTTGCTCTTGTTCAAAAAGAAATATGCCGAGGGCTGGAGAGAAGATGGAGATCTGGCACCTGAAGGTTTAGTGGAGAGCCAATGAAGTCTAACCCTCCATCCTCCTATCTTCTTGTGTGCTTGTCATCTTGTATTGTTTTCCTCACACAACCTCACAAAAACCAAGATCAGCTTCAGAACTTAGATGCAGACATAAAGATCTTATAAAAAAATCCAGGTTCTAGTGTATAAATTGGGATTCTCATTTCCTATCTATATTGAGAAATGCAGCTTACCATGGATTCTATTCCATAAACTTCATAAAGACAGAGACTTTTGTTTGTCCATATATCTTCCCTGTGCCTTGCCTAATATACAATTCTCATTACAAATGAGTTCTAAACGAAGAAACCAGGCCTGGGCAAAGCAGTCAGCAGTGATTTCTCAGAAGAAAAAGTCTGCCTTCAGCTTTGACATTGACATTCACACACTTGAAAAATAGCCTAGACCATACCAACGAGGTGGAGCAACAAATTCAAAGAGGGCTCAAAGAGGAGGATAAACCACTGACCAGCATGGAACATTGAAGAAACCAGTGCAATGTTGTCTACATTAGTAGACCCTAAATAAATGGCCCCTAAGCAGAATGAGTTAGAAGAGTAGGGTGTGATAGGCTCCCTGGAAAACAGAATATAACCTGTCATTTAATTACAGAGATCTGGAACAGAGGCTGAAAAATATAATGTGATCTGTCAGTCACTGTTCGAACGTATAGGAAGAGCAACTTCCCACAGAATCATCTGAGAGAGTAGGAAAGACAGAAGCCACTGACCTTGAGGTCGCTGAGACCTTCCTGTTTTGCTTTTTTCCTGTTTTTGCAGTGACCCATCCCAGGCTGCATCGCTTCTTTCTCTTCCTTTTTCTTCTTTTACTTTAAGTAAAATTTATGTTTAACTTTCAATCAGTTGCCTTGGTCAATGTTTTGGATGGGACAGAGAGAGCTTGTAATCACTGGACAAATAAGATGTGCTTGTAATGTTGGACTACATTCCAGAGCTCCCTGCAGTCAGAAAGGAGATTGATCCAAAGACTGGCCCCCATCATCTGTAATGTCCACTTAAGTAGGAAATTAGAAGACTGTTAGAAAACCCTTAAGATTCCTCTGTAGGTCTCAGCTTAAATGGGGTACTTAAGTTTCAAACAAATGTGTTAAACCTTTTTCCATCAGAAAGCAAATTTAAAAGACTAATTAACCACTTCAAAATCTGTATTCAAAATGTGAAACATTTTATTTTGTCAAAGGCAATGCAAGTCAATATTCAGGTGGTAAGTTTGTGAATTCTTCCAAGTTGAAGAGGAACTAAAATTTAAAAAGATTTTATGTATTTTGATACATCATATTGCTAAAGCTGCCTGACAGAGAGTGCGCTGTGGGACTTATCACATGATCAAAAGGGTCTTGGCTTCTGGGTCAAGCCTGAGGTCAAACAAGACCCAGGTACAGTCAGCCCACCGCCAAGCCATGCCAGGGAATTCTCCTGCTGCTGGAACCCAGGTGTGCACTCACACACAGCCTTAGAATGTCATGCACTGAACACATCTCCTAAGGAACATATACTAAAAACAAAGTCTGTTCTGTAGGTTGGGTTTCTTAAAAAGGTGCACGAACAGAAACTCTTGCTTCAACTCTTACGCTGACTTGGGCTAACGCTTTAGCCCTGCATAACTCCTGGGAGATTTGAAAAGCATCTCTTATGCCTCAGAGCAGAGTGTGTTTCTCAATATAGTTGGTCTTAAGACAGAAAAACTGTCTCCAGCAGTATAAATGGGCAAAAAGAGTGTGCAACTCTGCTTAAAACATACAGAGCATATAGTGGGTACATAATACATTTTTGCCCAAAAGGACTCTAGGAAAAGCATTTTTCACTCCAGAAGAAAAAAACTGATATTTTGCCCTGTTTGTAATATTACCAAATACTTCACATGCCATAGTTAGGAAATGAGAAAAAAAGCTTTGCACTATGAAAACCCTGAGATAAACCCAAGATGAAAGTTCTATCCTGCATTGATTCTATTTCTCCAAATAATAAATCCTTGAATATTTCCAATTAAAACAAATGACCATTGTCTAGAAAGGTTGTTTTTTTCTCTATGAATTATCTAATTATAAATTTAATAATTTTATGAATTAATTTTTTCTTCCTTGCAGGGGAGGAACTGATAGAGAAATTGGCTTTTTCAAAAGTCTCATTTTCATGCAAACACTGATTTTATTTTGCTTCCATCTCTCAATCTCTCTTTTTCACATCTTCCTGGAGTTTCCACTAAGACACAGTCTGACTGAGTCCAACCAGTGATAATTTATCCTCTTCTCTGTTGAAATATAATTAGGCACACATGAATTTAAATGTAAGAAAGCCTAAAAACTCATTTATTTAAGGTCAGGCATTGTGGTTATTAAGAACTAGAGACTATACTTCATATATACAAATGATGTCTACAAAATCCAGCTAGTAAAAGCTATCTGATAACAACTCACATTTATAGAATCTCAGTCTTACCTGGCAGGCGTAAAAATTAACAAACAAAGGACATCTGTGAATGAAACAGGCATGACAACTACACCCTCCAGAAGTCAGTAAGATGGCTGTGTGTTTCCAATCTCAGTGACTTGGTCAGGTCAGTAAAATACTTTTGACACAAGTAAATCACAATTCTGGGGTCATTTACAGCTTCCACACAAAAATCAACTTTTCAGTTTAATACTCTATGTTCCTAGATTTGTTAATGATGCAAAAAAACAGCTTTAAAATATTGTAGAACATTTTTCTTATTTCTATATACTCCAACTATTTTAAAAACCATTTTATCAAATTAATAACACAAAATGAAAAAATTTCCTAGCAATGTACAAAGTCAAATCTGCAACTCGACAAGAAACTATGAGAAGACTAGAGAAGCAAAAAGTAATACTTTTACTGCTTCCAACATAAATTCATAAACCATGGGTAAACCCCCAAAATTTTAAATATATCTGAGATAAACCAAGCATAGCAAGATACCTGACTTGGTATGGACCCCAAATAATGAAACCTTCACCATTTCCCATAAATCTGAAAGCATTTTTGTTCCTGATTCTTGCTCTGTTGGTGTTTAAAGATAGAAGATGTCTTCACATAGGAACATACAATATTTATATGAGAAAATCTTTTTTGCCTTAAACAGAGAAATATTATTTGCACGCCTTAATACTTTGGCTTGTTCCCCTTTAATATCCTTCTCCATTATTTATTTAGCCAGCTCTTCTGAAATCTGACTGCCATGCACTCTTTACTGTATGACTGCTTCTGTCTCTGAGTCTTCTTTTGATAAACCAAAATTATAAACTCAACTAATTCTTAAAGGACTGTTTAAGTGGAATCCTAATAATTATTCATATTCTAAAATAGTTACCTATAGTAATTTAGATTAAACTGGTTTTTAACAGTAGAAAATCTTTTTAAGTAAAAAAGAGAATATATATGCCTTTTTGATTCATTGGATATAAGGTTAATAAAACTCGCCAAATGGAAAAACTCACTAATATGTGCATCGTTGGTGACTGTATGTGTATTTAACAAAGCCATATAATTAAATTGTACATGGATGCTGTGTTCAAAATTTTACTATTTTAGGTTAATGTATCCACTCTCATGCTTTTGTAACTTTGATCCTAGACTTCATCACTTTATAGCGAAATTTCTCAGCATTTAACACATAATGTCCAACTTTCCTGAGTAGTAGTTGTACCAGTTTATGAAGTGCTATTTCTCTTACATTTTCCTCTTTTTTTATTTAAAGAGAAAAAAGAAAGGAAATAAAAAATAAAGCAGTAAAAGGGTACAAGTAATACAGAATTTCAAGAAAAAAAATACAGTAAGAGCACTAGTTAATAGGTTACATATGTCATCTTAGAAACAATTGTCCAAATTATAAAATTAAAGCATATAAAGTGGACATTCATGCAGTGAGATTGCAGACAGTTCCATTCAATGATCCAACAAAAGCTCAATAATATGGTTTTCCATCCTACACACTCAAACATACATGCAGTTATATTCCTTAGACCACCTTCCTTTCCTCTCTTTTTTACAATAATAGTTACACTTTTGGGGTTTTATTACTCCCACAGTTCTTATTACTTTTTTTTGAAAAGAATAAAATGAAACGTGACTAAACAAAACAGAGCCGGTTAGAACAGAAGGGTGGGCATAGTACATGATGCAAAAATAGAATACCAGGTGATCAAAAGTGGTTACCATTGTGCCTCTTGCTGTTTTTAAAAAGAGTTGCCTATAACATCAGGTATAATAGAATTGATCAAAAAAGTACAGAACAAGACCAGTAAAACCTACACTAGAGATCTTACAGGACTTCAAAAAAAGATAATAGTCAAACCATAATGGGCATCATAGTAAATCTTATTGCCTTCAAAGTGATTGCCTATACCCTCAAACTTGATACTATCAAACAAAATAGAATATAGTAAAATCAGACAGAACAAGATGGGAAGAACAATACTGGGGTTCAGTACATTTCCCTTTATGAGTATTTGAAATTTATTTTTCCCAGTTATATGAAATCTGTCTAAATAAAGTAATTATGACATGACATTTGTAACACTAGTATTTTAAAATAATGAAAAAATCTTAATACATTCATGTGGGAGGTATTTATAGTTTTATTATCAAAAACATAAATTCTCAAACATTGATTACTGGTGTTAGCACTGAAAAATCTTACCATTTAATGTTTAAGACTTCATGGTTTCAAATATACTTACTTTTCCAACATTTTTATAGAAAAAAAATTTCAGCTACTAGGAAGCACATTGTCACTACGACTATCATTTAAGGCAACATTTTTGAAAACAGAAAATTTTAATCAAAATCACATGTGTGAATTTGCTAGCTGTTCTTTCCTACTGGTTTCTCGATTGCCACTTGAATTTTAGATTAGACATATATTAGGCCATATATAGATTATAATACACAATCACAGCCATGGTAAAACCGAGTCAGTCCTGAATGCTGATTCTCTCAGGACTTAGCTTTGTAGTTAGTCCATATTTGCTAAAGGTCAGCCAAGTTATGGGATCAAGTAATAAATATTAACTCAATTTCCTGGTTGCCCCTCTTGCACTAAAGACCTGTTGATAACCGAGCACAGCGGAGACACCTTGGCGCGCTAACGTTTCAGCAGGGCACGCTCGGTGCTCATTCACCCCACACCAACGTGCACAAGCCACGTTAACACGAACCAGATGTGCAGCAGGAGGCCGGGCGAGGGTAGGGACAGCGCTGGCATCCACTTCACGGAGTGCCTCATGGTATTAGAAGTGGCCAGTTAATTTCCTTACAGCCCTGTGAAAAGTACTGTGAAATACCAGGGAGACGGTGGGTCTGTTTCCCTGTAATACCTACAATGTTCACACATTTCATGAAATACAACTTTAATAAGAAGCGGGCCAAAGTGACAGGAGAGGTCAGCAAGTTCACCCACAGCCTGCGATGGGTCAGGGTCCACGCTAGGGATCCACGCAGCTCGCACAGGAGTGGGGAGTGTGGAAGGCTTCTGCTTCACCCGGCTGCAGCTTCTGTTTTTCAAGGCGGCCCGTTTTCCCAAAAAGGCAAACCAGGCTACAAAATGGGAGAGAAACCACACAGAGGAACTGGGGGGTGAGCTCGAAGCAGTCACAGTTGACTTACAGGTGTTTCACACTGATTAGCCAGAAAACCAATTAAAACCTCAAGAATGAGAAACACAGAGCTGCAATTTTAATGAACACAGAGAATTCCTGTTGTTTTCTTAAATTAAGCATTAGTTCCAAAGAAAGAAATTTATTTTTTAATCGGTACGGGGGGTCAAACTCATGAGTGCCTGCTTGCAAGGCAGGTGCTTATGCTGCTGAGCTAAATCCACAGCCCCTGAAAGAGAATTTTTGAAAAATTTTACTTGTGTACTTTTTTTAAGTCCCTTTTATTTTTGTCTACATTTAATTTTCGTATAGCAATTTGTTGGTATGAAATACATTTTTTCTTGTAGGTTTCTCAGAACTCTTGATTTTTTTCAAGGAATCAGTAAATAAGGCTTCTTTGTGTGTGTGTGTGTGTGTGTGTGTGTGTGTGTGTGTGTGTTTTCCTATTCTACAGAGGTTGACTAAAAATTGTAAACACTTTAGGTGCTCAAACTGATGTTTTGGTACAGATATGCACTGGGTGTGGGAGCTCCTTGAATGCCACATGCATGGGCACACGTGTATACAGATGTTTATGTTCACACACATGCACATACATGCACATGTATGCACATGCACATGCTCACACATATATACTCCTTGGCTCTTTGTCTTTACTTGACATTAACTTAGAAAATACTAAACATGTTGCTGTTCTACAAGGTATAAATAAGTTTCTCATAATTCTATTGTCTAACTCCTAACCTGTCAAGTTTAAATTGTTTAGTCTGACACCAACGGCGCTTCCAGACAAAACCCCTCAATGTTCCAAACGTGGCCCCATCACCCTTCAAAATGTGCCCCTCCACTGGCCATACCTGTGATTCTTTGGGTGCTTCTTTGCCTCCTGACAGTCTTCCAGAAAGCTTTGGTCCCTTCTGCCCGAACACTGCTGTGAAGCTCACCTTCTCAGTACCCCCTGACTCCAGCACCACAGTGCATCTCATCGTGGCTGAAATCACACCGGCTGTGGATGTGAATGCATTCACCTCATCTGCAGTGCCTTACATTGATGCTCCATGCCAGTCGTGCCTGGCTAGCTATTCCCCCTTCAGGGTGTACTTAGGACAGACACTTTGTTACAGATGGCTGCACTTCTCCCAGGGAGTTTTCCCCTTCTTAAAGTCCATATGAAGAGCCCTTGATTATCTATCCCATCCACCAAATGAGCTGCCCTCACAGCCTTGTGATGAGTGGACTGAATGTCCCTCTCTCCATGATGCCCACCTTGAAGATGTAATGTGCCTTTCTCTGCATGTTTCTATGCCACTCTGGAAAGAGTTACAGGCAAAAGGACATCATATCTAATTGTACTTTTAGCACAGAATACACTGCTATCACTTAGAAGATGAACTAAAAGGATCTTTGCAGTCTTTCTTTTAACCTGTAACCTAAGTTAACCTTTCCTATCCCTGAGCTCCAAAGCCTGAGTTGAAGATGCTTCTAGGCTCTTCATAGCTGCCTTGTATCAGAATTTATCAGGCATGCGTTGGTCAAGAAAAAATCAAAATTACTTCGTTGTTGTGTGATACTGGGGATTGAACCCAGGACTTTTGCACTAAGCCCTATCCCAGTCGTTCAATTTTTATTTTTAGACAGGTCTCACCAAGAAGTGACCTAAGTCGCCAAGAAGTTGCTCAGGCTGGGTTTGAACTCGTAAATGACAAATTTTTCCTTGGCATGATAGAAAAGCAAAAGCAAAGAAAAGGGGGGAAGGCCTTTATTTTAGGCACAGGAGGTCCTCAGTAGAGTGCAGGATCCTTCAGGGTAGACAAAGGAGCTGTGAACTTTTATTGAGCTTCACAAGGGATGGAGTTTGAAGGGTGGGCAGAGTGACATTTTGACAGCTGACGGGGAATACTGATGCACAGGTGAAAAGCAGGGAGTTCAATTTTCAGGTTTGGAAGAAGAACGCAGAAGCCAGTGTTGAAGGGAGTCACTGTCCAGTGCCACGTTGGGCAGGCACCTCGCTGAGCCTGTACAGAACCCATCAGTAATCCTCCTGCTCGGCCCCCGGCATGCCGGGATTGCAGGCAGGCTCCACCACCCTGCCTTAAACTCCTTTTTGTAAAGCTAAGCACAGTGCTTTCATCTGGTAATCCCATGCCTATAAAATAAAGAATTAAAATCACCTGCTTTCTGGCAAGTCACTTTTTTGTATATTAAAAGAAATAATGCATGAGAGAATACATTAAACATTAACTAAATGTTGATTAAATAATTCATGATTGTATTATCGTTAAGTAAATTTTTTGTTTATTTTTTATTTTATGTAAAAAAAATTTCATCACAAATTAATAGGAGATGAGTTAATACATTATGTGTTGTTATATTTAGAGTACTTCCTCAGGGTACAAGATATGGGCATAAAAATTTCTCCAACAGATATTAACACAAACCTTCCTTTTTAATGAACTAAGAGACACTAAGAGTATAACTGACTTGTATTTTTCCCTTTTCTCTACTATACTTTCCTTTTTTATCTGTCCTAATTCTTTTTTCCTTTTGAGCAATTTTTCCCCATTTCACAATGTCTATTACACATTTTAAAATTTATTCACTTTCAGTTTCTTATACCAGGGAAATACTATAATGTTTACATAAGTGAATCTGATTTATTTCACTTATGAGTATGGCCTTTAATTGCATCCATTTATCTATAAAAGTTTATCCTTCTTTATGGCTGAGTAGTACTCTACTGTATAAAAATAACACATCTTTTTTTTTTATCCATTTGGCACTGATGGGAATTTGAGTTGTTTTCCACTATTTAGCTACTGCAAATTGTGCCGGTATAAACATGGGTGCATATGTATCTCTGTGGTATGGTATTTTACCTTTATTAACTTGCGTATGTTGACCAATCTCTGCATTCCTGGATTAACCCCATTTTATCATTGTGTATAATCTTCTTGATGATTTGTTACATTCTGTTTGCTACTGCAACATTAGATTGTTTATTTGTGCTCATTCCATTTTCCTGATTTCCAATTCACTGCTATAAATATCCTTCTTAGGACTACTTTCATTGTGTCTCACAGGTTCTAGTATTTGTATCTGCATTTTTGTCTAATTATAGATATTGTTTAATTACTCCTTTAATTTCATCTGTGACCCATTGGTTGTTCAGGAGAGTGTTATTTAATTTATGCAGTTTTGTGGGATTTTTTGCTGTTAATTTCCAATTTCATTGCACTATGGTCAGATAATATTCATGGGTTAATTTCAATGGTTTGCATTTATTTAAGTATGTTCCATAGGCTAGTATATGGTTTATTTTAGAGAATGTCCCATGCTCAGCTAAGAAGATGTATATTCTGATGTGGTTAGGTGGAATATTGGGTAAACATCTACTAAGTCCATTTGTTCACAAGTTTGGTTCAGTTCTGACATTTATTTCCTGATTT